>NC_137454.1:210758142-211154371 GCF_964235325.1 Thermobia domestica
ACTGTGATTTAGTTTGTACCTGGGACCTTGGGCCCTTCTTTCAATATATTGGACAGTTGGGTCCTTCTTTCATTACATTGAGAAGTTGGAGCCCTGGGCCCTTTATTCATTATATTGGGCAGTTGGGGCCCTTCTTTCATTTCATTGAGCAGTTGCGGTCCTAGGCATGTTTTTCATCATGTTGAGCTGTTGGGACCTGGGACCTTTTTTCATAATGTAGGGTAGTTGCATCCCTTTCACGGTTGAAGACTGGTGCCTTTTTTGTAGCTGGGTTCATATTTAACCACAGGCTGGTTGGTTCTTTATGGATGTTAATACACCTTGTAGGTCTATATTTGATAATTCAAAAATGGGAAAACAACGCATTTTTAAAAATTTATTTTCTATCAAAAAGTTTACAAAATAACAGGAGAAAACAGTGGAAGACGCCAAGAAAGCGGGCATTTCAACATAATGGTTGATTCTATCCAAGATGTTTCAGGGCTTAATCAGCTGGCTATAGTAATTCTCTGCGTTATAAACGGTCAAGTATTTGAGCGGCTGTTAGTAGTTGTCGTAAACAGCTTGGGTGTCTCTGGCAGGGGGACGATGGGGACGCGTCCCTCCAATATTTTGAAGTACAAATTATTCAATATTTTGTTCTAATTTAATTTATTTACTAACGGCAGAATAACATATAAATGATAATAATTATATTTATTTGTCATATAATATTCAGGCTGTGTAACAGAATTCTTCATATGCCTCACGGGGTCCGTGAAGGTAAGCAGAAATGTAACAAATGGAATTAAAGATAATAAACAGGTTGGGCTAGATAGTACCATTTAAATAACTTTCTTTGATGTCCTCCCCAAATTGTATATGCCAGAGACGCCAGTGGTAAACAATGACACTACAAGACAAGTAACTTATAATGAAATCAAAAGAGTACTTTGTGACAAAAATGTTTTGATGCTTGTGATGATATTGTAAGTTGCTTTTTTGATGGAGCTGCTAACTTCAGTGGATGCTATTAAGGAGTTAAAGCATTACTGGAGAAGTATAATCCTGAAATCATTTACACCCAATGCATGGCTTATGCTCTTAATTTCGTTATGACAAATTCGACTGAGTAGATACCTGAAGCTGCAAATTTATTTGAAACCAGTGCCATGTTCTGTCTGAATACTACAAAAGAAAGGATGTTTGTAAGAAAATGATTGATGCAAGCCACGAGGGACATGACAGACTACGAAAAGTTCAACAAGTTGGTACAACACGATGATGGAGCAGAAACAAGGCACTGAATGCAGTAGTGGACACTAATGAGTTTCGCTACGAAACATGAAACCAAGACGAGGATGACTGTCTATCATCAAGATTTCTTTCATTTTTATTGTTCCTCAGTGATGATGTACAGAACAGGGGTTTTAATGCGAAATGAAAATTTTAAGCTAAACTTTGCTGAATAAATGGGCAGAATTTAACACTGTAATGAGGACTTCTATGTTTCAGGACTTATTTACGGAAACGGAGCCTGTTTCAAAATACCTGCAGTCTCACGGATTGGACTATCTTACTACCTGGAGATTTCTAGACAATTTGCAGCAGCAGCTTCAGAAGAAAATAGAGGCAAAAGATGTCTGTTTAATTCTTTACGAAAACACAAAAATATTTTGTGTGAAAATAAATCAACAGCTTGCGCAATCTGGTGTAGAGATAGCAATGGAAAAAACTTTTTGCACAGAAGAATCTTAAAGAAAAAGAAAATGCCAGGAGTGCAGATGAACTGGAAAAGAACTTAAATATAAGTGAAAATGATTTATTCAGAATAAAAAAACTTCAACGAAAATTCTGAATACAGCTGTTACATGTGTCAGTGATAAATTTCAGCAGCCGAAAGAATTCCAAATACTGGAACCTAAGGACTTTTCAGAAATCAAGAAGAATGGTGTATCTGCAAGAGCTTTCAGAGTTCTTCCGAAAAAAAAACTAAATATAAAACGAGAAAATATACAAAGAGCTCCAGCAGTTCTCTGTCGTGTATTTCCCTGTCACAAAACGTTCTCGTTTTTGATGATCCTGAAGAGAATGATGCCCCTGAATCCGTAGAAGATGATGATGATTATGCATCTGAGCATGCTATGGAAGATGGAACATCTTTGGACGGGATTTACGGTAAGAGTGATAATGATGCTGCAAACACCTTGTATAAAAATTGTTTGTCATGTGCAGGGGAAATTTTGCACCAATTTCCGTCAGTCTAGTTGCTTTAATAATTTATACATTGTATACAAACATGCGTTGTCTCTACCATGCACACAAGTGACATGTGGAAGGTGCTTCTCAAAGTTAAAGTTAGAGTAAACAAATCTCAGAGCTAGTTTGTGTGAAGACATTTGGACACATTTTTGCTAATGAATATGGAAAGAGACATGTTAAATTTAGTGTCTGTGAACGAAGTTATTCAGAAACTCCGCGATTCATAAGCTGAACTGCAAAGAATCTTAACTTTTTAAAATTATTAGTTGTTTCGTGGTTCAGCAGTGTTTATCATTTTCAGTAAAACTGTCGTGTTCATTCCACAGTCAAAAGTTATTAGTTGTTTAGTGTTACAATTTTTAGTAAGCTGCCCTGTTCATTCCATAGGAAAAGTTATTCGCTATTATTTTTTTAGTGTTTCAGCTACTATACAGAGTGTCTCAAAAGTCCCGTGACATACGGTAACTCTCTTATTATCAGAGTTACAACAAAATATAGACGGGGAAACGGTCTCCAAATATGATGTTTTCAATCTAAAGTGAAAGAATTTTTCAAATCGGACAAGCCGTTTGGGCTGTACACTATATGCGCCCAATGTTACATGAAAATGCAACGTTACCATTTACCCGGACCCACAACATAAATGAATGAAGTTACTGTCTATTAAAAACATTATATTTGTAGGCGGTTTCCTCTCTTACATTTTGTTGTAACTCTGATAACAACAGAGTTATCCATGTCAGGGGACTTTTTAGACACCCCGTGTGGCAATGCAATAATAATTATAAAATATTCTCTTGAAAGTTTGTTTCTGGAAATTCTGTGCTTGCTGTGTCATCAAATTTTCACCGACCAATGATAAATTATAGCTTGCAAAAACTATCAAGTAACAACCAATTTACAACTGCACAACGCGATGGCTCATCGCAGATGTTGATTGTACGCAGTGGCGCAACCAGGATTTTATTTCGGGAGGGGCCAAGAATATCCAGTACAGTAGTCTGCAAACGACGTGCTGCACCATTTGATGTGGACAAAATTGAAATTTTGAATTCTCCTCATTACAAGCAATTTAGTTATCCTTATTATTAACATGCTAAAAAACCTTAAAATGAAAATTCCAATTCACAAATTCCCTATTATTAACGGTTACAAGTTTTAAAATTTGCGCTATAATAAATATTTTGAACATCTTTATTTTTGCATAAAATGACGCACTCTTTACTAACGTTTATTACTCTAAGAAATTAATGTAGGGGTTTTCACTGGGTATTTCTCCTCTCGTACAGTGCTTTGACTTAATTCAATATTCATTTATGCTTTGATCTATTTTGAAATTTCACCAAAATTTGTCTGCAACGCTGCTGTATAAGATAGATCAGGTTTGCTTCGGAGAGGGCATGGGCCCCCGAGTTCATAGCTCGTTGCGCCACTGATTGTACGTTATTTTAGAAATTGGTGTTATAGTCTGAACTCCCTCCATAGTAACCGCGGCCTAGGCCCTAATACACCCAGTCCGCCTATGACGGGAGTGCAAGCAACCTTTCATGAAGAACGACTTAAGCGATAGCGATTGTTCCAAAACAATCAACAAGCAAACAAAACTAATATTATCATTCAAATTTCCTATTTGTTATTAATAACCACAGATATATTTCCTTCATTTGCATAAACACTTCAACTTACTAAGGGGACACAATCCTCTTTTGCATGATTGCTCTCCACTCTTGCTTTGATCTCAAGCTTTTTACACGTGGAACCGTATTTACCGGGCCCTTTGGACGCGGGGTCTTTCTGACTTGTGCCTTTTTGACGCAGGGCCCTTTTGACTCGCACCCAGTTGACGCCTGGCCGTTTTGACCCGTGCCCTATTGTAATGGTGCTCCTTTTGATCAGAGCCCGTTTGACGAAGTTTCTTGTTGACTCTTTCCCTTTTGTCGCAGAACCCTTTGTATCCGGACCCTTTTGACGCAGCGTCCTTATAACTCGGCTCCTTTTGTTGCAGATCCTTTTTAACCCGGGCCCTTTTAACGCAGAGCCATTTTGTCGCGGAGACCTTTTTACCTAGGCCCTTTCGACGCGGGGCTGTTTTGACTCGGGCATTTTGTAGCGGGCCCCCTTTTGACTCGGACCCGTTTGACGCAGGGCCCTTTTAACTCGGATCCTTTTGTCATGGTACTCTTTTGTCCCAGGCCATTTTCATGAGGAGCGTTTTGATTCGGCCCCTTTTGACTCGGGTCCTTTTGTTGCGTAGATCTTTTGACCCAGGCCCTTTTGATAGGGGGCCATTTGACTCGGGTCCTTTTGTAGCGGGGCTTTTTTTCACTCGGGCCCGTTCGACGCAGAGCCCTTGCGACTCGAGCCCCTTTGTACTGGGAACCTTTGACTCGGGCCCTATTGATGAGGGGTGTTTTGATTCGGGTCCGTTTGACGCGGGGCATTCTGACTCGGGTCATTTTGTCGTGGGACCCTTTTGACACGGGCTCTTTAAATGAAGGGCGTTTTGATTCGGGTCTTTTTGACTCAAACCCTTTTATTGCGGATCGGTTTTGACCCGGGCAATTTTGACTGGGGCCATTTTGACTCGGGCCCTCTTGTACGCGGCACCTTTTGACACGGGTTCATTTGAGGCAGGTCTCTTTTGACTCGGACTCTTTTGTCGTGGGACCCTTTTGACGCGGAGCTTTTGATTCTTGCCCTTTCGACTCCTACCCTTTTCTTGCGGAGAAGTTTGTCCCAAGCCCTTTTTTCGCGGGTCCCTTTTGACTCGTGCCCTTTGTAGAGGGGCCACTTTTGACTTTTGCTCTTTTCTTGTGGAGATCTTTTGACCCGGGCCCATTTGACGTGGGAAAGTTTTGACTCGGGCTCTTTTGTAGCGGGACTCTTTTTATCCTGGCCATTTTCATGAGGGGCGTTTCGTTTCGGCCCTTTTTGACTCGGGTCCTTTTGTTGCGGTGACCTTTTAAACCGGGCCCGTTTGAAGCAGGTCGCTTGGGACTCAAGCCCTTTTGTCGTGGGACCCTTTTGACTCGGGTCCTTTTAATGAAAGGCGTTTTGACTCGTGCCCATTTTTGCGGAGACCTTTTGAACAGGGCCCTTTTGACGCCGAGCCGTTTGACTCGGGCCATTTTGCAGCGATGCCCCTTTTTGACCCGGGGCCTTTTGACTCGGGTTATTTTGTCGTGGGTCTCTTTTGACCCGGGCTCTTTTTATGAGGGCCGTTTTGATTCGGCCCCTTTTGACTCGGGCCCTTTTGTTGCGGAGGCCTTTTAGCCTGGGCCGTTTGACTCGGGTTCTTTTGTAGCAGGGCTCTTTTTCAGCCGGGCTCGTTTGAAGCAAGTCCCTTTTTACTCGGGCCCTTTTGTCATGGACCCTTTTGATGAGGGTCGTTTTGATTCGGGCAATTTTGACTCCTGCCCTTTTGTTTCGGAAACCTTTTGACTCGAGCACTTTTGTTGCGGAGTCATTGTGGTCTGGCTTTTTTAAAACATGGTCCATTTTGACTCGGGCCCTTTTGACTTGGGCCCTTTTGTTGCGGAGACGTTTCGACCTGGGTCCTTTTCACATGGGCCATTTTGACTCGGGCCCCTTTGTAGCGGGGCCTCTTTCAACCCGGGTCCGTTTGAAGCAGGGCCGTTTTGACTCGGGTCCTTTTGTTGCGGGCCATATTGACTCTGGCCTTTCGGTCTTTTCCCTTTTGTCAGGCCCTTTTGACATGGAACCGTATATATAACGCAGCAGCTGAAATACCTGGGGCAGGGGGCCTGGGGGAGTATGAGTAAATCGAAGGTAGATCGATCCAGGGCGCAGTAAAATTAATCACATCACTGTTCATATCAATTTATTTTTTCTTTCGACATATCTGGAGATCAGTGTTCTGACTAATAGCCTACAGCGGCGAAAGACGATATACGTTATCAGTGTTATGACTGTTAACGTAATATATATATAGGGAATAAAACGAAAAACTCTATATCGGTCTCCCCCCCCCCGTTAGAAAAAATCCTGCGGGCGTTAGTGATTATGATGTTGCTTAGTTACTGTATTATATTATTCTATACACGGAATAAATACTTATGTGTTTTATATAATAATAAGAACCTGATCTACATTTATTACGGCCCTTGCTTTACGACAACGAAACATATTCATGTTCAGCGTAATCAGTTTCCATTCACAAATAATTACAGTGAGGCGAATGAAATAATTCAAGCCCGAACATGTCGTAGTAAATTCCTTAAGAGTGAAAAGCGCTAGTAGCAGTTGTTAGCAGTTTTTAACTTAACATATAAGACAATAATTTGAAAAACTGAGAATACAAATCTTTTCAGAGATGACAGTGCACTGATGCTTTAAATCTATGCCCTTACTCCCTATACCTACGTTATTTCCCTAGTCAAAATAAAAACTCTTCAAAATTAATCAAAATTTCTTATGCAACCATCCCTTCCTTAGAGTACTGCGGTGTCACATACCCGTCACGGCGATGTAAAGGCACTTTTGGCGACGAGGATACATGTTGCACTGTTACTTGTTTACAGACTTCAAGACTACCTTATGACTAAGTGTGTGAATTTTACAGAATGATTATGTGTGATTGTCCGTCGATTGGTACGGGAGCTGAAACGTTAGGAGTTACAAAAAATATTTTATTTATTTATTTATTTTTAATTTAGTGATTGAAGAATACGTTCCACGTCTATTTCTATACTTCTTCTATGTAAACTGTAGAAATATTTTATTTCCTGCTGCAAAAACAGTAACTGAGAGGAATAAATATATATTCTGTTTCTTCACTTTCAATATGGATTCAGTGTTGCGAGAAAAAAAAATCAATCTTTACTTTTCTCTCTATTACACCGGGAAGTCTCTTCCGCTATCAATATTGATTTCCACGGAGCAAAGCCTGCCATAGCCATTGGGTCAGTGGCAGGTTCATAGAGAGAGTAAAACGGACTATCGACATCTACAATAATTTCCTTTCCTTTCCTTCTTTCTTTTTTGTATCTCTTTCTTTTTAACTTCCAGCGTTTTTCATTGGGAAACAGAAGTAGGTTGTTTGCTTTGTCGATCCAGTCTGTGCGACAGAAGCCGAGCAAAACAAGATGAAAATGTCATACATATGCAGACATGTCATTTAAGCAACGGCTATTCTTGATCCTACTTTCTAGGGCCGATTGCGATAAGCCCTAAAATCAACTGTATGATTCATTTTTTTACACGAGAATATTTAGAATGGAAGGCAACACGACTCAAATTCATATTTCATCCTTGCGTCACAGAAAAGACACAGGAATGAAATGCGGTGTCCGAAACGTAAGATTCACAATTTCTTCTTGCTTCATTAAAAATTAAAGAATATATTCTTCAGCATTTCTTACTGAAAATTGTAAGCAGCGGGGCCAAATGCAACAAGGCCTACAGTCAAAATATCAGACTTACTAACAAAAACACACTTCATTTTATAAGTGAATCTTATATTGGCCCCCATCTTCGTAATTTGGGATTTCTGACCAAACTCACAAGAAATCCTTTTATTTTATTGAGATCTTGGAAACGTATACGAAGTTTGTCGGTTTATTCCCGGAACATCCTATATATACCAGGGTTAGAACTTTAATACCGGTAACACTGCTCTACAAACGATAAGCAACGGAATCAAAATAATGTCCCTCATACCATGTATTAGCTACATAGCTAACTTACCTAAGCGCAAATGAACTCCCCTTTTCGACCTCCTACGCAAGGGCAGTAGTCGAGAAAATCAAAGCCTTGTGTTGTGGACGGTCTATATTACACACAAACACATACCTACACAGAAAATGAAAACATAATAAAATCGTGCAGTATAACGTCCCACGATTATGCTATTTAGGCTAAGGGAGACAATGACTGAAGCAAGTGAATGATGATTAAAGAATTGGTGGAATGAGAAAGTGGAAGGAAACGGGATCTCTCACAGACACGATCTTGTCCACCACAAACTTATTTATCCGGGGATCCCTACACCAGAACTAAGCGCTTTTCCAGTGAGTCACAGTGCCCCCACACATCTATGAGGGAGGTGTAAGGCAAGGCTATTACTCACGATGTTTTCGAAACAAGAACAACAGAGTTTCATAAAAACTGAATATGCCAGAGGCCGTACAGCACGAGATTGTCTTAAGATCCTAAAGAATCTTTCAGAGAACATGTGTTGCCTTACCCACGAGTGGGAAGGTTGGTGCGAGTCTTCAATAAAGAAAACCAAAATGTGGAAGATATGGAACGGCCTGTTCGTCCCCGTGCCAGTGAAGAAAACGTGTATGCTGTTACCGGGTTACTAGACACTGATTGATGCCATACTATTTGTTACGACTGTTCTGCACAATCTGAAGCAACGCTTGGGCATGAGAAATATTGCATCACGATGGGTTTCCCAAGTTGATGGAAGTCCAGAAATGGCTACTATACGACGCTGCTAGTACCCCCTTGGAAAACTACGAATGGAAAAGACAGGATTCCTTACTCAACATCATTATCCTGAATGGAAAAAGGGCCAAATCGTACCAACCACATATTGAAAAACCAATCAAATGAACAAAGTGAGTCATTATGGGTCACCGTTGAAATCCAAGGTTCGTCTGATTCCCGTGTAAGACTGGGTAATGTAATCCTACCCAGTCCCCGCAAATCGTTCCCCCACATTATACCATCAATACGCAGTATTTTTGTTCCTTTCTGGAACACAATTTCCGATCATAATTTAGAATGAACCGTGACACCTTTTTACAGAACCCACCGATTATTTTGTTCAACAACGCTCGGGCGCATACAGCGCAATAAATTACTGATTTGTTCGATGGATGAAGGTGAGAAATTCTGTACCATCAAACCTACTACTTGGTCTTAAGCTCTTGTAACTTTGACTTGATTTTCAAGATAAAAGAATCTCTTTTAGATCATTTGTTTCAGAACAATTCAAGAGATTCTTCAGGCAGTAGACTGATCCATTAGAGCTATCAATACAACAGATGTTACAGGTATTCTACGACTTCCATGTCGCTGGTAATGGGCTATACACTGAAGGACTGTAAACCTATGTAACATGATTGTATTTTGTATCAGTTGTAAATAAATAGTTGACACTATTCAAGTTCCAATATATATCCCATAATTTCCATTAAGTTTCAGTTATATCCGAAATAAATATTGAATCCCATAATTTGGAAGTTTACTGTAGTTTATTTATGTGAAACAAAATCTACTTGTTTGTAATATTATAAAGTATGAAATGTCAAGCACCACCAAATCATCATCTATCATACAACATGAACAACCTGCACCAGCTGTCTAGGCTTCAAAGAATTTAGATCATTGTGTAAAAAACTCACTAACACTCTAGAAATATGTAAATTTCTTCTATAAACAATCGACCAGTCTTTTGTCAAAATTCGCACACGTGTCAGCATTTTTGTTCGCTATACACTAATGTTAATTCGCCAGCTCTCCAATGTACGTCAATTCGTCAGATAACGAATTTCCTGGTTGGTGAAAATTCGTGGATCATGTTGGTTCAGGATCGGACAGTTTAAGATTTGGAGAGAGAAGATTAAGTGACAAGACCAAGAATGACAGCAGTGCCGTCGGGCTCATTGCGGCAGAAAGGAGATCCTAAAGTTTGGATAAGAAAGAGACCCTAGAGTCGAGAGCCAGCCGCTCAGGTTCAGCATCTCTTAACTCACTGATTCATACTACCTTTGTTATTTTTACTAATTTACACTAAAAATACAAATCACTGAGCAAAGCAACGTTCATTTTAAAAGTAATAAATGTGACAGTTTCGTCAACTAACTGAACACATTGGCTTAATCAGACAGGTCATTTCAAGGTCAAACTTGAAAAACCTTCGGAAAAATCTGAAAATATCATACATGGATAGCTGAAAAACTTTCAAAGAATCGCAATCACTCCTACTGGAAGCTTTTCAGATCACTGACTTTAAATATATTTTTATCATGCTCCAAGTAGGTCAGGTATTAACCCCACCGATATTTTTTGTGGTTTTCTAAAACGAAAAATTTAATCTCTGGGCAGCACATATGTTACTCCTCTTACCCCAAACGTAAGCTTTTAACCTCACGAATACCTTTTGTAGGTTTAAGAAAAATCATCTGTTAACTTCGTAAAATATTTTAACGTTTAAGTTAGAAAGAATCTAACCGTAGGACATATTTCCGTATATATTGGATATATATAGCCACCACTACCCGAGAAGACGTTAGTTAATTGACTCCATGAATAACCTCACCCGAAACAATCTTTCTACCTGTCTGTTACCAAAAAAAAAAAAAAAAAAAAAGAAAGAAAAAAAAGAAAAGAAAAAAAGCAGTATTCAAGAATTCGCTTTCGTTTAAAGGTTATCGTATGGACTAACAGATGGACAAGCGGGTGTGCTATCATTTCAATCTTATGAGACATGCTAGCGTGGTTCTATTTATTCATAGAAACGCATCCGAGGATTAATAGGTAGATTTACACGTACGATGAATTTAGGTTCATGTTTGTTAGCATCAGTTAGTAAAACATAATATTTTACTGATGTTATTTTTATTACAATTTTAATAGTATGTTTGCTCTTAAAATTACAGAATTAACACTATAAGACAAATGAATATTGGAGTCAACGGACACCATCTTTACATTAATCAATCAATACTTTTCAATATACAATTTACCGAAAGCTACTTATTGAAATTATACATGAGATATAGATTACCACAACATATAAGTAAATTTACATTTCAAAACATAAGTTGATTTTGTATATTCTCTTCACTTCACTCTCGAGTAGTAAACACTTATGAATAGATTATATATCTTTAACTTGATTTATGAAAAACTAAGTACAATTTTATATTTCACTATCAAAAGCTGGACCTATTCTCTCGGGAAATATTATACCCTATCTTCCTCTTGATCTGTTGCCGTGATTCATTATCTACACATTTAAGTTTGTAGCACTCATAAACGGATATGATCTGAATCGCATTACTTTTGTTTCTTAATGTAGTTAGTACAGAAACATAAGTAACAATCCTCACAAAAAGTTTGGTTAGTTCACTTCTTTTAAGATCAATAATAGTGGACACAAACAATATATACTACAGTAAAACCTGCCTTCAACGGATCCTTTATTAAACGGAAAACTGTCTTAAAGGAAAATATTTCATGGTCCCATGGATTTTGGAGTAAAAGACATGTAAAAGTCCCTTCATTAAGCGGAAACTGTGTTATGCGGACAACGGAAAGCAAAATAAACCTTTAACGGAAAATTCTGAGTTTCAAACTACATCGTTTAGAAAATTTTTAAACATCCTGTGAGAGGGTAAACATATACTGTCTGCGATAAATACTTCGTTCTTTTGTTAAATCTTTATTGGCAGTGTTGACCTTCGTCAATCACTACTCATATTCAGCTCCCACAATTTTTCGCTAGTCCTACGTAGCATGTCAGCTGTCAGTCTTCTTTGTAGGCGTACTTCTGTTCCGCTTGTGTAGCAACTAGCGACAGCCAACAAAAATGAGAAGAAAACTGACAAAACAAAGTTCTGGAGAAAAGGAATTGAGGTAAAGCAGAAGTTATACATCTCCATCACGTGTCGTGAAAACAAGGAGGAAAGAGTTCAGAGGACTTTCAAAATTCAACAGAAAGCTTTTTTGTGTCCTGAAGTATACCGCAGCCAAGTAGTAGCAATGTATGCAAAAAATCTTGCTTGACTATTGGGAAAAATAAAGGAAAGTGTGCACAGCATATTTTGTGTTTATTTTAAGTTTTTTTTTTGGGTATTAATCCGTAGAAGGAAAAAGTACTGTTATTGAACAAGTTGCGTACATCAATATATTTTCTCATTATGTCCGTTATAAACGTATATATTTTTTTTAACGGAAAGGTCTATCTCCATTAAGCGGAAACCTATCTTTAACGGAATTTTTTGCGAGTCCCGCTCGATTCCGCTGAAGACAGGTTTCACTGTATTAGAAATAAGTTCTACTAAACCTACTAAAATTGAGTTATATCTTGTGATGGAATCTGTTGCGGTTTGAAGCTCAAATGCTGTTAAAAAATCACGTTTTATTAACGACGTTAAGCATTTATACCATCTTTACTTTTTTAAACTTTATTTTCAGTCCTCTGACTTATATGGTGAATTCTTATTCTAGATACCTTGAAATTAACTGAATTTTAATAAATATATGATTTTACTGATTTCTTGTTTCAGTCTGATTACGTATTCCTTGCTTTCTCATAATGAAGTTGCATTATATGCAAATTTACTATTGCTATATTAAATATGATTATTAAATATTAATACTACATGAGGTGCAATTAATAAATAACAGTATCTTCTCTGTACATCATAGGTATGTCGTATTAATACGGAACATTCTTTTTTAGGGTACAAGGTGGTGTCTTCCTTCTTATGTGTTTAAGTGACATGATAATCGAGCTGTGTGGATGTCAGTACTTTGTACTTAAACATGGCTTCTATAGTGCACGGTCAAAGAGCTTCAGGGAAATGAAGATGTAGTATGGTTAGAAATGTCTTACTGAGTGATAGGAATGGATTGTCAGTTTTAAGAAGGGACTACAATTCTTGGCCGATGCATATTGCATCATGCGAGCAATTAGGATCGAATCATTGAGGCAGCGAGTGAAGATGGTGCATTTCTCAACCATATTGTTGCAGATGGCGAATCATGGGTTTATTATTACGAACCAGAAAGCAGGAGGCAATCAATACAATGGGAGCACTGCTCACCTCTATTGTCCAAAAAATCCACGTACCAGCCTACTACTGGGAAAGTAATGCTCACCATTTTCTTGGACGATCCTATACTCCTACACTTTCCGGTAGGAGATGTAACAATGAAAAGTGTTCTATACAGCGATACACTAATTAATGAATTCACGGTCGCCATACGACGAAAACAATGGAACTTTGTATTCAAGGAGATATTATTACTCTGTAACAATGCCTATCCTCACACGGTTCCGCTTGTGGAGGAAATTCTAAATAACCTAACATTTGAGGTGCTCCATCATCTCCATAGAGTCCAGACTTAACCCCATCTAAGCTATCATTTATTTGATTCATTGAAACAGTATTTGCGGAGACAAAGGTTTTCCGATGACAATGACGTGAAGGAGGTGCTGGACATGTGGTGACATACTAGACAAAAATACTTTTTCTCTAAAAAGTATACAGACGTTTGAAGACCAGTGGACTGTGTATGTTTAGGAAAATGGAGACTGTCGAAAAATAAGGCACTACTCTTGTGTATTACTACTGTCTCAAACAGTTTTTGCTGTTACTTATAAGATTACCGACTTTTGAAAATGGAAATACCTTACACCCTCCTGGAGTACGTATATTCTTAAGATTGTGACATCATTGCTCGTCATATATGTGAACAGCCTGAAAGTGTTTACTTAACATAAAATTGAGCGATTCGGAGTTCGAATTTAATAATTTTACTCACTTTTGACGCATTCATTAAACTTACTTATCAGTTTAGTCTCGGTTGAGTCTGTACATGTAATTTTTGTAGTCTACCATCAATAATACATTGTATTTAAAACAGAGAAGTAAATATAATTGACAATATAATTATGGCATACACAAAATATACTTCAAAACTAAGTCTTACCAGCTTCGCTTAGGACTGTTTCGATAATCGAGTAATCGATAATAATTCGATAAAATTTCAAAACCGTTTCGTCGATAAAGAAATTTTAATTTTACCGAATTATCGAACTTTCGGGACTCTTGAGGTGTTCGAGACTCGAAATGTTCGAGACACTCGAAGTTTTCAAGGCACTCGAAGTATTCAAGATATTCGAAATGTTAGAAACATTCGACGAGTTTGAGACACTCGAAATGTTCGTGAGTCTCGAATTGTTTGATACTGAAAGATCTTAGTATGATCGCAATTTATGGAGTCGTTTGAATATTTTGAAAAGTTCAGTTTTATCGAAATGTTTAGAAGAAACAATACAAACGAGGTTATCATAGGTGTATATGTACTACATATATGCAGGGTGTTCATTTTAAAACTTGCCTCTTTTGAGATTAAGTGAAAGAAAAGTTTTTTCCCATAAACTCGATACTCGAAACTTCGATAATACTCCAATTTTCGATAATGCCCGAAACTTCGATAGTACTCAAAATTTCGATAATACCCGAAACTTCGATAATTTCAAATACTCGAACGCTTTCGAGTAACCGATGATAATTCGATAAATTTTCACTCCCGAAGTTCGATAGGTCCTCAGCCTTATCGAACAACCCTAGCTTCGCTGGGGATAGTAATGTCTTATAATGCCTACATACTTTTACTGCGTTTAGATACATTATTTAATTGGAAGATGTAGCTGAGGATGAAACAGTGCTAACTGCGCTCTGGAAATAGGTACTTTTGTTGACCTCTAGTAGTTTTAATAAGTTCAGTAAATGTTCCTGCCTTCAACTCTTCAGCATATTTCGCTCACGACAGGTCGATATCAAAGTGAATTATAAGCTCTACTTTAACTATGTTCGTCCACGAACGATTTCTTTCGTCGCTCTAAAATAATCTGAATAGAACAGAGAATTGGACTAGTAAGACGAAAAATTACCGGATATTTAACATCCGGTTTTGAAGTCGTATCGGACAACGGACAAGAAGGTCAAAAACCGAACTGTCCAGTAAAATGCCTGGTTACTTATTAGTTCTTCTTCGTATATGTCTTTAACAATACATATCATTTTCACGAAGGGACGTTTAAATTAATTTGTAGAAGAAATCATTAAGATCAAACAATAACAAATCAGGTTTGTTTCGAAGAAGAAAAACAGAGAGAGAATGTTCTCCATATAAATCATTAGTGTAATTAGATGGCGTATATATTCAACATTAATTGATTAGCCAATTAGAACGTTAAGAAGGCGTGTTGACTTGGCGCCAAATATATGAAGTACGTTATGTTATTGTGTTGTTCATTAGTTTCTCAGCAACAAACGTTGTGCCGAGAACGCACAAAGTGGACTGGCAACTATTATAAGTGCGTAATATGCTTCGATGAGTCCCTTTTGACCTAATTCCCAACAACAAGTTTTGCGTATGTGTGGTCGAGGCTTACTGTTCGATATGTCTTCTTTTTACCTTGAAACGTGGTGGCGGCAGTTTTATACTGTGGGTAGATATTTCCTTATATTCCATGGATTCTGTAATTACGTTCATACTCACATTACTACAAGTGGTTATGTGGATATTTGAAGTAATCACGCGTATCCTATGGTCCAGCTGTTGTTTCCAGCTAGGGTTTCAGCCAATGATGTAATTTGACACTCCACCAATTCATACTACTGGAGAATTCCCTGATGGTTAAGCGGTTAGCGCACACGTCTTTGACGTGGTAGATCCGTGTTCGATTCCCGGTGATATCTCATGTGGTTCGGATCTCACGTTAAACTGTAGGTATAGGTTTCATATAGCCTCGCTGCTGAGAAAGATGCTAAATCAAATCAAACTAAATTAAAATCACACTAATGGAGCTGCTGAGGCATGAATTCGTGAACAACTTATTGAACTTTATTACCTCCTGACCTGTCTAATTCCCAGACTTCAATATTATTGAACACTTTTGGCCAGTTTGGAGTTCAATCTCCGCAACAGATATTCTCATCCTTGCTTACGGGACCGAGCGCTGTAATGCACAAGCAGTGTTATTATTCCCATATGCCACTGAAAACCACTCTGAATTTCCATTCTTCAGACTAATAGTGTTCCCACTATGTTAATAAGATGCCTTGTATTTTCTTCAAGTTTTTACTTCAGAAAGATGGAGGTATTGCTGAATTTCTAAGAAGCGATTTCTTCTCATACTGCTAGCTACTAATTCATTATGAATATCACTTTTCACCTCCCAAAACATTCTAATGTATTTTGGGCACAAATAACCAGTAAGCAAAAGTATAGCTAAATACACCCTTACTTCCTCAGGAGTGACATTCAAAACGTGATTCCTTTGAAGAGCGCACAAGTTTGACATTTCAACGATAAATTTGATAACTTCATCGGTGAAAAACATTTCAAAGAACTTTACTGGTTGCAGATCAGCAAGTGAAACTGTATGAACTACTTCTTCAGTATCTTCCCATCCACTTTTGTTTATAAATGTGTTTTCGTCTGATGACCATTGAAAACAGGATACAAGTTTTCGGCGTTTGGTTTTAGAAGGGCATCCTTCGCCTTGTGTCATTCTGTCTTCTGCATGTGTATCATTGTTGGCAGCACTGAAATTAACTTCCACATCACTTCGTAACTAGGAATGCAATGGATATACCCGATTGCAATGAAATGAGCTGAGCGAGCTTAAACTACGTAATCAGGAAGCGTTTTTCGGTGATTATTCCTCGATGGTACATCGGATTTTTGATTTCGACCTATGTTGTCACTCAGCACAACATACTCTATCAGCGTGCTAAGTTTGGTTGAGATCGGCCAAACGGTCTAGGAGGAGTTCGCGGACAACCAAACGGCTAACCCGAGTATAAGAGCTTCGCTTCGCTCAGCTCAATAAACGACCAGGCAAATGATTGATGTCTGTTTCATCCTCGTCATTGCTTTCTTCCTCTGTGACATCACCATCATCAGGTGGAATGAGTGTTACGTCGTGAACATCATCAATATCATCGCTGCTCAGGAGGTCACAAATTTCGTGGAGTTTCAAACTGAAAAGAAAATCCATAAACTTGAAGAGCAACTCATATGGAAGACAAAAAACAAAAAACATATTATTTTCAAAAGTCTGTAACAGTAAGAGCAGAAAGATATTATTATTATTATTATTATTATTATTATTATTATTATTATTATTATTATTATTATTATTATTATTATTATTATTATTATTATTATTATTATAGGTTGGAAGATAAGTTAAGTTGGTTCGCATCTTTTATTTCTAATTGAAAGTCATATTATGGTATATCTTGATCTCTAGTTGAAAACATTTCCACCTCTAAGAATAACTAGAATTTTCTGTAACTAACAAAGACAGAAATAGCCTAATTACTTGCATGCACTCTGGTAAATCTTTAAAATTTTGGTTTTGCGGTGGGTATTTGCTAAACTTAGTCCAAAAGAATAGGAATGGATAGATTTGAAAGAGAGGCGAAAGTCTAAATCATGTACTGCTATGTCTTGAACTATCTTTATAAAAGGATTTTGAAACAACAACAACTACTACTACTATTTTTGCTACTACTATTGTAACTAACATATAAATACTAAAATCTTAATAATAAATGCATCCCTGATCTGTAAACCCATCAAATCTTTATATTGTAAGAATTCCCAATATAGAATACTTCTAATTCCCAGCGTCCCCTGCAGGGTCATCTAATAATATGTAGTCCTTATTTCTAACGCAATGTAAAGCTTTAACAAGAAAATATTGTTTGCTGTTAAAAAGTGCATCCCTCGCCTACACTTTAGAATAAATAAAACAACGATACATACCTTTTTGTTCTTGAAGAATCCACTTCAACAGTTCAGAACGTGCCATTCCTTAAAAATCCTCTATACACAATAACTTCGCGCTTAATCTGTCTTTCGCCAGTTGGTGTTTCAATCCAACAGTGATGCAAAGTCAAAGTACACACTAATACTAATCACATGCGTAAAATATTTGCTTTACGAAAAGTAACTTAGTAAATATAATTAATTAAAGAAGTGTCCCCTGTAGGAAACTGTGGGCGTTCCCGGGTTAAGGAAATAAATAACCTCTCACCCTATCATTTCTAAACTACTGATTAATGTCTACATCCGTTTAAGTCGTGAATCCTAACAGGGAATATAATTAAAAGCTTACTCTGATTCCCCCATTCCCTTCCCAAGATATGTCAACACAGAACTTAATATTACTTTCTAAAGCATCACTGATTAACGGTTAATAAAAGAAAGATAATAATTTAATTTCCCTTTACATATTTGTCGATCATATTTAATCCCTTCATTCGAAAGTTTTTATCACAGTGCTGCAAGCAAACTAACTTTGTGACTCCGAAAACAGTTACGAGTATTTCCAGGAGATGTTTACATTCCAAGGAACTAATTATACTTATAGCACACAGAAACCATTCATTATAAACCATCAATTGCTCTTTCTATCCTTTCATTTTATTCTAAGGGTAGAGTAAAAGCAAACTAGCATGAAAACAAGTCTAATCGTTGAATACCACTTACTTCATGATTTTAAGATGATGGCATATTTTAATTGTGAAGTGATCAAACATGTTCATGTTTGTTATAAATAGTGAGTTGCTTACATCTCTGAATAAGGTCAAAACGTTCGCAAATTTCGTACTTCTTCTGTTCAGTTCGTGCTTAAGAATGCTCCATCAATGTTATACATAGATGTTGCTGCATAAAGTATTTTTAAGTTGCGTAACAAGCAAACAATGAAATGAAATCTTTGAGTTTTACGTCCCACGTTTATGCCGGTTAGGCTAAAGGAGACGGTGATGATGAGTAATAAATGAAAAATGGTGGAATGAAGAAAGTGGGAGGAAACGGGAGAACCCCGAGAAAACCCACGCACACGGTGTTTGTCCATCACAAAGTTCACTTGGCGGGGGCTGGGATCGAGCCCGGGCATAACAAGAAAGATAGTTATTTCTTATAAAAAGTATTGAATGTCTGCCTGGATAAGAAATAAACTTATCATTTCAAGACTATAGACATGTACAGGTGTGACAATGAATCGGACAATTTCAAACATTGTTGGACTGTTTAATGAACAATGGTAACTTTCCTTTTCAGACCCAAGGTCATTTGAGACGGAATCAATTGTTTAAAGTGATCTCAATGCAAATACTCTGGTTTGTGTTCAAGCGAAATAACCAACCAGAAATATAATTCGTGGTTTGGACGTAGAAAACAAGTGAGTTAGTCCTTGTCTATTAAATTTACTTGGTAACATTGGAGAGCTGCATCACATGTTATTATCATTTGGCGCATTTGGAAATTTAATGAAATGTAATGTATTTGATTAAATAAAAAATATCACTAAAACCAAATTCAAATTTTCACTATGACCCCTGAACACTAAGTTGTGTGAAGCTAGAAATTGAGCAATGGTTAATAGTCTCTCTAAAACATACAACTGACCTTGGCTACCTTAACTAAGCAGGATATAATTCATGAAAATTGAAAGAACAATGCACAAAGATTTTCCCAAGATACTGCCCAAGAAACACAGGGAGGCTTATACTTTACAAATTGTTTGCTGAGCATATAAAGTTGCAATGAATGGTAACATTTCTTTTTTAAACTCATACCATATTCGTTAGGCAGCTGCATGCTCTAGGTAAACTTCGAAGCTCCTTGTAGTTAAAGAATGAGTGTTGGTGACATAGCCTAAGTGCTGATTTACAGGAATACTACAGGACAAATTCAAGGGTAACGGGGCTCACTAATACGAGTAACATTTCAGGGAAACAAAAGTTTATTCGTGGTGTATACGTTGACACCTTGCTAATAGGTTACTTATACAGGGTGTTTCAAAACAACACCGACAACGTTTGGGAAGTGATTCCTGACACCAAGATAAGACAAAAAGTATAGACCAACGTGGGTGCACAAATGCTTCCTTTCGGAGTTATAGGCTGCCGAAAACACGAAAAACTGAACTTTAAAGGCCCATAGCTCTAAAATTATGGGACCTATCGTAGTCGGGTCAAGACTTCACTCAGGAACTAATATGTGCGCTACCCAAAAATGCATGTTTCAGAATCTTGGGATACTCACGCAACATTTTTTATAGAGGTAGTTTGACTCTAGGTTTGAGGGTATTTAATTTGAAGTATTCACCAACTACCTCTATAAAAATTGTTGCGGAAGTATCCCAGAATTCTGAAACTAGCATAATTAGATAGCGCACATACTAGTTCTTAAGTGAAGTCTTGACCCGACTGCGGTAAGTACCATAGTTTTCGAGCTATGGTCTCAGTTTTCGGCAGCCTATAACTCCGAAAGGAAGCATTTGTGCACCCAAGTTTGTCTATACTTTTTGACTTATCTTGGTGTCAGGAAACACCTCTCAAACGTTGTCAGTGTTGTTTTGAAACACCCTGTAGAACTGTAATAGTTTTGAATATTCTAGGATTTTGTAAAGTTCAGAATTGTATTGAATATTGCCTAATCTGTTGTCCATAAATGTTTTAAAATTCGAGAGTAGAATTGTAAAATACGAGCCGCTTCTATATGAGGGCTTCGAGCAGTTCCCCGATTCGACGAATTTAAGGCCACTAGTGATCTAAACGTTACATAAGCGCATTTTCAGAAGGCATGCCTTTATTAAATTTATGGAAAATAGATTTACAATTTTTTAAAAACAAAACAATACTTTGCTTCTTTTTGATTGAGCTTAAACTCACCTGGTTAAATCCTGGCTATGGTATACTATGTATAAAATCTGTTGATTAGCGATAAGGTTAATTTCTACCTTGGACTTTGCCAACACTGATCGTAGTACTAAAAGCTTTTCATCTCACTCGACCCTGACTGAAAGACATCACGTCTCAGATCACGTGGTATGACGTCATAAGAGTCAATGTTTTCGTGGGTTTTACAAGGTATATTGGCCCACTCTCAAATTTTGGGAGAGGAGAATACAGTATTTACAAAAATTCGGGGTGGGGTGATTAAAGAATTTACCCATGTACGGCTTCTGTCCTAATGTACCCACTAGGTAAGCTTTCAGACTTAGCTCCCCTGTTACCACCTTCAGGTCCCTGAAATATTGAGTTGTTTATGTTTTCTAGTGTGGTGTATGCATGTAAGGTGAC
Source organism: Thermobia domestica (assembly GCF_964235325.1). NCBI lineage: Eukaryota > Metazoa > Arthropoda > Insecta > Zygentoma > Lepismatidae > Thermobia > Thermobia domestica. The sequence goes on from NC_137454.1 coordinate 210,779,259, forward strand.
TTCAAGTCTTTCCCCCAAAATTATCTCTCCTCCACAGCCTTAGTCTTAGTATTCTAGCTAGGGTTTGCAGTACTAGACGTCCTGTATAAATACACGGTTTTTAAATAGTCTACAGAGAAGTTGAAAAAAAACTGCTTAAATCCTAAAGCCGGAAATTTTCCAACTAAAATAATAATAACAATACCTTTACACTCATTTGCTAGAATATGAATAACCTTCCAGTGCTAATCTTTAGAAAAAGAATGCAAAAATTTCTCTTTTCTAAAAGCGGGGTGAAATATGTATGTCAATGAATGTGTGCAGAGACAAAACTGGCTGGGTATATTACACATCCATTGTTTACCTCGACTAGCGGCATCTGTAATCATAAAGACTAATGGTTTCTCATAGTTTCTAGTTGAATGTAACGTTGGCTGTACACAAGAGATAAAAGAGCGTTGACTCAATGAGGCTTTTGAGTTCTTAGTAGGTGGAAACAGGAAGGACAAAATGGGGTGTAAATATCTTTTTTTCCCTTTCTCTTATACATTTTATGAGGCATATAATACGTGACCTGGATAAAAGAAAACTCAGCTGGACATTAATGTCATTGTCCGGTGTGAATAATATGGTGTATTAGAATTGTTTCAATGATGTAGTAATGCCCATTTACAATAAAATGTTCTAAAGAATTTACTGTTGTGTCTAAAATCAACTGATATTATCCAAACTATGCATGCACAATTATAAATGCACAACTATGAATGCAATAAGAAATTTAAAATATAAAATTGCTTTTAATACCTATATAATTAGGCTGCCGTCGTAGTTATTGTTATTCTAGCGGAGCCCACAGGCCAATGTACTGTAGTATCATGAGAAATAGAGCAACCCAAAAGTATAAAAAGTCTAATAGCAATTTAGACATATGATTGGTACCTTCAACATAGTTGTGGTTATTTAAGGGTCCAGAAGAAACTAATTTTAAAAGCATAATGAAGCATAATTTTAGAAAATAAAGCATAAAGCATAATTTAAAATATATAGTACAATTCTTGGAAAATTCTCTTTAACTGCAAGTTTAACATACATACTATATTAATATTTTATAAAACAAATATTTACAAAGCAACATCATTGAGATCATAACAATGCAACAATGAAAAGCTTATTTTTTATTTCTGTAAACTTTTCGGTGTAATCCTTTGATGTAAAGAGAAAAAGGAAATGAACAAAACTTTCCGCCAACAATGAATAGTACACAAGAACTCTACTATATTGTTATGTGTACCTCTTGAACTCGAGCACTTCCTGTATTTTTTGGTGATATCTTTTACTTTCCCTTTCTGTATATATGCAACTCTTAGGCGCACACAAGTGAAACAAAAACTGACTCGAGTAAAGCATATCTTTTTACAATGCATTAAGTAGAAATTTCATTTAATATGAAAGAAGCTGGTTGCATAAACTATTAATAAGTAGATCAAGATATTTAGAATATTTAATGTATAGTAAATATTTTACATTGTACACGATTAATATAAAACAACGACTGAAATTAACAATAAAGCATAATAAAGCATAATTTGGAAAAAAATAAAGCATAATTACACAAAAAGTAAAGTATAGTGTGGTTTGCTCTAATGATAAATTAAGAGCTCTAATTCTTTATATTTATCACATTTATTTTTGAGTTTGTTCACCAACCAGCTCAAAGTCTATACCATATTTATGGAATTATTCGAATTTTTCCTTATACAGACACGCGATTTTTGTTTCAGTTTAATGTTCCAGGATTATGGTTCGAGATCAGGGGACATGGTAATTATGATCAGTGCCGTGCCATGATGGGGACGAGTGGGGCGACTTGCCCGGGCGCCGAAGTAAGAGTGGCGCAACATTCGGGAAGAAAAAAGAAAAGGAATAAGAAAGAAAAGAAAGGAAAAAAAGAAAACAGAGATGAAAAATTACTTGGAATATTTTAGATCAAGAGCAGTATTTTTCAATCTAATATGCAATTTGACCAGGGTTAGATTCATACTTTAGGAAGTTTTCTTGTATGACTCTTGTTAGAAAAATGCACGTGGACATATATAAAATGAAAGGAAAGAGATAATAAAACGTGCTCAAAATCAAGGAAAAGCAGCGTTTATTTTTTTAAATTTTCTTACGATTCGGGCCAATCACGGTGGCGCTTCGCGGCTGGTCTATAGACCTCACTCATGTGTACGAAGGCTCCGTCATATACTCTCGCCCCGTGAGCTGATTTTCCACAGTAAGGCATTGATTATGATAATGAAATTCTTTCAAATGAAAAAATAAAGCTTTTAGTTTCTACTACCCCACGATTATGCCTGTTAGGCTAAGACAGACGGATGATTAGGGCAAATGAACGATGATGGAAGAATTGGTGGAATGAAAATGTGGGGGAAACGGTAGTACTCCCAAAAACCCACGGACACGATGTTGTCCTCCATAAACTTATTTGGCCAGGGAACGAACCACGGGCCCCATGTACTAGGAGTAAGCACCCTACCACTGAGCCACCATGTCCCCATGATAATGAACTAAATTGTGGGATGGAGAAAGGGGGAACTCTAGGAAATGGGTATGTTGTAATTGTCCACAACAAAGCCCACTTAGAGCTGGGATCGAACCACTTTCATACAAAGCAGAGGCGAGCGATATTCCACTGAACCACCTACAGATAGCGCAAGTACCTAAATCTATTAGCGTAGGTAGGAAAACGATAGTGCAGTTAACATCAGTCACAGTTCACACGTCATCTTGATAAATTTATCGAGTTGCAGTTCCGGGTTACTCAAAGCCCCTGCCTCGTATAGGAGATGTAAAAGCATATGTGATATCTGCATATGAAGTGAAAAACCGAAAGCAGCAACTGTCGCCCGAGTCCGTGGGGAAAAGGTTGTGCGGGGTAAGTCTTGAAGATCTCCTGCGACGCTGTGTTGCGCTGTTCCGGTGCTGGAAGTAGAAATTGGACGCTGGAGTTTGAAAAGAAGAGTCTTGATTGGTGGCTACGTTATCTAATGTGGTTGACTGGAGTGGTTGTCATAAGGGTTTGAGGTCGTGCATGAGTGAATTGCTGAGGATTTGGAGAACAACTCAGCAATTATGTCTATGAAGATGGATAGTTTGGAAAACATATCCTTTTCTGCTTTGAGTTTAGGCACGTGTTTCCGAAGAATAGGCAGTAGTCTGGAGAGATCCAAGTCCTGCAACAGCTGAAGGAGGTCTTTGAAGGTTGTTGTGGTCTCAGTCGAGTGTTGATTGGAGGTGTCGACCGATTGTGGTAGAGGGACCAATTGACCCTGTCGTTCTTTCTTGATGCAGAGGTGTAATGTGCTAAGGAGGTCGGAGACGTCTCCACTTCGGTATGGATTGATGAGATGGTCGACTGTTTCTTTCCTTGGAACAGTCGCTGAATACGAGGGCATCTGGAGAAATTGACCGGTTGGTTGCCCGTGCAATTGACACATTTGGCTGGTGTAGAGCGATCTTGTTTCGTACAGGCGTATGTCCAGTAGTCACTGGCACATTTCACACATCTTGGGTTTGCTTGGCAGGTACTCTGAGCATGCCCAAATCATTTATTTATTTAATTAATTAATTTATTTATTTATTTGCCAAAATTCCGGATACAGCAAGGCAGCCATTTTACACTGAAACTATGTAACATAGAATATAAAATTAACAATAACAAGTGTAAACAAAAAGCTATATAAAGGTCCATAAGTGTAGCAATAACAAATTGAAATAAAAATTGGGTTCTATAAGTGTAGCAATAATTTCCAGTCGGAATACATTCTCAGATTTAAAAATATCCACGTCAAAAGCAATGGAGTTAATTTCAGAAGCAAGTCTATGGATCAAAGAACGCTGAATAATTGATAATCGAGGCATGTTGCAATGAAGTAGTTCACTATTTCTAGTTCTTCTTGCAGGTACCCCAATATTAAATTTAGAGATTAGTTCTTCAGTTCTAAGTTTCCCATTTAGAATGCTATGAAGAAACATCATATCAAGTAGCATGCGACGAGATGAAGATGTACGGATGCCAAGAACAGTCAACAATTCAGGTTTACTTAAACAGCGTACAGAAGGTATTCTTTTCCTGACAATGGCAAGAAAGAAATTTAGAACTGAGTCAATGCGAGAGAGATTTGATACGCTAGCCGTACTCCAAATGGTGGAACAGTACTCTATTTTGGTTGAAATAAACGTTTTATAGAATACTAGCAGCGTTCACCCCGCTTCGCTGCGGTCACCCCGGAACGCAATAAACTTTGTTACTTAGATAATTTTTACTTTTTCGCTTTCAAGTGATATGATAAAAACCATAGAAGATTGCAGTAAATGTTAACATTATATCGCCTGTCATTTATGTTAACCCGCCCCGCTTCGCTGCGGTCACCCCCGAACGCAATAAACTTTGTTACTTAGATAATTTTTACTTTTTCGCTTTCAAGTGATATGATAAAAACCATTATAACGCCTGTCATGTATGTTAACCCGCCGAGTGACACGGTCATGCGGGTTGCATATAAATACGTTTATTTTTATACCTATGATGAACTAACAAAGGATTTGTACGTAATGGACACCTGAATGGTCAATTATCTCAAGACACTGGTAATTGAAAATTAAAGTGATATGATAAAAACCATCTAGGGTCCAAATCCTAATAACCCCCCAAAAATAAAAGAAATTGGTTCAGCCGTATTAGCGTGATGAGCGGACAAAGGATTTTGTGCGTTCTCTTTTATATATATAGATACTTAAGGCTGTAATATCCCTAATCTCTCTAACCTGTACATGAGACCTAATAATCGCATAGCACTCTTTGTCATGGCAAAAATATGATAAGTAAAAAGAAGCCTTTCGTCGAACACAACCTCGAGATCTTTCTGAGATGAGACCTTAGCAATAGGATCATCTCCAATGAAGTAGGTAGAAGGGATTTTGTTTTTCTTTAATGAAAATGTAATAGTAGAAGATTTTAAGGGATTTACTTTTAGATTCCACATGCTACACCAATCCAGAAGATCTAAGAGGTTTTTTTACAGTTCAATCACATCTTGAGCTGTCCCAATTTCCCGAAATAACTTGCAGTCGTCAGCAAAGAGAAGAATTTTGGTGTCAGATAACTTAAGATAAGACGGGAGATCATCTATGAAGAGAAGGAAAAGAAGTGGGCCCAGAACACTACCCTGGGGAACACCAGAGAGAACAGGAACAAAATTCGATGCAGATCCAGAGAGAACAACACGTTGTTCACGTTCAGTGAGATAGTCTCGTAAAAATGAGAAGTTGTCGTGAATATTAAATCTATGTGCTAGTTTATGCAGAAGAAGCTTAGTGTCAATGCGATCAAAAGCTTTAGTTACGTCTAGATAGATTACATCAAGTTATGTATTATTGGACAGAGATTGAATTGCTTCCGAAAGTAATAAAGGTAAATTTGTGAAAGTAGAACTGCCAGGAAGAAAGCCATGTTGAGCAGGATCTAAGTAGGGTGAAACAAATTTATGCAATCTATCTTTCATTATTTTCTCTTACACCACAAAAAGGATGGGCAAGAGAAAAATAGCTCTGTATGATGAAACATTGTTCGCGCTCTCAGATTTCAAAATAGGTACAATATTAGCCTGTTTCCACGATCTAGGGAAACACCTTCACTAAAGCATGTACTGGCACTTATAACATTGTAAGTAAGCTTTTGGTTGATAAAGTTCAATTCTAATTTAAAAGTGTAAGAGAGGTCTTCTTTGAAAATTGTAGATGCACGAAGAGTCTTTTTCATGGACACTAATAAGAGAGAAAGAGAGATCTTTCCCTTTCCTGCTTCTCGATCGCGGGATGTCAGTTGAATTACTGAAAGGACAAGAAATCCTTTCTCCTGTAGTGCGAGAGTGATATCATGTGTAGCAGTATCCATGGGCAGGTTGCGAAACACTACTTTGATGGTGTAGGTCTTCTTCCAAATTTCTGTGTCATATTGAAGATGATGCTCGGAACAGATATCTTGTATTGCAGAATAATCCTCCTGAAGGGGGCATTTAATTTTAAGGTAGCCTTTCATGAAGAGGAAGGTAGGAGTCTCCTTACACTTTTTCCTCACCAAATCGATGAATATATAGCCCATATGATAATTGCAGTCATATACGTAAATCCAAAAATTAGATGACATAGTAGTTGTTTCAATGGGTTCTTTTTCTGGAACGGCTCTCGAAAGAGCCGCAAATTCGTTTGATGTAGAAACAGGTATTATAAGTGGAGTCATTGATTTACATGTCTTCTTTGGGAGATGGAAATCTTCATCCTTCATATCTAAACGTTCGTGGGAGACTTCAGATTTGGATCGGGCCCCCTGGACCACAGACCTGATGATTTGTAGAGCAGCTTGCTGGTAGTCGCTCGGTGACATGTTTGCAGGGAAGGTTGGAGATGGGGTCGTAGATGATGCAGGATGATCTCCTAGATCGCCTGTTGATGTATCTCAAGGTCAGGACCCGAACACAGTTTACATGACAGTGCGAATCCCATGATATCACCTGCATTAAACAATGCGGGATCTTCAGAAATCTCTTGTTTGTAATTGCGGTAGCCATCAGTGCTGTTACGAAGGCAGACAACACGTTTGGTAACAGCTATATTAAGAGCGCTAGTGTTAGTATGAATGTTTAATAATTATTAAAATGTATCAATAGCGCACCGGCTGAGATATTGGCTATTTATTATTACTATTCGAGTAAAGGAGAAATACGATTGGTGATTTGAGTCTGCACAGTTCTTTGCGCAGACATGTGTAGCAGCATTGTTGGCCACTGCTGAATACTTGCAGCATTCATTGGTGCATTGCATGTAGCTTGACATTGTAAGGATGTAACGATCTGTGCTGGTAATTTCACTTAATCTGAGAAAAATATTATGGATTACCACCTCATACAACACCACACCAGGAACAACACCATGTGTGAGTAGGCAGGTGATTTAGGGAACCGTCTTAAACTTGATTAACTGACCACTTGTTAATAGTTAGGGACTTGCGCAAGACGTTACGAGACAGAATTTTCCTGACAAAATTCGAGTCGAGGCACAGCTCTTTCAATAGAGAACTCTACATTTTTCGAGTCAAGATATCACCTTTACTGCACATTTTCGAGACGAGACAGTTTCAAATCTTGTCTCGTGTGCATACCTAGCCGCGAGAAAGCTCACCGCTGATAATAAAACTTTATTTATTGATATCAAAGTAATTAATTGAAACGAGTTTCTACCAATTGACTTAATATATACTTATGTGTCTGTTTCTTCCTCATTACTTTCTTATCAGATTTTAATGGAAGTCGGTGTTTCTAACAAACTTCGAGGCTTCCCTAACTGCAGATCTATTACCTGAGGTTGATATTCATCAAAGTAAGTTGTCAAACTTAATCCCAACATGGACGTTCTCGCAGGTACATAATGAAATTCATAATAACTTGCGCAAAAGCTATTCTATTTTAGCATTGCATTCCACGAACGATGATATCTAGGTATACGCACGAGATGAAAAGAGACGAGACGGAATTTTCCTGACAAAATTCGAGTCGAGACACAGCTCTTCCAATAGAGAAATATATATATTTTCCGAGTCGAGATATCACTTTTACAGCACAGCTTCGAGACGAGACAAAGTCAAATCTTGTCTCGTGTGCATCCCTACTAAGCATTGTAGCAGATTCGTTTCTAATACAAAGTGACAATTCAATGCAATAAATTTTCAAGGTGGTCCTTTATATTCAGAAAACTGCACATCTCCAAACGGCGCCGAACGACAGTAGTATGCGATATGTATAACTCGTCTATAATATAATAAACACTTTTCCGAGGTTCATGCGTTCTTCAGAAGCTCATCCGAACACCTTCAGTTTGTCGCATAGAGGATGTTTCAAAACAATACCTACAACGTTTGGGAAGCGACTCCTGACACCAAAAACACAAAATATAGACCAACCTGGCTGTAGAAATGTCTCCATTCAGCGCTATGATCAGCAGAAAATTTGTCGGAAAAATACAAAAACAACTGTAACTCGGGGTCGGATCGAAGTCGGGTAAAAGGGAAAGTACATTAGTTTTAGTCGTAGATTCAATGAATGTTCAAAAGGGAGTTCTGCTGGGACGGCGATTTTGTTGCCTGTACTAAGCCAACAGATTCATTCATGACGCCATTGGTAGTTCTTGTCATTACCGTCTCTGAGGTATTTCTCTTTTCATCTCAATCGTACAGGTAACAACTTTATAATATTATTTAGAGATTTATTTAGAGTGGAGTCCCAAGGGATCCGACGGTGATTCATGGGAACTTATTTTACAAATATAAACTTCGAGTGTTTGAAAAGTTCTGGTTATGTTCTATTATAGACTGCCCGTCAATGCCATTCTGTAGTATTGTATCGTCGTCTTTACAGCTTTACGTCTCAAAATTTCATTTACCAACTACGGTTTTCCACATATTTATCGGCTTAACCCAACCGATTTCAACGTTTCGTTATATAACTAGTTTTGTTGCTTTCATTGTCGTCATCTCTCTCTCATGTAGTTTCAATACTCTTTTGTAGGGTATGGCAATGGGGCAGAGAAAGGGTGGGTAAGATAGCGTATGGGACAGAGAAGGGGTGCATGGTGACTCAGTGGGAGAGATTCTGTGAGAAGTTCAACTTTTGGTCCCAAGGCAAGTAAGTTTGTAAGTCGCGTTCGGTTTTTTTTTTTCAGAGTATTTCCACTTCTTCCCACATTCTCACTGCAATCATTCTTCAAAAATCTTTAAATACAATTAATCACATATTTCCTTTAGGCCACAGGACATGAAAGTGTGTAATTAAACTGAAGATTTTGTTTCCTTTCATTTTGTCCACTATACCCATTCCCTGCTGCAGTTACGCAACCACTTAAAATACAAAATAATTTTTCACCATCTTAATTCTGTTCACAATATCGACGTTTTTTAAAACGAATTTTTATTACTTGGTGGGACTCGTTTCATATGCCATGAATCGGACTAATCTTTCCTAACGGAATAATCAGGAATCCCGCCACTAATATATTCTGGTTCATGCATTTTCGAATAGAGCAGGTTAGAAATCTGAGAAGATTAGAAGTCTACGGCTCAATAGCTATAGTAGTCTCGAGAACTCGTGAAGCTTGACCTATATATACCAATTGCACCAGAGAGGGTGTGTTCCGGTCGCCAACCTCAGCCCTAAAGTTTTGTCAGTGTCGTCTCTCGTGCTGTACAGAGAACGTCTGAGTATGCAGTGTTTTCGGACTGCCGCTAAGTTTCGTTTTGTTGTTATTGTTGTTGTCGTTATTGTTGCTATTATTTAACATTTTTGCTATTCTTATTGTTACAGTTTAATTCGAATAATTATTAGTGTTTGTTTTATATATTTTAAGTGCTGTTACTTTCGCTTGTTTGTCATATGTCCCCTAAGTTTGGCAATGTTGTTGGTGCACTTTTATTGTTTCATTTTTTCTCGGAGCGCGAGGTCGGAAGGCAGCTCCACAAATCGAATTGATATTCATCCGATTCATGACACGTGGGAGAAAGCAGTTCTATGATTCGTGTAAAGCTCACGCTTCATGAGACGTCGGGACCACTATAGTAATCTTCAAGATATTCATCTCGAAAGTTTATTTTTCGACTCCTTCGCTAGCTTGTTGCTTTGAAACTAAGCGATTCCGAGTAAAAGTTTACTGCAATTTTATTTTGTTTCTATAAGCAGATTGAACTTCCATACTTTGTAGACTATCCTTAGAAACACTCCGCATACAATTTCTTAAGTTTTCTTTTACATAAATAACTTCTCGACTAGAAGATTCATTATGGAACAGTTTCTATTATGTTAGTTGTGGTGAGATAATAATACTGTGACAAAGGCCAACTGTAATAACCAGAATATAATCACTTATAATACTTATGTGCATAAACAGAAAGAAATATAATAGGTATTTTTCATATGGTATTACTAGCTAATATTGTTTAAAAGAACGAAAACTTGTGCTACTCTTTCTTTCGTTTTCTATTCTTTTATTCCATTTTTACGAAAGAAGTTGCTGACTAAATATAACTACAATTTATAGCTTCTGAATTGTGCTACAATTCTATCTAAAATAAATGAGACCTGATTAATTAGAAATGTAATTTTGTTTTCACGGTCAAGTTTTATATTGGGCCTCCATAGTACAAGGAACTCAAGCACAATTTCTAAAGGTGTAAGAAAAATACGGTTTGTACGCTCTATTAAAACACAAAGAAAAGTGAAAACTGTCTTTCACATTATAAGAGTTATTCACAAAATCCAGAAATTAATCTTTTAACCACTGAAAGGAGCTCCAGGCTTGAACTCCTTGTGCACTGAGTGCCCCACATATCTACGTTTTATCTGGGTTCGATTCCCGGCGCATGTGGTTCTGATTCCACGTTAATCAGTAGGTCCCGTCTCATGTAGCCTCGCTGCTGAAAGGGAAGTTAAAGTGAAATTCAACTCAACTCAATATCTACATTTTACACTGAGAAGGAAACAGCAGACCTTTCATATTTCCTAACACGGAATTCACTACATGTTTTGAATTTGGTGCAGAGTTGGGTGTTTTGTTTTGTGTGTGTATGTCTGTTTCTTGAAAATATGTTGCTTATTTCTTTTAATATAACACGGTGAAGCTGATAGCACAAAGAATTAACACCTCACTCACGTTCCAGGGTAATTAAGAATTTTCCAAGCTTAATGCACTGCTGAGCTTTTGCTTCCTTTTCTACTCTCCGGAGAAACTTGAGATCTTTAACTGCCCGGGATTTAACTACATATTTTTATCGGTATTTTTGAACACTTTGTACTTAGTAATGCAGATTGTGTGACAAGCGCTATTAGCTTCTACAAATTAAATGAGTCCTTTACAGATTTAAACGCCAGTTCCAAACCATTTATTTCATGTACCAGTACTTAGGTGTTTATATTTCTTCTTGGAAGCAAAAGTCATCAGGTAGGAATATGTTCAATATATTCTTCTTTTTACTGTCTTAGGAAACTAACAGCAGTCTCAGATGATACGAAACCACGACTTTGATTTGATTTTTTGCTTCTTAGAAGAGTGATCTACGTTTTACTAGCATGGATTCATCGTAGATTTAAGTTCGCATATTATTAGACCTAAAACTATCATTTTTCTGTCCTTATAAACGATGCTTTAATTTGAACTTTGTATGTAGTTATTCATCATTTCTTTTTTTTTTTAAATTTTTAGTTCATTTTGACATATGTCTATTTTACCAAAGACAGCATTGGAAGGGTATGATACTCCCTAACTTCACTATATTAGTAATATAATATTAATATTGCATTAAGGAATTGATAGTATAGCATGCTAAAATTGTATTAATCTTTTACAATAAATAGAAGTAGCTGGTTAAATTTGTTTCATGTTCGTAAACCAGATTTCACTTTGCTTCTCTAGTACGTCACAAATGTTATTTGTAATACAAAGACAAATACCATTAGAATTCTTCAATGCTTATCAATATTTTTTACCTTTACCTCTCCTATGGTTCTTAACAGCAGTGGTCCTCTGTAATCTTTGTAAATGGAACTCAATAGAAATTAATTTCGTTCACCTCGTTTAACAAACCATAACCCTTCCTTTTAGCAAGAGTAAACTACAAGCTTTTAGCAAAGGTAAACCACATATCATTAAGTTGTGCCTTCCTTTGACTTTCTAGCATGTCTAAAGCAGAAACTTGATCTTTCTTATTGAAATCTGCAGAACTTTTTGCTTCGTCTTGAATCTCATTTTGTAGAAGTGGTTTCCTCTCGACAAACCTGAAAAGATTCATTTAACAAGGACATCGTTCAGCCTTACAAGCCTTACTTGAAAGTAAACTGAAGACTTCTATACGAAAGCCTTTATTAAAAAGTTAGGTTCTTCACATTAGTAGTATCTTTTTATCTTTAAAAAGAATAGACTGGTATAACTAAACGATTACAGACGTACAGTTCAAATCTCACTTCGGGCATTATGATTGTCCTTTCAAGAATTTGTCATAAATCTTTCAGCCTAACGTTCCATGTTATGGCGTTGCTAAGGCAGACGGGTGATTAAGTCAAGTGAGTGATAATGGAAGAATTGGCGGAATGAAATGTGGGAGAAAACGGAAGTACCCCGAGAAAACCCATGGACACGATGTTGTACACCACAAACCTACTTAGTCGGGGATAGAACTAGGAATCCCACACACTAGAGGCAAGCACTCTGCCATTAACCCACAATGCCCCCCCTAGGATTTGACATAACCGAAGATTCGTAAGACAATATTATGATGAAAGACAAAATAAAAGGAAAGGCAAAAGTTCGGTACCGTCATTTCTATTTGGAAACGGAGAGATGGAGAACGATGACACATGAGATACCAGCAATAGCTATGAGAACACATTAGTTAAGCGTTATGTGCATGTTGGCGACAATCTTGAATTTAGTTACAAATTTCCAAATGGGAATGATAAATACGTAATGTTATTTGAAACGAACATTTACTCCGGAGTACGAGTCTACAATTGTGTTTGACTTATTCGCGTTTGATGAGAAAGTATCTACTTTTTATGTGACATCCTGTAATGATCTGTTCTTTTGTCGTTGAATGTAATGTTTGTTCTTGATCTACACTGTAAAAGAAATTTATACAAAAGACAATAACACACTGAGCAAGGCTATGTGATAATATGTAAAAAAAAAAAAAAAAAAAAAAAAAAAAAAAAAAACAATCACTCCCTTTCTTAGTGTAAAAATCTTCATAGGTAAATTTAGAATAAAATGTGACAATCTGTTTGTCAAGCTTTTATGTAAATCAATTTATACCTATAAAGTAAATTTACTAAATGAATCAATAAATTTATCATATTTTGTTATAATTACTGTACTTTAAAAAAAACAAAGAAGAATTTTGTAATTTAATCTAAGGAAATGTATATCAATTTACAAAATGATTGATAAATGATTTTATATTGATATTTGGTAATTTAAACTACATATATTTTTTTCCAGTGTACCAAAAAGAAATTAAAATTGTTGTGGTAAGTGGAAAGCGCAGTGCCAGAGAAAACAGCAAATTTCAACCGAACATCTAGATAGAGAAGAATCGCACATACAACGGTTTTGTGAGTTGAAGTCTAAAGAAAAAGGGTCCGTTAAAGGAAAAAAATGGATACCAACAACGAGGAAACAACAACTATAGTCGTGGCATTCATTGTAAAGTGCCTTAAGTGCAGTACTCGACATTCGGTTAAGTCAGCAATCCACACTCCGAATGTTGTATACTGCAAATAATTGACAGCCCCCAAAATTGCAATTAGAGCTATCTATAACCAAAGATGACTCCAACAAAGGGTGACTATATGCAGAGTGGGCTTTTACCAGGTCTAATGAGGATTCCATGTCCCATGACAGTATTCTGTTTAGCGATGAAAACTTATTTTGTAAACAGGGAGATAAATAAATTAAATAATCATTTGCTGGTTGAGTAGCAATGCATGCTAAGCACACTCCTATGAGAAAGTCGACACGGTAAATGTGATGGAGCATTGTGGGCATGAGACACGTGGATTGTGAGATTTATCTTTATCATGCCAACTTAAATGGTGCTCAATATCTGGATATAATCCGGAAGTAAATCTTCCGTTTATTGTTTTACTATCAAGGCCAATTCCTAACTTTTTCTCACAGGGGAGGGTCACGAAGTAGCTGCGCTGAGATCCGAACGAGACAATTCATGGCCATAGTTTAACAAGGTTCTAACTAACATTTTTGTCAAAATTGAGTTATGTGCAGTACGTAACACTAGAAATTAAGCTGTATTCAAGTATATGACTTTTATTGTTCTAACTTGAAAAATAGACTGTCTACTAATTTGACAAGGTCCTAACTGCTTCTGACTCTAATACAGTATTCAGTTTGACAAGGTTCTAACTGTAGCTTGGAAAGCTGTAAGTTACGGAATTGAAATGAAATGAAATCTTTGAGTTTTACGTCCACGGTTATGCCGGTTAGGCTAAAGGAGACGGTGATGATGAGTAATGAATGAAATGGTGGAATGAAGAAAGTGGGAGGAAACGGGAGAACCCCGAGAAAACCCACGCACACGGTGTTTGTCCACCACAAAGTTCACTTGGCGGGGGCTGGGATCGAACCCAGGACCCCAAGCACAAGAGGTGAACGCTCTACCATTGAGCCACCGCTAGTTACGGAATTATTCCGCCTTATATATATATATATATATATATATATATATATATATATATATATATATATATATATATATATATATATATATATATATATATATATATATATATTACGTGTGTACTTTCTATGTTACTTGTCTTACATTAAAGAGATAATTAAAATGTAAGATTTATTCTTTTAGATTACCGGTACCTTGAGAAGTAAACAATGATACTTTTCTTCCACTATTTTTAAAATTTTTGGGACACTAATTCCGAGCGCACTAGTTTGTTCCACTTCCTGAACCGTGCTATACAGGGTGTTTAATAAGTAATGGTCATAAATTAAACCGTAGATAGTACATGCCAAAACTAACAAAAAAGTCTTAGTAAACATATGTCCGCAAACGCTTCGTAACGGAGATAGGGGCTGTCAAAAGTTTGGGAAAATGAAGTTTAGAGACGAATATCTCAAAAAGTATGAATCGGACAGAGGGCGGTCCAATGAATGACTATCGAAGTCAGACATGCGCTATGCAGAAATGCATGGTTGATAACTCTGCAATGCGCGCGCAAGGGATTCGCCAAAGAAACGGAAGGAATCCCGGAAAATTGTCTAAGGAAAGGGGGCTCGAGATGAACATCGAGGGCGAGTCTATCCACCAGTAATTCATACGTCGTGGTACCAGGTCGAAAGCTCGAAAGATACAAAATGGCGGACAATGTTTACGTGCCGTGTGTGGTTGCATAACCAGCAGGAAATGACAGAGGTAATCGAAGTGTGGTGATGTACGTTCAAAATTGCTCCAGGAAGAATTCCGACAACTAATGCATACGTACAAGTGTAGCAGCACTTAGGTAAATCAAAGGGTATGCAAGGCACTGATGAAGCATTATGTGCTAAGCAGTTAACGTAACGAATATCCGCAAACTGGATTGCAATGGGAAAAGCATGACAACATTCGAGTATGTGGGAGGCGAATCTGAAACATTCCGCATGTTGAACGCGTAAATGTATTACAACAAGCAAAAAATGATTGACATGTAGTGTTTCTCCATATCAACAAACAGAAATCGTCATGTTGGTAATGTGTACAGCATTAATCATAAGGTAAACAGTAAATACCCAGATGTGTAACCACAGACGAGATGCATGAGAAATTAACGTACCTCTATCATTAAAGTAAATGTTGGAAGTGTCGTCCATTCATGCGAATGCATGCTCGTACTCGTTTTCGCAAAGATCCACGTACTCGTGATAACATGTCGGCATCCTGTTGAATATGTCTGCACCATTGTTCCACCCTTTCTCGAAAATCTGAGATCAGAACCACTGCATTCAGTGGGCACTTCAGCGGATTTGAACCCGTAACATCATGCACCCAAGGTGAGCTCAACGTCTGTTGCAACCCCGATTCAGTTTTTCCAGCTGGCTTGCATGTTCTACCAGTGTTCCTTTCGGCCATTCCATTCATTTTCGCGCATCGTTTGTTTTACCTTGGTATTGGTACAGTAAATGACTACTCTGTACATGTGCATTCATCTTAGGAATGTGCTCTGAAGTAGTTTAGAACATGCACCACCACCTTTATTCCATTGTCTCTCTCATTTCCTGTTGGTTATGCAACCACACACGGCACGTAAACATTGTCCGCCATTTTGTATCTTTTCGAGCTTTCGAACTGGTACCACGACGTATGAATTACTGGTGGATAGACTCGCCCTCGATGTTCATCTCGAGCCCCCTTTCCTTAGACAATTTTCCGGGAATCCCTCCGTGTCTTTGGTGAATCCCTTGCGCGCGCATTGCAGAGTAATCAACCATGCATTTCTGCATAGCGCATGTCTGACTTCAATAGTCATTCATTGGACCGCCCTCTGTCCGATTCATACTTTTTGAGATATTCGTCTCTAAACTTCATTTTCCTACACTTTCGACAGCCCCTATCTCCGTTACGAAGCGTTTGCGGACACATGTTTACTAAGACTTTTTTGTTAGTTTTGGCATGTACTATCTACGGTTTAATTTATGACCATTACTTATTAAACACCCTATATAAAAATAACTAAATTGGTAAATCGTACGTGTTAAATCAAATTGATGAAAGTTTAATATAAAATTACTTGTAGCAAGGCTCTAAACTCTCCAGGGCAAGAGGATTTACTGCCATCTATTGGTGTAAAATATACAAAATTTCAAACTTGGTCTTCGTAATTCAATGTGTATTCAGGATAATGAAGAGCAATCAAGCGAAACTTGAGACGAGACTAAAAATTCAAAAACAAAGAAAGCTAATTCTCGTTGGAAGTATTCTTTTCATTACTTCTTCAATGTTAAAGAAGAAAAGATTGAAGTGTGCAAAACATTTTATTTGTCGACTGTCCATATATCCCAAAAACCTGTGTATACTACACACAAAACGAAGACTGAGTAGAAACACATCTATTGTAGACAACGGCGCCGAATTTCCAAAATTTATGTGGGTGTATATCAATGGCGGGACATGTAAACCTATATGTTTTAAGTGAAGTTTTGATATTTGATTGATTTAGTTTTGGTTAAAATCATTTATGAACACTATCATAAGTTCTGTGCTGTGATAAAGTAAAATATACTGGTACTATAAGGATAAGTTAGGGTTCCCCTAGCTCAGTCGGTAACACGGCTGAATTAAATGTAAGAAGAACGGGTTCAAACCCGTCTCCAAACTAAAAGTCTTGTGAGTGCGGCACACCCACAAAATTATTTTTATGGATGCCGGGGCCTCGGAGCACCTACGTAGTCGGCCTGTATTGTTGAAGATCAAAGAAAGAAAAACAGTAATGGTCGTCGAAAGCCAGAGGTTGAAGCAGAGTTTTGCAAGGGAACACACAAAATCTTTCCCAACAGTGGAATCCCACCACAGCCGAACCGATACCAGTATATTCTACCTAGGAAGTCATCAGAAGCAGGCACGTAGCCAAGAAAGGGAGGTTAGGAAGGTCCGAAACCCCCTTCGAAACCAGAAATGAAAGAATTAAGGAAGGATAAAGCAAAATCAAACGAGGAAAAGAAGAATCAGTTTAAAAATAAAAAGCTACAGCAAGCTTTTGGTTACTCTTTCTTATAAAGAGATTTCTATTACTTGCAATGCATGGTGGCGAATGAGCGGGATATCCTGGAAAAATCGGGGAATTTGAAATTTCTAGAAAACTTACAGAATTCTCAGAATTTCTGCTATAAGTCAGGGAAATTTCAAATTTCGAAAGCGTAATCCCGTTGTCAAACAGCATGGCCATTTTTTATTATAGTTTTTCATCATCGCTTTCCTGCAGTATCAAACATGTTATTTCAGAAACAGTTTTCCACTGCTCCTTTAACCTGCCATTGGGAACAGACAGTAGTTGATGGAATAATGAAAACAAAAACATTATGTGGGAAAAAGTTCTGTTTGTTATTAAATACTAACATATCCTCATTTTATTGTCCTAACAAACCAATATATGTTGCCAGTAAAGTAGTTTAGATTGATCGAGCTCCTGGGCCTTCAGCATTTCATGTCACCTCCCTCCTACCCCCTGCATTACGAAATCCTAGCTAAACGAATCAATATATGTTCCACTAAAATAGTTTAGAATGATCGAACCCTTGGTGTAGTGACCACAGTATTTCATGTCAGGGAACCCCTCTTCCCTTACGCAATCCTGGCTACGTGCCTAATCTGAACATTGCAAAAATGTATGATCTCTACATTGAAACGTGCCAGAATGAAAACAAAACAGCAATTAAGAAATCAATGAACTACCGAATATTTGGAACGGAGTTTAACTTAGATTTTAATTTGCCAAAAATGATAGATACGATGTGTGCGAGGCGTAAAAGGTGATGAAAGAAACTGAAACCTTAAGTGGTGAGCAAAAGCACATATTTTGCTCAAAGACCAAATGAAGGAACACAGAAAAAGTGAAAAAGAAAACAAAGATCTTCTAGTCCTTGTCTTCGATTTGCAAAACCTTGTAATATGTTCCCAAGCAAATATATTTTATAAGAGAAAGTTAAATGTTTACAACTTGACCGCATACTTTACTCTAACAAAAAAAAAAATGTATCATGCTATCTGGAACGAAACAATGGCAGGATGTGCGGCGAATGGCATTGCGAGTGCTTTTAGAAGAATATTGGACGCAGTGCTCAAAGAAAATGAGTTCACGAAACTGATTACTTGGTCCCATTCCTGTGTACCACAAAACCGTAATTCCGATATGTCATATACAGTTTTGGACATTTTGAGAATAAATCCGAACATCAATTCTGTTTCAACGAAATACTCTCTTCCAGGACATTCTTGGGTTCAGGAAATAAATTTCGTACACAGTGCAATTATTGAAAAATTAATGAACAAGACGGATTTTTACTCTCTTTTGTGTATGAGAAGAATATTGAAAAATATAGAAAGTCACAATCCATATCGTGTTATTCAGATGAGGCCGAGTGACTTTAAGGACTTTGGGAAGACAGTAATACTTCTAGATTACAAAACCATCCCATTCACTCAAGAAGCCAACTTGACGTTTACTCAAGAATTCAGTACCGTATTGTTCAAATCAAGTCATGATAGTTACGAGCCTGTTAATGCAACAAATATCAAATTTCTAGAAACTCCAAGACAACAGGATGAAGTGTCATATTTCAGGAGTAGTTTGAGAGTTTTTGATTTCAAACCAAAGCAACAAAAACATTATTTGTGGTTTACAGAATTAATGAAAAAAGACATTAAAATGTCCCTTCTATTCATGTCGCTGGGAGACAGGGACTATTATACTGCACTGTTAAATTTGTAACTAGCATTCGACACACATTTCATGTAATTAAAATTTGAATAGTTAATCTACTCAAATGGAGGTATACCCATATCTTCTAAGTCATGCGTGTTTTACTTGCCATTTTGGTTTGACAAGGTTTTAAGGTCATAGGTTTGGCCGCTTAAAACCTATGTTACGCATAATAGTACAAATCTAAAACTCGATTTTTTTCTATTATGTATTTAGAAACAACAGGAAGACTAAGGAACAATTAAATTTGGACTCACTTCAATTATTCCGTAACAACACATAATTGTTTTGTTCCTAATGCACGTTCGTTACGGTTCTCTCGATATCATTTACGTGAATATAACGAATATACGATGAACACAACTCTAACTTCCTATTCATACTGCTAAACTAAAGTTCAATACCTTGGGGTATTTTTCTAATTTTATCATACGTAGTTTATACATGAAGGACTTGGTGCACCAGTCAGGTGGGGGCTCTATTGTAACGTATTCGTGATGGTTACATTTGTATGCCATTCGTTGGTTTGATCCCAATATTTCAAGTAATACTCAATATACAAAAAACGTTCATAGCAATTATTTTACTCTATATAGGACTGCAAACTACATATTATTTAATCACTATTTCCTTACTTTTTAAAACCAGGATTGGCGAGCAGTACCAAACCACGTGTAAATAATTTCAGTACATCGAGCTGCGTCAGACTTTGTTGGTTTGGTCACAATATTCCGAGAAATATAATATTTACATGCAAACTCATTTTTCAAGCTGGCAGCCATATTGAATTACAGATGATATTTTGGTCATAAGCGTACATACCATATTTCGCTTCTCCAATACTTGTGGTTTGAGCTGGACATGCGTTTGATACATAGTGTTGCATTTTGAACTCAAGATGTCGCGTTTTTGGACATTTCGCATCTTTTCGTCATCTACTGATCAACATTTATGCCAAATTTGGTTTTCCTAGCTTCATCAGTATGGTATACCTATCCTTTCGACATAAGTTTTAAGCGGCTATCTTGGGTTCAAGGTGGCCATAGATTTTTTTTTTCATTTAAGCTTTTGTTTACATTTTGACCCGCGGTCATCTTGCACAGGGTTGTTGTAGAGGGACAAGACTTGCTCCGTCTTCTTTCATTTAACAACAGCTTTTAAACGATGTGCTACTTAAACCCCTTGCCATTTGGAACTTTTGAGTTGGATCCCACCTGGGACCCTATGGTAGCCCTGGGACAAAACGTTTTAAGTTAAATCGTTGTACTTTCAAATTAATGCCACACGTCCTTTCCTATTTTCACATTTGTATCACCGTTCCCGATTTATAGGGGTGGTCGTGGACTTTTCAATTAAGTTTTTGTTTATATTTTGACCTGCCGCCATTTTGCACAGCATTATCATAGAGAGTCGAGACTAGTTCCATTTTATTTCATTTTACAACACCTTTCAAAAGATATACTACTTAACCCCCATTGCCATTTGGAAGTTTTGAGTTGGACCCCGTTTGGGAACCTGTGGGGGACCCTGGGGCAAACTTATTTATCCCAAAAAGTGCGCCCTTGAAAATGATAGGGCACGTGTTCACCGACTTTTCTAATTACCTAACCGTTTCCGAACAAATGAATCGGTTCAAACTATTCTACCAGGTAATTTGTTGTAGCTTTTGCATTACAAAATATGTTGTAACTCACGACATCCCGCCCGGTAGCACGTATAACTTTGGGATTCGTCTAGTTATGACATATCAAATGCAAACAGAATTGTCTCGTTTCAGATACTGGTTGAACGAAAATTCCTGAATTGATAGAATAGAAACCATCGAGCAGCAGCCCGTTTCTCTATCTTTCGCTCCTTAAATTTTATTTCCGGAGTCATCTGTAAATCATAATTTATCGAGAGGAGAAAATCACTATTAACGAACGTATCTAGGAATGGTTTATGCTAGGCGTAACTCTGCAGTGATATTGAGTATCATACGGATTGGTAGAAAAACGTTAATCCCTTCTCATTTGTAATTTATAGATAAACCAAAGTTGGCGGTTTTTAATGTGGCCACCATAACACATATTACGACTATCTTATGCGACCCCATGCAGGCACGTATACCAGGATTTCGTAAAGGGGGGGTCCGTGACATCAAATATTGTGGTCGCAAGGTAGCCTTCCTTGGCTACGTGCCTGCCCCATGTCTATTATGCGTAATCAATATAAGAGGGGCATACTGAAAGTCATGAGCAACGTGTTTCCACAACCGTGATCTTTAGTTGTAAGTGAAACCAAGTATATCACCTCAATCTACAGATCTTTCGTTTTTCCGGATCTTCGTCCTTTAGACGTTGACGCTGTTTGTTCCTAGGACGTGACCACAGGCGGGATTTCCAAAATTTGCAGGCAGCGATGTTTCGTTTCGACAGCGTGCTGTGATTGAATTACTTGTTAAACATGACCTATCTGCTTCTGAAATTCAACGCAGACTGTAGCGTGTATATGGGAATGTGTGCATGGGTCCCAGCAGCGTTAGGAGGTGGGTGAAACATTTTAAGGATGGAAACAAGAGTATCAAAGATGAGCCTGGCAGCTGGCGCCCTGGAACTGCCTCTACGGATCGCAAGGGTTGATGAGATGATATGGGGAGATAGGCGTATCATTGTGAATGAAATCTTTGCAAAAGTTGGTGTTAGACATAGTGCGGCGCAAGAAATAATTCACAGCTTAGGTTATCGGGAGGTTTGTGCCCGTTAGAGATTTCCCTTCTTCAGAGTTTTCGACATGAAGGTGGTGACATTTGACGAGTATTATAACTGGAGATGAAAGCTGGTTCCATCATTATGAACCTTTAAAAAACGACAGATTGTGGAATGGCATCACTTGAAGTCGCACCGAAGAAGAAAGCGAAGACAGTGAAATCGGTAGGGAAAGTTATGGGGAGCGTCTTCTGGGATGCACAGGGTTGTATTCTAGTTGACTTTCTTGAGGCTGGACAAACCATAAATTATGCACGCTACGTCTAGACACTTTTGAAGCTCTATCGTGCCTTGCGTGATAAACACCATGGAAAGAAAATCATCCTTCAACAGCATAATGTGAGTTCACATACCACACATGCCACTATGGAGCAGATCACGGTGGGAAACACTTCCACATCCTCTCTACAGCCCCGACATGGCACCCTATGACTATCATCTTCTCGGTTTCGTGAAGGAACAGATGCGAGGCCATCGCTATGAGACACTGGAAGATATTCGCCAAGCAGTGCGTCAGTGTCTACAGGCAGATGGAACGGAATTCTATCGCAAGGGTATTTTCCAACTTGCAGAACGATGAGAAGACTGTGTGCAAACAAACGGAGAATATGTGGAAAAGTGAAAGAAAGGTCTGTAGATTGAGATGACATATTTGGTTTCACTTACAAATATAGATTACGGTTGTAAAAAAAATGTTGCTCACGACTTTCAGTATGCGTATCGTATAATAATTTTCTGTCAAGTCGTTCTCAAATTAAAAGGGTGGTCACTCCCTTGACTCTTTAGGTTGTTGCCAATTGTTTACCACATTTCTTTGTTCCTTGAGCTGAAGTACAAAATAAGTTCTAGATTTTATCTTGATCTTATAAACTAATACATAAATAATTCTTCTATACAAGTTTTGTAGCAGCAAACTACTTCTATTTCTTTTAACCTTCTGCAGGGAAAGTGATGCTCACAGTGTTTTTGGACTCACAAGGTCCAATCCGGGAACATTACCTGGAAAAGACGTCAAGAATAAACAGTAAAATCTACAATAATGTGTTAGTAAGCAAGTTAAAGCCTGAAATTCGTAATAAACGCAGAGGTCGATTATTGCAAGGCGTCCTTGTGTTGTATAACAATACTCGTTCACATACCGCCGTCCACACCGCTCAAATTCTTCAGATGCTGCGTTTCGAGGCGTTGGACCATCCTGCATACAGACTTGATCTCGCTCTGCCGGATGACAATTCGATTAGTTAACTTGAAAATGCTTGTAGACGCCATCGATTTAGCACCGGTGAACAGGTGAAGGAAGTGGTGAATTCGTGGCTTACTGCGCAACCAAAAATCTATTCGTAGAGGGTAGAGAAAAGCTTATACAACGGTGGACTAGGTGCATTGTAAAGCAGGATGACTATATTGAAAAATAATATGACTAAAAACATTCTACTCTTGCGGTAGTAAATAATAATAAATAAATGATTCCAAATACTTACTGACTTACCCTCGTGTATATATATATATATACAGAGGGTTGATTAATTCGTGTGTCAATTTCATTTGTTCACTGTGCAAAAGTGGTTGAAGGTAAAGCCGTACAATTTGGTGTAACTTTAGACAAAAGACATAAGTTTTGTTTCGTCACAGAAGCATGTCACTTGTTCTAAAGATTAAAGAGATATAGGGTCAAAGGTCAAATTTCGATTTTTTCCTTATGGGACTGCAATGGTAAATTCCGAAAGAGCATGAAAAAAATGTAAATCGAAGTGATAACAAAGAAATAGTTGCATGGTATGATTATACGTCGTAAGCCGATAAAATATGCGTCAATCAAGTGTCAAGGTCAAAGGTCACGGTCAGATCAAGGTCACAGGTCACTTTGAAAACCCATTTGAATACACTGAAAAAAAACAATGAAGCAGTGGAACAGGCAAGGAACATTCAATAGTAGTATGAGGTCAAAGGTCACAGGCAAATACAAGGTCAAAGGTCAACCACAAAAATCAAATAGTCGCTGGGAAAGTAGCAGTTGTTATAACAAAAGGACATGTTGAAGGACGAAAGAAAACAGTTGAACAATCAAGGAATAGTCCATACTACTCTGAGGTCAAAGGTAACGGGCAAATACAAGGTCAAAGGTCAACCACAAAAATCAAATTTATTTCTAAACGAAACGTGAACACAATATGGGTGTGCTTAACACTGCGTTGTTTGTGTCTCAGAAATGCACTAGGTTTATCTAACATGAGCGTCAATAATCCTTCTTGAGGATTTAGTGTCACTTGGCTAAACAGTATTTCACTTATTCTTCATGTCCGCCACCGTGGGCTAAGCACAGATTGATTCTGTGAATCAACTGCTTAGTGAACACTTTTTCAAGCATGGTAGGAGTGATGTACTCAACACTACGTTCGATTTCTTGCCTTAGTTGCTCAACAGATGTGAATTTGTTTCTATACACTAATTGTTTCAGAAACTCCCAAAGAAAAAAGTCACACGGCGACAAGTCGGGACTTCTTGGTGGCCATTGCACTTCATTTCCTATAGAGATCACACGTTGTCCAAACCGTTCCCTCAGAACAGCCATAGTTGCATTCGTACGATGCGCAGGAGCACCATCTCGCTGATACCAAATTTCATCATTCTCATTCATGTTCAGACGATCCAACTCCGGGAAAAGAAACTCACGTAACATACGCTGATAAGATTCTTGTGTCACATTTGCGTCGAAGAAGAAGGGGCCAATGATTTGCGTTGCTGTGATACCCATCCACACCATTACACCAGTTTGATCAATGGAACGTTCACTGCGAACACGTGGTTGAGAATGAGCCCAATATCGAGCGTGAGAAGACGAAACGGAACCATTAACAAAAAAATTGCTTCATCTGTCACAAGTAATTTAAATAAGAACATGGGGTTTTCGTTCAACTTATCAATGAACGAATTACAAAAGAACACACGCTCACCGTAGTCTTGTTCTCGCAGTTCCTGGACTTCCCTGATTTTGTACGGTTTTAATTCCATTCTTTTTAACAGTTTAGTTAAGGTTGACTTATTAAGACCAACTGCAAGAATACGACGGGTCAGAGACTTTTGAGGGGATTGAAGAATAGATACAGCTACTTCCCTTTTCTTCCTTGGAGTCGTTACTGTTTCGGGTCTACCAGTCCTTTTCCTCATCATTAGGTGTTTTGTATGGAAACAGTTTCGCAACTCCGAAATTGTTTATAGAGACGATATATCTGGGTGTTTCTTATGACAACGTTCCACTCTGCGTGAGCTCTTCGTCGTGTAGCTAAAGCAGATTTACCACACTGAATATACCACTCCACTAAATCTGCTCGTTGTTCTGCCGATAAAGAATTCATTCCGAATACGTACCTTGTCAGAGTTGCGACCAAACTAACTAATAAATAGATACACTTGGAGTATAGACACAAAATATCTCTCTCGTGTTTTGTCCTTGTTCGACTTCAACTGCACTTGACTGCTTAATATTAACACGAGTGGCGTCTCTAAGACTATGCACAAATTGTGTGCTCTATCAGCGGCTGAGGCAGCCACGCCTACTATTGTCAAGGTCCCCCATGGTGCCATAGCTCGTTCATCACGCTTGCAACTTTATAGTACGCCAAACGGAGGTGTTGGACTTGATTGTTCAACTGTTTTCTTTCGGCCTTCAACATGCCCTTTTATTATAACAACTGCTGTTTTCCCAGCGACTATTTGATTTTTGTAGTTGACCTTAGTAGGGGTGGGGTGGGGATTCTGCGCCACTTCATCATTTCCAATAACAATCTAGCACACCATCAATAATAATAGCGCACCCCTAATAACAATAGCGCATCCCCCTACCTCCCAATAACTTCTAAACTACTCCTAATAATTTCTACCGCACTCCCTACTTCCCAAATAACTTCTATCACATCTCAAATAACATCTATCTTACTCATAATAACTTCTAATGCATTCTATCACTAAATCTAGTTACAAAAATCATTAAATCTGGTTATAAAAAATCATTAAATCAAGTTACAAAAGCAAAAAAATCACTAAATCTAGTTATAAAAATCACTAAATTTAGTAAAATAAAATTACAAAACACTTTTATGATTTTACCATAAAAGTTAACTAAATTCTACATAATTACATAATACTTACAAATTAGTATATTAATAGTTACAAGTTCGGATACTGATGATGGAATCTTCTGCTAACCTCGTTCTCTATAGGAAACAATGACTTCTTAAACTCTGTCCACTGATCATAATTCAAACTGAATAGACAGCCGTTAATATCAAAAACAACTTGAACTTCGGTTTGCACATTTTTCACAATTACATTGAAGTTATTAGTAAGTATAAATTTCTTTTGAGGATCCATTCTATTCACTCCATTTTTTACTTCTGACAACATATTTTTGATCATTTTTATTATTTTTTGGATTTACATACAGAACTCAACAGTTGGATAGTTATCTTTTAAACCAGTGTATTTGATTTTTATTCCATCTTTAACGATCTCATCAATCATTTTATCTGTTAAGTGTTTTGTAAATCTAGGTGGAAGAAATACCTTAAACTCTTCACATTCAACTAAAACACTCTTTCCAAACTTAGTTTTAATCTTTTCCATTTTCACAATCTTATATTCTGTATTTAATTCTAATTCTCTTAATCCAACAACCTGTTTTTGTTCAA
The DNA here is from genome assembly GCF_964235325.1 of Thermobia domestica. Taxonomy (NCBI): domain Eukaryota; kingdom Metazoa; phylum Arthropoda; class Insecta; order Zygentoma; family Lepismatidae; genus Thermobia; species Thermobia domestica. The sequence continues at coordinate 210,805,755 of NC_137454.1, forward strand.
GACTTCCAAGTTTATTTAAAAGTTCAATATGACTCGCCATCGTATTTATTATATTAAAACTTTTTAAAAATCAGTTTCTAATAGCCTCGAATTTCGTTAAGTATGTCATTGATTCTGTTAACAATATCTCTTACATTTTCATCTGTTAATTCACCATTCATGAGCTTAATTACATTAAGCTCATCTTTAAACAACCCAATTCGATTCACCATATTTTTATAATATTCTTTCTTTGAAGCTATATTAAACCGTGTTGATAGACCAGTGATAACAGCAGAAGCCGAAGCAAATGCAGTTGTAATAATTGAATACACTGTAACAGGAATAAATACATTGATGAACCCTGTAGAAGCTGATAATAGAATTGATAACGTAATAAGAGTAATATAAACACATTTTATTCTCTTAAACTTCCTTTTGTTTTTCATTAATAACTTCTCAAGATTTAATATAGTATCTTCAATTAACACAATTAAATTCTCACGTGGAATGTTATCTGGAATAGTCATTTTATTAAATAAGTTTTTATGATATTATCATAAAAACACTTACAAACTAAACTAATCTAATAAACATATTATATAATTGATTTATATCTTCTCAATTATTTTTTCTTTCTCAACATCATACTCTAAATTGTTCTTACCAATCATAACAACATAGCAAATTGTTTTATCTGGTACATCGCTTTCAAAATTAACAGTCAGTTTCAAATTAGTTCTATCACTTACAGTTACTGATTTATGCTTGCTTGTGTTAATTACGAACATCGGCCTATTTTCTAAAAATTCCTTAGGATAATAAAACATCTCAGTATTTCCAATTGTAGCTCGCTTATATACCGTATACATTTCATAAACTTTCAAATACTTATGTTTTGCAAAATCTAAGTTTAAAGATTCTAATGGGAAAGATTCATTTCTAGAATTACGAAAATGGATATTCTGAACTTTACAATGATCAAAATAGCTTGAATCTCTTTCTTGATTATCATTTCTATCAGTTTGGAAAAAAGCAATAACAAAATTAGGCATATCAAATTCACTTGAGTTAAATTGTGTGGTTAAATCGAATTCTAAATATTTACCACTAACTGATTTCTGTAAACATTGATACGTGTTAAATGAAATAGGAATTTTACCTTCTTTTAACATATTTGATCTTAACAAGGTGGCATAGTTAGGTTCATAATTAACAATAGGCATTCTTAACTCCATATTTGTAATCTTAATTTTACCTGGATGCGGTTGATCATTCTCATATGTTCCATCTTGCTTTTTTGTTTTCCAAATAGCAAATGCATTATCATCAGAACCACTTCTTTTAAATGTATATTTCAATCCTCCTTTCCACATAATATCTTTAAAATCTGAACAAAATCCTGGCAAAAGTCTTAGCAAAAACACTATTTCTTCATCTGTTCTTGCCCACGTAATTCCTTCCCATCCACATTCATCATAGTGATTTGCCTCTGGTTTTGAAATCGTACATGTGCTTACAGCTGTTGAAGTTAAACCAGGATAATCTATAATATCTAATATCTGTCCATGCTTACTAACTTGAATTTGAGAAAACAAATGTGGGAAGAAATTATTAATAAGTCTAATATTTTGACCAGTAGTATATTCTCCATCACCATCTCTACCTCTAATTTCAAAAGTTACATAAATATCAGCATAATAAGGATGTATAAAGCCATCACCCACGTCAATATCAAATTCAATAGACCTGTTTGGCTTATTTAAATTCTCGATTGTTTTTTGATTAGGTTTAAAGGATTGTAATTCATATGATTCTATCTTATCCATATTTATTATAAAAAATATAATCGTTTTATGAATTAAGCCCATAAATTAAACCCATAAAACTTAAATATAACTTCTCCAAATATCCTTATTCCTATTCAACTGACTAATAATTTCTGAAAAACTATACCCATCTGTAAACATTTTTAACACTGTAATGCATAAATGTCCACAAATTACCTCGTTAAAATGTTGTATACGGCTGCTATTGTACTCTATATTATGACCAAGATATTTTACGAGTGTTTTTGGTGGATTACCTCCAAATGAATCAAACACATACTTTCTATTTCCTTTTTTCCAATAACAAATCCAATGCGTTCCTATATTTTTAGACGTATCAAAATTAACAATACCATACTCATTCTTCCTTGGTTGTTTAGGCAATTCATCACTCATAAATACACCTCTAAAGTTTCTTATCTTAAGTTTTTTAACAAGTTGTATTAGATCTAAATTACTTAAAGGTTTAATTTCTTCTTTTTCTTTACTGTTTTGGAGTTTACGTTTTTTGAAAGCTTACCACCTTGTTTTTCTTCCATTGCTAAGTTATGTCGCTTTTGTTCTTCTAATTCCATTTTATTCTTTTTTGCATCATCTACAGTTTTAGCAATAGCAGCCGCACCTCCAGCAACAGAACCTAGAGCATCTATTAAAGCTAAAATCGTTGGAATAGTAAATATAAAACCACCATAATGAACTTGATTATCATTTGCCTTCATTTCTTTGTTTATTTTCTTAAGTTGTGGTATAGAAAGAGATAGAGACATACATTGTCCTTTACTTAGTTTTGCCTCCTTTTGTTTGAGTTGTTTGTTAGTTAAAATGTGGTCTATATTTAATTGTTTAAGTTCCTGATTAGGAATCGTAAATGTAAAACCTTTTAACTGCATATTTATTATATAAATTAAAAGCTTTTTATGAAAAAAATTCCATAAAAAGTACATATATAAACCTAAATCTAAAAATTACTTATAAACCTAATCTTACTTTCATTACTTATAAACCTAAACCAAATCTTACTTTTGTATTCATCATTAAAGCAGTTCCAAGAGCAGGTAGTTTTTCAGTTATTAAATTAGCATCTTTATCAAAAACTCTTTCCCAAGCTTTATTTTCTAATTCCTTATCTGCAATATGTCTTGATTCTGTATCTTTATTATCCCTATAGTATATATCATGTTCTTTACAAGCCTCATCTAATTTGTTAATACCTTCATCACCTCTTTCTAATCTTTCTTCTAACTTAGTCCCAGGCCCGCAAAATCTAAATCCTGGAATATGCAACTCAAATGGAAGTTTATTAATCAAATCATTTACTAATCCTTTTCCATACTTTTCACTATTCCAAAATTTTGGTGGCAGCGTATTCAATATCTTAATCAAATAACCTATACCTTTTGGATCATTAGGTATAAATTGTGCAAGTTTAGAATTAATCATATCCGCTATGCCTACTTTTTCATTATAAAAGTTATCATTTCCAGATTTTTCTTCACCATCAATAACAATCAAACGATCAATCAGTTTTCTCACATCATCCATCCATATGTATTCTTTTGATAATTCGTTATATACCTTTATTCCTTCTCCAGATTTTGGTGTATTTTTTGAAGGTGTTGTTGGTTTTATATATTCATCCCAAATAGGTTTGATAATCTCTTTATATTTTTTACCTTTACTAGATTTTTGTTTTCTTGTATTCGGATCATTATTATGAAATGCAACACTAGAATCAATTACTATTTGTTTATATTTTTCTAGATCATCATCATTATAATTTGTTGGATTATGTTTTGTCAATAATTCCCATAAACCTTCTGTTCCTGTATAATGTCGATTATTAATAACTAAATCATCACCATGAATTTTAACTTCCGCATTTCCTATCATATGTATAATTTTCCCATCTTCATCATATGGTTGTATTCCAAAACTTTTATCATCTCTAGTTGCATAATATCTTGAGGCAATTTTACCCAAATGAGTTGTTGCTAAAGATTCTATTCCTTCTACTTTATATTTAATTTGTTTTTTCATGTGTTTTATTTCTTCTGTTATAGGCGTATCACTTTCATTTATAGGACTATCATACATAGGCGGTGTTTCTAATAAGCTTGAATCCACTCTAGCACTTTTATGTACAACTGGAACTAACTCTTGAATTAGATTTTTATTTTCTTCTGCTACTTTTGATATATCTTGCCCTAAATCTTTAATTGCATCAATAACAGGCTGATCTTGTTCTTTAAATTTTTCATACTTACTTCGATTACTTTGTTTAATTTCCTTAAATCTTTTAATAAGTTCTTCTTTTAACTTAATATACTTCTTAGCTTTATTAACATCCATTTATTATATAAAGAAAAAAATAAAAACATAACATAACATAACATAACATAACATAACATAACATAATATAACATAACATAATATAACATATACGTTCACCTACATTCATATACGTTTAGTTCACACTTTTATAAATTCTTTAATTTTATTTCTATATTTACCATTATTCACCTTCCTAGTCATATCTATTGTTAAGAAACCATATTCTTCACTCCAACACTTGCTACATAATAATTGTAATTTTTCAAACGACATATCAGATGCAACAAATTCATCATATATATGTTTTAAATTTACATTATCCTGTCTAAATATACAAAGAAAGTTTAAGTTGTCCCTAATTAATTGTTTTGGCACTTTAGAATATGTTTGTCCAAGATAGAAACAGTTTAAACCCTTATGACGACCTCGAGTAAAATATTCTCTAACGTGATTTTGTTCTTCTAATATGAAATCATCAAATACTACCACAGAATAGTCCTCACATTCATCTAATGGAATAATCTCTTCATTGTTTCCTTTTATTATTGCTATTGTGTCTTTAATATTACGTTCTATATCTCGAAAAAGTTGTATTAAGTGTTGATATTTAGGTTGATTTAAACTTTTAGAATATATATAAACATTTGCATATTTTAACCATTTAGGTGCTAACAAAAAATTATCAATCATTAACGTCGTTTTACCACATCCACTAGACCCAACTATTAAACATCTTATATCATCAGGTAACAACTCTCCATTCCTCTTACTCTTCGCCGTTTCTTCTGTTAACCTTACTTTAATATCCCAATTATCCATTTTAATTATTTATTATATAATAAATGAAAGTATTTAATTTAAATGGTTATTCATCTGTATTAAACATGTCATTGCATTACCCATTTGAAAACGATTTAGAAGTAGCTGTTGCAGGATTTTACACAACATACTTAACTCCAAACATTACAGAAAAAAAATAATAAATTAACGTTTTGCACTGAAGAACCTGAAGTTACAAGACAAGCCATAGTTCAACCTGGTCAATATAGTTTAAAAGAATTAGAAGAATATATTAAATCAAACCTTCCATTCTACACTGATGAATTCAAAGATACTTTTGAAATTACAGAAGACAGGAAAAGAAATAGAGTTAAAATATTTAGTGAGGTTTGTGATATAACCTTAGATACCATTAATACTGTATTAGGTTTTAGTGATAAAAACTTGGCTAATAACATAGAACATATTGGAGATAAACCACCAAGGTTTCATCCGTTTGATACTATAAATATTCACTGTGATTTAGCAGAAGGTATGATTTTAAAACACAATGACACAACACACAACGAAACAGACTTAATTGCAACATTTAGAACAAATGCAGAGTTTAGAGAACCAATTATATATGAACCTAATGAAAAGATATTTTTCCCAATACATCACAATAAATTTAATAATTTCAAAGTTTCAATTAAAGATGAAAATGGTGATTTGATTGATTTTGGTGGAGCTCGTATAACTGTTTTACTTGCTATTAAATAATTTGAATTGTTATATAATAAATATGGACATCTTCGGTAATACTAAAAGGAGGACTACAAACCTCAATCATGTAAGTGAAGTTTTTACATCAAATATAACATGGGTTGATTTCAAAAACAAAAGACTTGTTAATGTAAGTGATGCAATTGACCAACATGATGTAGTAACTTTACAACAGCTAGATTTAATAAATACTAATGTTAATAGCCAATTGGAAGGTGATAGAAACAAATTTGAAGATGTATTAAAAACATTACAAGACACATATATAAAGAAAGATGATTCTCAAAAGATTAGGATGGATACTACTAAATTGATTATGCAGAAAGAAACTATACCCCTAATATGTCGATTGAGAGTTAAAAATGTTAAGGAACCAATCTTTAGAATATTTAATCTCTCTAATGGTTACACATTTCTATATAATGGGAAAATAATGCACATGGAATTAAGTTTGGATAAATACTTTCTAGACATATATTTAGGTGATACTTTGATTGAAAATTTACCTGTAAACATTAAAAAGGGTGATATAATTATGTTTCAAGCAAATAAGAATTCAGCTATGGAAGAAGGGCAACCATTGCAAGTTATTATGTATATAGAAAGAGAGCTTTCATAAAACCATTTGCTATATTCAATCTATATAACAACATTCTAATTCAATATATATAACAACATTCTAAATTGAATTATACAGATGAATTATAAATTGTTATATAGATTGAATTATTGTTCGAATTATAGATTAAGTTATAGAATGTTATATTGATTAAATTATATAGATGAACAGTGTTTGAATTGTAGAAGTTATTATACAGATTGATTATAGATTGAATTATAGATTGAAGTTCATGATCAATTATAGTATTAATCAACAACAGCATTAATTATAGTATTAATCATCAAATACCGACACCTGTTAATTATAGTATTAATCATCAAATATCGACACCCGTTAATTATAGTATTAATCATCAAATATCGACAACAGCATCAAACAAACATATGCTTAAATTATAGTTTGAATTAGGCTAATCTTTAGAATTATATTGTTAGTTGAATTATAGTTTGAATTAGGTTGATTTTTAGAATGATGTTGTTAGTTGATATAGTGTTTCAATTATAGATTGAGGTTAATAATTTTCCATATAATAAATAGTATGATGTATTGTGTTAAGTGTAAGAAATCAACAGATACAAAAATAGATAACATTAGAATAGAACAAACAAAGAATGGAAGATATGTTAAGAAAGGTATATGTGTTGTATGTGGTACTAATAAATCCCAATTCATTAAAAAGCGCGATTGACTATATGAAGGTGAAGGTATTAGAGAAGATATTATAGAAGAAATTCATAAACCATCTTGAAAAAAATATCCTAGGCTAAGTGTTATTGTTAAAGGTATAGATGATTTATGGCAAGCGGATCTTGTGGAAATGGATAGTGGTGTGTTAAAAGGTGTTTCAAAATTAAATAAAGGTTATAAGTATTTGCTAACGATTATAGATGTGTTTTCAAAATATGCATTTGCTGTTCCTGTTAAAGATAAGAGTGGTAAGAATGTTACAGAAGCATTTGAATCAGTGTTAAAAGTAAGAAAACCTAATAATTTACAAACAGATCAAGGTAAAGAGTTTTATAATAAAGAATTTGAAGATTTGATGGGAAAAAACAATATCAATCATTACTCAACATATAGTGGTAAAAAGCTTCTGTTGTTGAAAGATTTAACAAAACACTTAAACAAAATATGTGGAAGAAATTTACTGTTCAAGGTAATTATAAGTGGTTAAAAATATTGCAAGGTTTGGTTGATGAATATAATAACAAAGTACATAGAACAATTGACATGAAACCTGTAGAAGTGAATAAGAAAAATGAGCATATGATATTGAAAAAAGTGTATAAGAAAGAATATAAGTCTGTTAAGTTAAAGTATAAGATTGGTGATTATGTTCGTATAAGTAAAATTAAAGGTTTGTTTGAAAAAGGATATACACCAAATTGGTCAACAGAAGTGTTTGTTATTAATGAGGTTATACCATCTAATCCACCAACATATAAAATTAAAGATTTAAACAATGAAGAAGTTAAAGGAAGATTTTATGAACCAGAATTATTGAAAACTAAATATAAGGATGAGTATTTGCTTGAAAAAATATTGAGAAAGAAAGGTAATAAAGTGTTTGTTAAATGGTTAGGGTTTGATAATTCACATAATAGTTGGATAGATAAATAAAATGTTGTAGTGTAAATTTAATGTGTTTAACTTTTATGAATATTTTCATACAAGGTAATAAAGTGTTTGTTAAATAATTAGGGTTTATTAAATGGTTAGGGTTTAATAATTTACATAATAATTAAATAAATAAAAGTAATATAATATTATAAATGTTATCTTTTATGATTTTTTCATAAAAGGTATAAATTGTTTATTAAATGGTTAGTGTTTATTAAATGGTTAGGGTTTAATAATTTACATAATAATTAAATAAATAAAAGTAATATATTATAAATGTTATCTTTTATGATTATTTCATAAAAGGTATAAATTGTTTATTAAATGGTTAGTGTTTATTAAATGGTTAGGGTTTAATAATTTGTATAATAGTTAATTAAATAAAAGTAATATAATATTATAAATGTTATTTCATAAAAGGTATAAATTGTTTATTAAATGGTTAGTGTTTATTAAATGGTTAGGGTTTAATAATTTACATAATAATTAAATAATTAGGGTTTAATAATTTACATAATAATTAAATAATTAGGGTTTATTAAATGGTTAGGGTTTAATAATTTAGATAATAATTAAATAATTAAATAATTAGGGTTTATTAAATGGTTAGGGTTTAATAATTTGCATTAATAATTAAATAAATAATTTGCATAATAATTAAATAAATAATTTGCATAATAATTAAATAATTAGAGTTTATTAAATGGTTAGGGTTTAATAATTTACATAATAATTAAATAAATAAAAATAATATAATATTATAAATGTTGTAATGTAATTTAATTTGTTTAAACATGAAAAATATTATGAAAATGAATTAAAAAATCTGGTGAATATAAAAAACGATACAGTGTTTTTTCATATAAGGTGTGTTATTATATGGAAAAACACTATCATTTTTTTTATGTCGACATTAACAGCTGTATTAGAAAAATAAGTTGCTAATGTTGGTATAAAAATATTATGAAAATGAATTTAAAAATTTAGTGAATATAAAATTATGATACAGTGTTTTTCCATATAAAATGAGTATGAATAATGTTAATTTTACTGGTGAGGAAATGAAGGAGATGTCAATTACAAAACTAAAACAAATATGTAAAGTCAAGAAAATCCGTAACTATAGTTCTTTAAATAAGAGTGAATTAATCAAAAAAATCGAACAATATCAAAATGAACCAGATGAATTGAAAGTTATATACACAATGAAAGTTGATGAACTAAAAAACCATTGTAAAAGGAAGGGGATAAAAGGTTATTCTAAATTAAGAAAGGCTGAACTTATTGACCGTATTATAAAATATGAAGATGAACAAAACAGATCACAAATTAGAAACATATTTCCATTTAAACAAGATGTTTTTGAAGAATCCAAACCACAACGAATACCAATTAAAGTAGAAACAAAGGAAACAGCAATATAGAAACGATTACAAACTATCACAATTGAAAACATAGGAGGATATAAAGATCCAGTGAAGTTTTTAAATATAAGTGGGAAAGTAGTTATTAACAAAATCAAGGAAGAATTAAAGCACCATCCATTAAAAGTCAACCTTGTATTCATTTGTGATTATATTAAAGATAAAGAAGTACAAGAACGCAATTTTAAAACTATGAATGAAAGAATATTACAATCAACTGACTTAGATGAATATATAACCAATGCTAAACAAAAACTATGTAGAGAGATGGAGGAATTTCAAGGAAGAGGTTCAGGATGGTCATTACATCAAATTAAATATTTAGAAATCAGATTAAATAAATATGTACCATTACGAGCTTCTTCCTATATTCACCTTCCTAAACCAATTAAAGATAAAAAAGCAGTGATTAATGTTCAAAATAAAGATAATAAATGTTTCTTATATTCTATTGCATGTTATTTAAAACCTATAGATCACCAATCACATCCTCAACGGCCTTCAAACTATACAGAAATTGTGGATGAATTACAAGAGAAATATTGTAAGGGTATTGAATTTCCTGTACAATTAAAAGATATAGTAAAGTTTGAAAAAAGAAGTAACATATCCATTAACGTGTATACCTATGATGATGAATATAATATATACCCACTTCAAATCACAAAAAATAAGCAGGATAAACACATCAATTTATTATATGTAAAAGATGAAAATAATGACCACTTTTGTTGGATAAAGGATTTATCAAGATTAATAAGAAGTCAAGTAACAAAGCATAAGGAAAAATTATACTTTTGTGATAGGTGTTTAACAAGACATTTTAGAAATGAGATACAATTACAAGAACATGAACTATATTGTAAGGAGCATGAATCTGTTAGAATAGAACTTCCAAAACCATATGACAATCAAATACAGTTCCAAAATTATAATAGATCATTAAGGGTACCATTTGCGATATATGCCGATTTTGAATGCTTGTTATGTAAAATGGAAGTAGACCATAATTGTTCTAAAAACTGTGAAGTATCAAAAGCATTTACCAATGAGTTTCTGTTATTACATCAAATACTCAAATGGTGTGTATAAAAGGCCTGTTAGTTATATTGGTTTAGATGCTGCAAAGGTGTTTGTGGAGAAGTTAAAACAAGAAGCAATAGAAATAAAGAAAATATATAACAAAAGAGTTGAAATGAATAACCTAACTAAAGATGAGGAAGAGTTATATAATAATTCCAATAGTTGTCATATATGTGAGAAAAACTTGAATGATTTACCACCCGCAATTGAAAAACAAATAAATGTGTTAAATAAGAAAATAAAATTCGCTAAAAATAATGATAGCATGGTTGAAAAATTAGAAGAATGGAAACATGAATTAGGTAAATGTTTGAAAAATATAAGTATAAATAAAGCAAAAGTAAGAGATCATGATCATTTAACTGGAAAGTTTAGAGGTGCAGCTCACAGTTATTGTAACTTAAGCTATCGAAATCCTAATTTCATTCCAGTATTTATTCACAATTTAAGTGGTTATGATACTCACCTATTTGTTAAAGAACTTGCTTATGATAAGAATGAAATAAAACTAATTGCAAACAATGAAGAAAAATATATAACATACTCGAAATATGTGAAGGTTGATAAAAAGAATGGAATTAATTTACGATTTCTAGATTCATTTAGGTTTATGTCAAGGGGTTTAGCAGAACTAGCAAATAACCTTACAAAAGAACAATATAGAGAAACGTCAAAGTATTTCACTTATTATTTATTAGATTTAGTAATTAAAAAAGGTGTGTACCCATATGATTATATTGACTCAATTGAAAGATTAGAAGAAACAAAACTACCTTCAAAAGAAATGTTCTTTAATAAACTTACTAACACCCACATCAGTGATGAAGATTATGAGCATGCGAAAAATGTTTGGAAGTCATTCAATATTAAAAATCTAGGTGAATATACAGAACTTTATAACAGGACAGATGTATTAATATTAGCCGATGTATTTGAAAATTTTAGAGATGTATGTTTAAAGGCATATGGTTTAGATCCTGCTTGGTATTTCACTGCTCCTGGTTTATCATGGGATTCAATGTTAAAGGTGACTAAAATCAAACTAGAAATGTTAACTGACTATGACAAAATATTAATGATTGAAAAAGGTATAAGAATTGGAATTTCACAATGTAGTAAGAGGTATGTAAAAGCAAATAATAAGTATATGAAAAGTTATAACAAAGACGAACCTTCAAAGTATTTAGCTTATCTAGATGCAAATAATTTATATGGATGGGCAATGAGTCAATACATGCCTTACAAAGACTTTAAATGGGTTCAACCTTACATAAACATAATGAATATTCCAGATAATTCAGAAACTGGTTACATATTAGAAGTTGATTTAGAATATCCAGAATACTTACATGATAAACATACAGATCTACCATTAGCTCCAGAAAATATGTGCCCACCAGGATCGAAACAATCAAAATTATTAACAACGCTTTACAATAAAGAAAGATATGTTATTCACTATAGAAATTTAAAATTATATATGTCACTTGGAATGATATTAAAGAAAATTCACCGAGTATTAGAGTTCAAGCAATCAAACTGGTTAAAGGAATATATTGATCTAAATACAAATATGAGAACACAAGCTAAGAATAATTTCGAGAAAGATTTTTACAAGTTAATGAATAATAGTGTATTTGGTAAAACAATGGAAAACATTAGAAAGAGGCCATCAATTACTTTAGAATGTGATCCAATGAGGGTGGAAAAATTAATAGCGAAACCGAACTTTGATTATAGAACAATATTTACTGAAGATTTGTGTGCGATACATATGAAAAAAGAAAAATTGACCTTCAACAAACCTATATATGTTGGTATGAGTGTGCTAGATTTGTCAAAACTATTAATGTATGACTTCCATTACAACATTATGAAACCTAAATATGATATTGATATAGGGTTATGTTATATGGATACTGATAGTTTTATATATGAAATTAATACAGATGATTTCTACAAAGACTTAAAAGAAATGGTTGATTTATTTGATACAAGTGAATATGGAAAGGATAATCAATATGGAATACCATTAGTAAACAAAAAAGTATTAGGAAAGATGAAGGATGAAAACAATGGCAAAATAATGACAGAATTTATTGGGTTAAGATCAAAGATGTATGCCTTTAAAGTTGAAAATAAAGAGAAGAAAAAAGCAAAAGGAATAACAAAATGTGTAGTATCAAAAGAGTTACAATTTGATGATTATAAGCAAACCCTATTCAATGATGTGAAAACATACAAAAATATAAATCTAATTCGAAGTTGTAAGCATGATGTGTATACCATAGCTGTAAATAAATTAGCTTTAGATTCGAATGATGATAAAAGATATATACTAGAGGGTGGTATAAGTACATTAGCTTGGGGGCATTATAAGATATAGTTAAAATGTATTTATGTGTAGTTTAGTTTTAGGTCATATTTAATTAACTTTTATGTATAGTTTAGTTTTAGATAAAATTTAATTAACTTTTATGTATAGTTTAGTTTTAGGTAAATTTAATTAACTTTTATGTATAGTTTAGTTTTAGGTAAATTTAATTAACTTTTATGTGTGGTGTAGTTTAGTTTTAGGTCATATTTAATTAACTTTTATGTATAGTTTAGTTTTAGGTAAATTTAATTAACTTTTATGTATAGTTTAGTTTTAGAAAAAAATTATATTTTTAAGTCATAAAAGTTGTTTTTGTAATTTTATCCTTAGACATAGGCAACCAGTAACGCGTTAGAAAAAAATTATAAAAAATAGAAACCATTTACCGTTTGAATTTTGAAAATCGGTTAATATTTGACGATGTTATAGCAAGTTCAAAATTTCGGGAATTTTTTACGGGTTTATTTTTGAGTTTTCGGGAAAATGTTATTCTTTAAAAAAGTCTTTAAATTTTATTCTAATTATGATAGTATTTTTATTTTTTCGATTTGTTGAAATTTTGTGGAGATATTGAAAAAGGGAAAAGTATCCTTTGGGTTATGCAACCATTTATGCATTTTAGAAAATTGGTTATGTTATTAGTATTCATTTGTCGTTTGAATTTTGAAAATCGGTTAATAAACAACAAAGTTATAACGACTTAAAAAAATAACATCCCTCGAGTACGCCATTAAAACAGGGTTGGTTATCGTTTCCAAAAAATTATCATATTTACCTTATTTGGTACTAGTTCATTTGTAATAGTTTCAGAGCTTAATTCATAATTTTAACAATTCTGGAAAAATATGTTAAAAAGAATTAGTTTCCAACCCTGTTTGTCACGTGAAAGTAAAAATCATCACGTTACAACTAAGAAGTTTAAAAAAGTTTTAAAATTTTTCGACTGTGAAGAGAGAAAAAATTGTAACTGCATAACGTGACTAGCTAATGTGACGTGACAGTTTTGGTGTTGTTATTATTACACTTTCCATATACTGCTTGACTACTAAAAAAAAAAAATGTTGCTGCTCCGGTTGACTGAAGAGAATGTGAGTGTGGATGAGTGTATGATGATGTAAGCAAGTCACGTTCCCATGCTAAGAAAGAAAGAAGGAGAATTATCGTAAATCTCATGTACATATATGCTATTCCTTCTCTCAAGCAAACTCAATTGTAAATGTGTGTGTGGACAAACCTTCTGTGCTGTGTTGGGTTGTATAAATACAGGCGGCCAAATGCTAAATTCGTTATTTTTTATCCGATTTCGATAATTCAAACGGCATTTAAAAGAGTATGTATCAGAGTTTAAAATGCAATTGTTCATTCTTGTTAAATGTTGTTAGATTTAGTGATTTTTTTTGTTTTTGTAACTAAATTTAGTGATTTTTTATAACCAAATTTAGTAATTTTTAAAATCAAAACCGGCTGTAACCAGATTTTGTAACTAAATTTAGTGATTTTTGAAGTCAAAACCGGTTATAACTAGATTTTGTAACTAGATTTAGTGATTTTGTAACTAAATTTAGTGATTTTGTAACTAGATTTAGTGACTTTTTTGTAACCAGATTTAGTGATTTTTTGTAACTAGATTTAGTGATAGAATGCATTAGAAGTTATTATGAGTTAGATAGAAGTTATTTGATATGGTGATAGAAGTTATTTGGGAAATAGGGAGTGAGGTAGAAATTATTAGGGGTAGTTTAGAAGTTATTTGGAGGTAGGGGGATGCGCTATTGTTATTAGGAGTGCGCTATTATTATTGATGGTGTGCTAGATTGTTATTGGAAATGATGAGGTGGCGCAGAATCCCCATCCCACACCTACTGACCTTTGATCTTGTATTTGCCTGTGACCTTTGCCTCATACTACTATTGAATGTTCCTTGCCTGTTCCGCTGCTTCATTTTGATGTTTAACATGTTTTGATAGGACATTGCTTTTTTTCAGTGTATTCAAATGGGTTTTCAAAGTGACCTGTGACCTTGGTCTGACCGTGACCTTTGACCATGACACTTGATTGACGCATATTTTATCGGTTTACGACGTATAATCATATCATGCAACTATTTCTGTGTTATCACTTCGATTTACATTTTTTTCATGCTCTTTCGGAATTTACCATTGCGGTCCCATAAGGAAAAAAATGGAAATTTGACCTTTGACCTTATATTTCTTTAATCTTTAGTACAAGTGACATGCTTCTATAACGAAACAAAACTTATGTGTTTCGTCTAAAGTTACACCAAATTGTACGGCTTTACCTCCAACCACTTTTGCACAGTGAACAAATCAAATTGACACACGAATTAATCAACCCTCTGTATATATATATATATATATATATATATATATATATATATATATATATAAAATTAGTTTCATTTGTATGGAATATCCATTTCACAATCATTCTTTGCTGAAATTGCAGTTGTCTCAATTAGACCGAAAGAAGCTTAAGTATGATTCTAAACACTCGCTTGATAAGTTAGCATAGAACAATTTCCTCATAAATAGGGTTTAGATGGATGCTCCGATGGAAAAAAAAAATCTTCCGCCGTATTTTTTAAAATAGGATTAGTGTTTAAGTTACGTCATATTTCATGTATTTCCTAGTCGTCTAATATTTTTTATTATAAAAGAGGCGGTAAATAAGGAAAAACCTCATATGAAATTTTCGTTTGAACTATGATAGGAACACTAATCATGGTTATTAATTAGTAGACATTCCTTGAAACAAGAAGACAATTAACAACAATATACTCTACTTATGAAGTTTTAAATTTTAAAGTATGTACTCAAAAGTGTTCCTTTGGAAAAATATCAGATATATGGAACTTTTTCCTTGTTAGTTAGATGTGCAGTGGGTACTTCTCAACATTACATGAAATATATAATTTAGTAGAAGGAAAAATCTGCAGATTTTTAGTTCTCAACTTTCTTATTAAAACTCAATGAGAGACTATGTAGGTTTCGCGTTTAACTGCCTTATAACAATATATTGCGAAAAGATATACATTCGCTCCAAAAAGATATGAATTTCGGAGCATAAAATACCTCTCTGCTTGAAATTTTAAGCAACATTTCTGCCAAAGCTAACTAGCATTTTAGATGACTAACAAGGAAAGGGTCCAAATGGATGAATCGAGTTGCGGGATGAGACATAGTGTGTCTTATAGAGGATGTGAAAATATGTGCATGTGCGAAGTTATAGCGGTTAAGCGCCATAAGAAACGGAGAGGGAAGGGGCAAAGTTGGTGGGGAAGACCTATGCTATGTTATAGAAATACATCAAATAAACTGTTGAGTCGTAAAAATATTGAAAAAATAGACAATACAAACAGTAGTAGTTTCACATATAGGCAAAAGAAGAATGGTCAGAGTAGATCATGAACCTCCGCCGCCATTTTGAAATCTGATTGTTTGAAATGGAAAGGTAGTCATGTGATATATCAATTAGGGTCAGCATGTTCTCAAAAAGTCAATTATGAACTTTAGTGATCGTTACCTGTACTTATTTGGAAGATTTAGGATCATCTTTACAGTTATTTATGAAAATTTAGGAGACTGATACTCATATGTTGAAAGTTTGGATTATTACGAAAATACATTCGACTGCAGTAGCCCACTTTTCATCCAGATATCACATGCTATGCTCGTCGCAAGTTACTTTTGCTTACGAAGGTGGACAAAGAAAGTTGAGTAAAAATATAACAAGTTGTGAAAAAAAATAGTGGTCTAGATACAGTACGTTATAGTTGAATTCCAATCTATCAGATTTTATTGTGTTATGGTCTATTTTAGTGTGTCATTTAACAAAAGGTATCTATATAAACTCCACATTCTTTTCAACCAAAAGCGAAAAACAAAGCGGAAACGGTTCTTCCAGACAGTTCCAAACAGTTCTCTTCGTCACTGTATGAAGCAAATCGGAAGTAATGTCATAAATAATAATGTACGAATATACACCTTGTTAACGAATTTCCCTGTTAGTTTTCTTGGCTTGTAGATACGTTTAACTTAAATTTGTTTTCGTGATAATCCAAACTTTCAACATACAAGTGTCAGGCTCCTAAATTTTTGTAAAAAGGCCTAACTGTAAATTTGATCCTGAATCTTCCAAATAAGTACGGATAATGATCACTAAAGTTCATAATTGACTTTTTGAGAACATGTTGGCCCTAATTGATATATCACATGACTACCTTTCCATTTCAAACAATATCACAGATTTCAAAATGGCGGATTCCAAGATGGCGGCGAAGGTTCACGATCTACTATGCCCATTCTTCTTTTGCCTATATGTGAAACTACTACTGTTTGCATTGTCTATATTTCACTATTTTTACGACTCAACAGTTTATTTGATGTATTTCTATAACAGCATAGGCCTTCTCCACCAACTTGGACCCCTCCAATTCCGTTTCTTATGGCGCTCAGCCGCAATAACTTTGCACATATACATGTTTTCACATCCTCTATCAGACGCACTATGTCTCATCTCGCAACTCGATTTATCCATTTGGATCCTTTACTTGTAAAATATTGCCTTTACATCCATCACTTCAACACCTATCTCCAATTCACCGTTCTAGAAATTACTTTTATCTTATACCCACTCAACTTACATGAAAGCGTTGATTCTCAAAGCAGATAGAACATTATTCAAGGAGACTCAAGTTGTTTCCTGTATAAGTTCTATGTTCAGTACTTAAAGTTCAGCTACATCCTAGTAAAACAGGTATTATCGTTTACAATCAGTGTTATTGTTCATGAATAGAAGAATCATTCAATCATAATTATTCTTCGAAAACCACTTCCTATAGTGGTAGAATGTGATTTCAGCATACCCTAGAAAACATAGATGTAACAACTAACTATAATAATGGTTTTCGGCAGCGTTACGAATTCACAGAATAAAGTGTGACATTTGAAATCCTTAACTATGTACATTGTGATATCTTCTGCTGGGTATATTTGTCATTCTATGACTGAAACTATGGATTAAACTGTTATCTGATAAACCTAATTATTTTCCCATCCCTAAAAACTACCTTATACACCAAAGTTAATATTGCTATGTTACAAATTATTACCTTTCTAATTAGTCTCATAGTATAAGTAGTTGTCAACAAATTTCTTCAAACAATGCCTTAAAAACGCAATCTGACTGCGGATCAAATGAAATCTTTTCTTGTCTCCAAAAATTTTCAACCAACAAGTTAGTTTCCTTTCACAGTGTGAAACGACGGGAGATTACCAAACTATGCGAATTTAATACTCAAACCTGAAATAATAATTTGTGGTTCCAATAGCGAAATAAGATTTAAAATGAAACTTGTTCTTGCAACGTTCATTCCATATAAGGAAGTCAATACTTGTTGTTTCTTACTGCTTTTGCTCAATTGAGATTAATATTGAGATACCGAAACTGCTAAATGATTTCTGTCACTTCTGGTTGCAAAAGATTAATAATAAAATTACAGGGGAAATATATATTATTGCTGTGCTGAGTGCATTTTAAAATACTGAATATCGCTGTCTATTTTCCTTTAATATATTATGCAAACAATATTTTCATAGGATATCCTTGATTTTTCATCACTTTTCACCACAAAACGCATCCTTGAGACGCCAAATCTATACCAAAAACCGCTTTTCAATATCACTTACCGTTTCTGGTCTAGGATTGTTATTGTTGAATTAGGAATTGGTATCCGCTCAGTACATATGAAACACGGACCTACAGCTTATCGTGAAATCCGAACTACATAAGCTCCTATCGGGAATCGAACTCGGGTCGCATGTGCCGAAGACGAGCTCGATAACTATATAGTCACGAGGAAACTATAATGTTGTATAGGAATAAGTATTAAAACCGGAAGTAGTAGGAAATTTCAATCTCTTTTGGTTTGATAAATTATTGGGATGGTGAATGTATGTTCTTTGAAGACACTGTATCGATTGCACAAAAAGAAAACACACTTTTGATATAAATTACTGTTTTTCCTCTATGGAAACAAGGGTTGAAATCAAAATGTTAGTATATTTCAACCATCTTCAGTTTTTATAGAATGTTGATTGTGTTTTCTTTACGTTCTCTTCGTAAGAGAATGATGCGTTCTCTTTAGACTGTTTGTTGCGATCTACTGCTGTTTTTGTTCTGTGAGATTAATGTTAAAACCGGAAATAGTTGAAGTCAATCATTTACGGCTTGAATAGAGGGTTAACGAAGACGATGAAACCTATTCTTGGGACGCAAAATCTATTACTAGAAACCACTTCTCGATATTTCTTGCTCTGATACTTGTCGAGAGACCTGCGGACGAGTGGATATAGTCATTCTGAAAGACTTCCGACGCTTAAGCATAGCATAGTTTGGAAGTCTACAAACCAATGGGCGTTCTATTCTCGGGAACTCTGTGAATTTGAGTAATTATGATGTTTATCGGAATTATCATTATCAATTTATTTGTTTTGTGAAGAATGAAACCTGGATTTTCTAAATACTTACGACAAATTTGGGGAACAAACTCTGTGTATTTCTGTATTATCTTTTACTTCGTATCTCGTATCAATTTTCCAAATAATGGAAATATTAAGTATTGAGAAATGATACCCCTTCCTCGAACATCATTAAATTTAGACACAAGAGCTATACTCCATTAGAATTTTTAACATTTTTCTTTTTGAATTGAACCCTATTTCCAAGATACCTTATTTTCATAAGTCACAAATCCAATCCTATCCAATCCAATCTAATTACTTACTGCCATGAACCCTTACCCCTGGTTATTAATCATTGAAGTGAGTATATGCTGATGATCGTTTATCCCTAGCCCTGAGCTATTATTTTAAAGAATGATTGAAGTAAGACATACGTTAGTTTACCCTTTTCACTAATAATAATGCTCCTGGTGAATGTTTCAATAGTGCGAACTCTCACTATTCCCAATATTTGTTGGTTAGTTTGATTCAAGTTTAGGGTCCCCTTCAGCACCGATTATGTATGAGAGGTGGACTTACAGCTTAGTTTCGGATATCAACTTGAATTTCCACAGGGAATCGAACCCGAATCTTCGACTTCAAAGTTGATTACGCTAAGAACATAGCCACGAGGAACCTCTACGTTCCTCAACAAACT
This sequence comes from Thermobia domestica, assembly GCF_964235325.1. Lineage (NCBI taxonomy): Eukaryota > Metazoa > Arthropoda > Insecta > Zygentoma > Lepismatidae > Thermobia > Thermobia domestica. The sequence continues at coordinate 210,825,744 of NC_137454.1, forward strand.
ACGTTTCATAAACATTGGTTTTGGTATATATATATAATAAAAAAAGTGACAAAAATTCATTTTACTGTTTGCAATTAGTGTTAGTATCTTTGTCTACATACAGGGTTGCAGGAGAATCCTTAATACATCATTAATCAAACTTTCATCAACGAGTACAATTCTACCATGTAATTTTAAGGGTATTATTATTTCATTCTTAAAATTATCTCCTATGCTCTCTTTTTGTTTTGTTTAGAAGTTTTTTGCAGTTGGACCTCTTGGGTGCCAAATAGTGTCACTCTAAAATGGAAATTTTCCAGGAAAGAACTTTAAACTACAAAACCTCAAATAGAAATGAAATTTCATGTTCATGTTTTTGTTTAATAATAATAATAATAATAATAATAATAATAATAATAATAATAATAATAATAATAATAATAATAATAATAATAATATCATGCCTTTTTGCAGCTCCTGGGACTAATGAGTTTTATATAACGTAAGTTCGGGCTTGAAAATGCTTCTTCTAAGTTTCTCCATATTCAGCTTCCTCTGTTAACTTACAATATTTTCTTCTGTTTTTCAAATCATCGACCAATTATGATCTATTTATTTCTACTCCTCGCTTTCCTTCTACCTTTCCTTGTATGGCAGTACGAGAAAGGCAATTTCTTCGCAAGATATGTTCAATCCAATTTACCTTCCTAAGAAGGATTCTGCTAAAAGCGTCCTCCTTTCTCGCACTTGTTTTTAAACATCTTCCTTTGTTATTCTCTCCGTCCATTTTATTTTCTCCATCTTCCTTCAACACCACATTTTTAAGCTCTCTTATATTTCTTCTCCAACTTATGTAATGTGTAAACCTCTGAACCATATAGTCGAATACTCCATACATAGCTCTTAGCCTGCTTCTTATTTAATCTAATATTAAGTCTGAGAGTTAAGAGTGATATTTTCTTGTAGAATGCCCTTTTCGCTATGACAATTCTTGGCCTGACCTCTTTGGTGCAGTGAGCGTCTCTCGTCAAAAACTTCCCATTTATTCGAAATGATCGTCTCTTTGCTCTACTTTGACCCATAAGAGTGCGTTTCCACTATTTTATATTGTTTCTCAGTGTCAACTATTTTGTCAATCATCTTCTGTAGTCCTTCTTCGGTTCTAGCTATAATAATCGTATCTTCTGCATACCTGACTTTGATAATGATCTGTCTACCAAACTTGAAATCTTCAATTCGCATCAATGCTTCCTTCATTAAACATTCATTGTAAATGTTGAATACATAGCATGTCCAGAAAGTAAGTTCCGTTTCAATTTATCTCCGCTGCAGCGCTGCTATCGCTGTTCCGCACATGCGCGATAGACGCTCTGTATCAAGGAGAAGAAACGTGCGCCATTTGGAGATCGCTGGCAGTCACGTACGCTTTGTTGTGCTCGTTTACAATGTCGGTGTAGATTGAAAATCCCGCCGCTTGTGAAATCAGAGCGGTGATTCGTTTTCTGAATGCGAGGAAAGTGAAACCAAGTGAAATTTATCGGCAAATTTGCGATGTTTACGGACAAAATGCGATGAGTGATTCAATGGTGAGAAGATGGGTCCAACAATTCAATGAAGTACGTAGTGACGTGCACGATGAAGAACAAAGTGGGTGTCCATCCTTGGTTACAGAAGAACTGGTTCACGCGATTGATGACAAGATCCAGGAAAACCGCAGGTTTAGAATTAGTGCTCTCGGTATGGAATTTCTTTCAAGTCTTTCCTTGGCGGTCAACACTTCAACAATGACGACGAGCTGAAAGAAACTGTTTCCAACTGGTTGAAGACACAGGCGGCAAACTTCTATGAAGAAGGTATACAAAACCTTGTGCCACGCTATGACAAATGCCTGCAAAATTTCGGCAGTTATGTGGAAAAGTAGTTTAAGAGTTGTAGAATTTTGTGCAATAAATAATTTTTCTGTGTCTGTACACAATTTAATTTTATTACCAAACGTAACTTACTTTCTGGACGTGCCTCGTAATTAAGCTAATACATTGCATCTTTGTATGACTCCTCTTCGAATCGCCATACTATCAGCTACTACTTTAATCAAGCATAATTTCACTCTTTCTCTTAAGCAGTCGTTTGTCTTTCCATTTGACTCCGAGTTTCAGAAGTTTGGTCCAATTGACTCGGTTGAATGCTTTTTGCGTGCAAGTGTGTTTAGTGTGCGTGCAATAATCTTCCTAGTATCGGAAATAAAGTTAATGTGCTTTTAGTTGCAACCATAAAACAAATATGATTTTTTATTTAAAATGAGTTGTTGAACTTGAAAGTTTTGCCTTGGAATACTTTTATTTTGGAGCTAGACAACTTGGCATTTTGAGGTCCACTTAAGATAATTCTAATCCTTTTTCTTCTCTTGTTTAATAATTTCAGTATTCACGTAAGATGCTAGATAACATCTATTGTTCGAGGAATGCATTTAAAAGTAGGAATACATAGTAAAGAAAGAGTGCTATATTAGGCTTCATTTATTTGCACATTGTTACTCATCGATTTAAATCCTCGTATGCTATATTTACTCAAAAATACTGAATATTGAGATACTGCGTATATTGATGAGCTCAAAAAAATTCCGATGCGTTTATATTCATCGTTTACTAGTAAATTAAAAATATACATGTATCCTAGGAATTCGTTTTAGAAAAGAAGAAAAGAAAGTTATTTTTTTAAATCAAAATCCTAAATAATAGACATTAACTTTTGTATTCCAGGATGAATTGAATAGTTTGTGTTATACATATTTTAAGGTGTTTGGTTTACCAAATACTTCTTTGTAGTTATTGTGTTCTTGTGACCATTCAGGAGAGACAAAATCTTAGAAAAGTACTGAATGGATCACCATCAATTTTGACCGAGATGCTGAGAGTTGTTAGGAATACGCGTCGTTAATGGAGATAATTCATCCAGTTGATTGCAAGATATGGATAACCAAACAATTCGGTTCTATATGTACTTCTATGAGAGTAATTATGGATTTCATTCATTCTTCATAGATTACCCAAACTGATATTGTTATTAACGGGTTAGTATAATGCTCAGGGTACAAAATGCTATTCTGTCTGTGGAATACTACGCTAAACTAACTATAAACGACAAAGAAAACAAGATTTATTTTACGTTTTCTTACATTTAATAACTGAAATCTAAAGACTTAAATATTTTCAGATATCCATTCATTTTAAAGTAGACCGTATCTCCTTTATTTAATGTGAGGTAAAATGCTAGATTTAAACCTGAGCTTGGTAAAAATTTAGCTTATTAAGGAGTTCGGTTTACCAAGAAACAAACCAAATTCATTCATTTGGTGTACATTCTGACACTGTTACTTGTACCCCAGAAAAAAGGAACTGCTTTCTAGTGAAGTCCCAGATTTAATATTACTGTGCGTAGTCTTTGATTCATTTCGCATGTTGTAGTTGTGCGTTTGTATTCTTAAAGTTTGACGTACTACTAAGCTAAGAGTGATATTTTGATACATAGAGCTATAGTTGAGAGTTGATTATGAACGAAACGTGCTTGCATTAGTTGCATTTCTCTTTCTAATGACTAAAATTGACATTTATTTGACTACTATCCCAGGAAGTTAACTGCATTTTAGGTGAAAAGTTTGAACAACTTAAGGACAAGTTGATTGTTACATATGTTTTAGTACTGCTTACAAAGAACGGGCATGAACGTGTCATCCAGCCATCCAAATCAAACCTAGTCCATTCGATAAATTAGATGCTATGGACAACGGAGAAAATTCCTTAGGTCCATTAACCCTGTTAGTGTAAAGAAAATCGTAGACTCGCAGTGAAATAGCTATTGCATCACCAGTGTTCTTTAGAAGTCATGGTTTATAGTTCATTCTCTTCAGCATAAAACAAGCTTTCCAGATGTGCTATGTATTGACTTCCCTAACGTATCTGAACAGGGAGAACCGGGATAATGTCAGGAAAATTCCCTCCCATCTACTTTTACATCGCTCTGGACAAGCCCCGGGTAAAAGCACATAATCCAAATTTATCAGGAAAAATACTATAGAGGTTAGGAAATGGGTGTACGAAGTTTCTTTTTGATAGACGGAATAGGTATAAAGGGAAAGGTTGTATACCAATACGCTCTGTACATACGAAACCGAACCTACATCCTAACCTAAAAAGAGAACATAATAGAAAAAATATAAACCTAGCAGTATTTATCCACATTCTCTATAGAATGAATCCAGCGTTTTAAAGAGCAATTGAGGCCTATTCCGGAAGAAGGGCACATAAGCCTATGTGCCCTTTTCCCGGAAATCATTGAAAACGAACCCCCATGTTATACTGTAGGTGGTGTGAAAATTTCATCTCAATATCTTTATTTTTGGCAGACTGGCGATATTGTTTTTGTAAGCCTTTGCACTACTGTTTTGGCGCACAGCTGACTTCAGACCCTAGCAGCGGTAACTTCTTTCTTATTTGAATGTTTAAAAAAGAACCTCAGCAAGTTTCAGAACCAAGAACAGTAGTATTATTGTCAGATGCTACAGGTGGACAAAACAGAAACACTACAATAAGAAAATGTTGTTCTTCGTTGGCTAAAATTCATAAAGTGGAAACAATTTTTTTATATCCTGTGCGTGGACACTCATTTAGCCAGTGCGACCACAACTTCGGGTTTGTTATAAACAAAATAAAAAAACTGGAGCGAATCGAATCTGCTAAGCCATAGTTAGAAGCCATCTTTATCTGTCGACAGAATCCATCTCCTTTTGAACTGACAATGGATAAAGATTTGATTCAGGATTGGGACTCAGCTCTTGATCCTTTCTTTCGTTCCAACCCATCATCAAAAACTTCAAACTACACCATTATGTAATATATAATGAAAAAGTACACTGAATCAGGCGTTCTCCTGTGTTTTATTACGTACATGCAACATGCCAATATCTTCTTATCTTTCAAAAACTAATATCGAAGAATTGAATGATATTGACCCTAAGCCTGCCCCTTTGTTGGAGTGAGTGAACAAAAATAGAAAGATGTTCGGTCTTTAATGAAGTTCTTGTCAGCTGAAGACAACAACTGGATTGAATGTATATTGAATGAGTATGAACAGGACTAAATCATAATACATCTATTGCCATGGGTAATAGCTTATATTTGCTTTATTTAGAATAAACACATTATTGTGATGCATGTGCCCTTCTTCCGGAATAGGCCTCAATTATGGTGCAGTTGTATTGGGATATACCCAAGTTATCTACCAACATTCCCACATATACCCTTTTCTTTTCTATTCTGTTCTTACGGTGTCACTACATCTTCTCCTTTGTTTTAGGAATATACCTCGTACTATCATATTTTAAAAGATACATGCTAATTGTGTACTCTTACCAGTGTGCGACTTACTAGGGGAGCTGAGAGCGAAATCCCCTTCTGAAGAGTTGGCTCCGATGTCGCTTTAGAGGACGCAGAACTTTACAATAGTACTATTTTAGAAGATAATTTTGCGACTTACCACAATTTTTCTCTCCACATATTAGGGAACAATATGCTTGATAACCATTGAAACGATTCCTACATTATTCAGAGAATGTGATACAATTCTTGATATCAGGTTAAACAGTGCTGGGTTTATATTTTTTATATTATGTTCTCTTTATAGATCAGGTCATAGATTCGGTTTTGCATGTACAGAGCATATTGGTATACAATCCTTCCCTTTATACCTATTTCGTCTATCAAAATGAAACTTCCTACACACATTTTCTAATCCTAGGGGGGCGCGGTGGCTCAGTGGTAGAGCGTACACCTTTCCTGGTTCGATCCCAGCTCACGCCGTGTGGACTTTGTGGTGGACAAACCCAGTGCTCGTGGATTTTCTCGGGGCTCTCCCGTTTCCTCCCACCTTGTTCATTTCACTCATCTCTCATCATCACCGTCTCCTTTAGCCTAACCGGCTTAACCGTAGGACGTAAACTTAAAGATTTCATTTCATTTACATTTTCTAACCCCTATAGTATTTTTCGAGATACATTTGGATTACGTGCTTTTGCCCAGTGTAACTCCAGAGGGGGGCCAAATTTGATGGGAGGGATTTTTGGACTGAATTTTCCCGACATTCTCCCATCTTTTCCTGTTCAAGTACGTTATGGGTGCCAATACATATCAAATCCGGAAAACTTATTTCGTGGTGAAGAGAATGAATTTTAAGCATGACTTTTCAATGAGCAGTGTTGATGCAATAGCTATTTCATTGCGAGTCTTATACCAACGGGATTAGTGGGTCCCAGGGACTTAATCCTTTGTCCATGGCACCTAATTTCTTGTGCATGATCATATCTTTGTTATGTTTATCGAATGGACTAGATTTGATTCGCATATCCGGATGACACGTTCATGTTCGTTCCTAGTCTCCATTGAAAAGCTTCCTTGCATCCGAGTGACTGGTAGCTTTCAAAATGGCGGCCAAACATGACGGTTTCCATAGTTCTTAAAAACGCAATTTGTCCCTTACTATCAATCGTAGCACCATGAAACAAAAATAGCTATATATGATATTGAAAGTTTTGAATGACATTTATTTTCTCATGCATTTTTTTTGTTAATTTTTGTGTTAGAAGAAGTTAATTATTCTTTTAATTAGTAAAATTGTCTTTGTAAAATTACTGAACAAATCCTTTTCAATCCTTTCAGACAAATGTGACAAAGAAGCTTAGTTGACGATCGTTAAAATATTGAAAATAGTTTATACCATAATGGATGAAAAAACGCCTGATATGAATGATGTTATCTAAAGTGATAATGAGTGTAGTTTCCTTAGATCGAAAAAAAAGAAACATTAGTGAAGTGTAGCAAACATTACAAGAATAATATTTGGGAAACTTGATAGCTTCTTATTGCACAGTTTGTTCATAAAATGTGTCCAAAAGAAACACATGGAATTCAGCAATTATGGCTGTAAGGAGAAAGGGCAGTGTTGACATTTCTATATCTTCCAGACTAATGAGAAACGATTCGTTATTGTTTGGCTTTAAATTACGCTACTTTTATTTGTAGTTCATTTGTACTTTTATTTGTAGTTCAACAGTAGCGAAATAGGGGGTTTAACGAAAAAAGAAAGAAGAAAGTGTCAGAGAAACAATCGTATATTCATGACAGTTTGAAACCAGTGGAGAAGAGAAAAGATGGTTGGGCATCTGAAGTTCCGACTGGGATAATTGGAATTGATTATTTAATAGTAGCCGAGAGAAGACATCAGAAAGACTATTACCGAGTTTTTTATTAGGGCTTTCAGACAAACTAGAAAGAGGCCGTCCTCTTGATTCTGACTTCTAAAAAGTATTTCTAGAGGTCTGCTCCTACAGTAGGCTATATTGCGGAAAATGCAGAGAGCAATCAATTTTCAGTTATGGAGGTAAAAGACTTACTGGGTAAATACCTTTATAATAAAGAGAAAAAGTGATTTGTAAAGTACATGGAAACTAAATTAGATAAAGATTTTGACGACAATATTTTGATCAGTGAATCCTAAAGTGCACGAAATATGTTTTATTTTAAAGCATGTACAAAGAAAATAATTAATGATTCGTGGTACGCCACTAGATGTAATAATAAAATATATGAGAGACAAAGAACGTTAGCTCTGATACTGCAAAAAGACATTTTGTTGCGGTTTTATGATCTTGAGCATGTTTTAAGTAATGAAGAAATCTTACATGTTAGGTGGAGATTAGAATTCTATTTTTTCATTAGAGGGGCCGCGGTCGTTCAGTGGTAGAGCGTTCAGTGCTTGGGTTCGATTCCAGGCCCCGCCAAGTAAACTTTGTGGTGGACAAACACCGTGTGCGTGGGTTTCCCCGGGGTTCTCCCGTTTCCTTCCAATTTCTCTATTCCACCATGCCATTCATTACTCATCATCACCGTCTTCTTTAGCCTAACCGGCATAACGTGGAACGTAAAACTCACAGATTTCATTTCATTTCATTTTCTATTTCTTCGTCGCTTTTCTTTATGACGACTTCATGTAAGGTTCAAAGCAGAATAGTTATCTAAGAAGATGTAAACCGAAACTTTGGGAAACAGCAACGTCCTTATTGGTGTGATAAAAATCTTACATGTCTCCTATATTGTTTGCATTAACTGTATATCTACATCAGAAGTATAAATCTCGAGGACTAGTCAGTGAAATACATTCTTCAGATTTCTGTGATCAAATTTCTTTTAGACTGAAATTCGGGGATATGATCACTACGACTTCAACTGTTAAATTGGAAGATTCATTTCATCTAAGCCGATTTTTAATATTCGCACAATCATGGAGAAGGGAACTTTTACACCTTAAGACAAATAATGTGTATAGCACCAAAATCAAGTGTCCATACCGTAGACAAAGTTAAATAATCATCAATTTCCCTATTTGTGAACATTTCCGAATTATGACATTTTGAGTTTTCAATAAATCAAAAGATGGGTTATTTTCCAGTTAGAACCAAAGATTATTAATTATTAAATTGTTTGTAATTGAGGATTTTTTATATCCTACAAGATTACTTTTGATTGCTTTTTAAATGTCACTAAACGATATTTTTCTTTTTTTATTTCATTATTAACATTATATTTAATACCCGTATTGTTGTATGTAACCTAAATTTAGTAAGCAATGCTTTAACAGTTCAGAGCTTTATTATTTACTTGATACTTTTATATTAACTTGTTTCTCTTATTCTGATTATGTATGCTCTAGCTGAAAGAATAGCTCCCGGCTTGCAACGAAGTACGCGTTAAGGCAAAAGCACGTCACAAATGCAATTATCACGATTCAACAAAAATTTGGAAGAAGATTAGAAAGCTTAAAGGATAAAACGTACGTTGAAATTGATTTTCGTGCGAGAAGTAAACCTACGATCATTCTACTAGAAGAACAACCAACATCAGTAAAATTTAAGAAGTTCAAATTTACAGTCCACGGTTTGTGCAAACATCACGTTTGTGCAAACACTGTGTTTGCGCAAACATTCGGCCATACGCGGTTCAACTTTTTGCACAAACTTCAGTTCAATTTTGAGTTTGATCGTGTAAACATATCCACTGAAGCAGGCATTGTGGTTTTCACACCAGGGGTGCGATCATTCTAAACTATTTTACTGGCAACATACCCATAGTGGTTTCTTAGGACAATAAAATGAGGATATGTTAGTAACTATTTTACAAGTTACATAGTAATAACAAACTATGAAGAAATCACGAGTAAAAGAATATCAAAAGTATTGAAAAAGATATAGTTTTTCGAGGTCATTCGAATTCGGTTCTTGCTGTCTTCTTTCTTTTTCTTATCTTCGTTTTAATGCCGCCACGGACAGCAACGAGATCTCTTTCTACAGTAAAGATATCCTATAAAATGAATTAGTGTTGCCGCGAAATTGGAAATTTCTTTAACAAGTGTAACTGGAATCAATATTGCCAGGTTCATATTACTGGTGATTCTGGACATCTGATAGAACTGGTTTATCGATCGTCATTTGTAGTCCATAGGATTAGCATGGAGCTAGATGGAATTCAGAATGATCCGTTACAATAATATTCATTTTTAACTTGACCCCCCGTTTCCTCCACACAAAGCACTTCATAAAAAAGAGTAATCAAACGCTTGCTGTAGCTTTTTTATTTTTAACGCTGATTCTTCCTTTTCTCGTTTCTTTTTGTTTCATCCTTCCTTAATTTTTTTCATTTCTTGTTCCGAAGGGGGGTCCGGACCTCCCGGACCTACCCCTTGGCTACGTGTCTGACTGAAGCAGCTTGCTTAGCGATAGTAATTGCTTGTGCTTTGGAAGCGAAAAGATCCGCGAAACCAAAAAGAAAGAAGAGGGTGTGGATGAAAGATTGGTTCAAGAAACGGTCTAGTTTAGCCATCAAAATTTTAAGAGCCAAGCTTGAGATAACTTCGACTATGGACTTATTTACGAATGGATTCAACTACTTTTGGGGAAATACTGGAAAAGGTTACACTTCTTATTCGAAAACAGGATATAAATATGAGGGATGCGATATCTCCCGAACAAAGGTTGTTTGCCACTTTGCGTTATCTTGTGTGCGGACACACGTATGAGAACTTAAAATTTGAAGCAGCCATTGCCCCTCACACGCTTTGACAAATTATTATAGAAGCATGTGAGGCCGCATTTTTTAGATTCTTGTTTTTTTATAATCTTCACTCTTTACCATCCACAGTTCAGGTAAATATCGATAAGGTTCAATAAATTCTCGCCAGAATTCTTGAATCCTATTCATTGACGTCATAACGCAAGAAATAAGCTTCTATTCGGAAACAAATTAGGTCTCCTATTCGGAAACAAATCTCGTGTTTGCACAAACATGCCCATACACGGTTCACATGATTGCGCAAACATCATGTTCGTGTAAATAATTTTCGAACGAGTTCGAAGTGAAAAATGTTTGCACAAACGTTTCCGCAAACAGTTCACACAGCACCATACACGGTCAAACTGTTTGCACAAACAACCTTGTTTGCACAAACTGTGGACCGTGTATGGGACCTATAAGGAACAGTTAATGGAAGGTTTCAAATTTCAATTGTCTACTATTCCCCTATGAATAGTTAATGAAGGTGGGAGGTTTCGATTGTCTCGCGCCAGAAGGGTCCGGACAAACGGGCGAGGACAGAAAGGCCCGCGTCACAAGGGCCCGTGTCAAAAGAGCCCGTGCCAAAAGAGCCCGAATCAAAAGGGCCCAGCGACAAAAGGGCCCACGTCAAAAACGCTTGAAATATAGTCTGGAAAGCCTGAGATGTATAAAAATGCTTGTTAGATTAAAAATGTTCTGTAAACAACACCTGCTTTATTTGTGTTGAAAGAACGTTCATGTGGATCTGTGTACAGTGTTAGTCAAAGTTATTACGACAGCCCAGTTATAACGATTCACGTTAACAGAAAAAGGTAAATGTTGCAGGTGGATATTGGTTAGTCCCGTGTCATAGGAAGGGGGAGCGAGCAGGGCGACGGCCCCAGATGCCAATACGGGGCGAAAAATTAGGGAGGGAAAAGAAAAGAAAGAAGGAAAAAGAAGGGAAATATTACTTGGAATCAATAGATCATAGCAAGTAACGTTACTCATGTTACGAAAATCCATCTGTACATTTATAAAATACAAGGGAAAAGTGATAAAAAGTTGCCAAAATCAAGGAAAAGCAAGGTTTACTTTTGATATTTTTTACGCTTCGCGCCAAGTAAGGTTGCGCTTTGTGGCTGGTCATAGAGGAAGGGTTGCATGTGTGAGCTCGTGGAGGAAGAGGAAAAGTTGCAAGTGAGTGCTTGTGGAAGAAAAGTAAATGTTGCAAGTAGGTGTTTGTGCAAATCTGCACTGAACGGAGGTGTCAAGATATACACGTTTTTCTTTCTATTTAAAAATATATGAAATGCAATAAGGACGAATTCAACATAACTTCCATCGTATCCAAACTCTCAAGCAGTGCAGTTTTTCTTGCAGTGATACCAATTACAGCATTTGCTTTTGCTTCGTTTACGCATGCAGTTATTATTGGCTTGTTTTATACTTTTGACTTACTTCATATAGAAATCCACATATGCTTTTACAACAAAATGAAACAGGTGCTTTCCACAGAATATTTTTCATACATAAAAATGTTTATACTTTGATCCAGGGGCAGAAATTGACTTTCAGAACCAAGGGGGTAGTCATTAATAGATATAGTCTGATAGGGCTATTCGACAAGAACACAAGCCTAGAGAGACTGGGTGGCAATCAAATAATCATGGGAAATCGACTTAAGTAATACCGATTGTTGCTAAACAAACAACCAAACAAAATCAAAATCACCATTCAAGTTCTCTATTTATTAATAATATCCATTCAATTCAATTCAATCTCCTTTTGGACAAACACTTCAAATAAGGGGGCACCATCCTCTCGTGCAACCTAATTTCCACTTCTGCTTTGATATCAGACCTTTTGGCCATGGGGCAGTATGTGCCCAGATTTTTAAATCGGGGACTTTTGTTGCGGGGCCCTTTTGACGCGGTGTTCTTTTCATCTGAGCCTTTTTGACGAGAGGCCGTTTCGACTCGGTTCTTTCTATCCTTGCCCTTTTATCCAGGTATTTCTGACATGGAATCGACAGTGAAATAATCTCAAACAGCAAGCGTCATCCAAGTCGATTTCGTCGTTTTTCCTTTATCAATCATGAACTGTGGATTCATGCAGAAGGAGTATACGATAACAAAGAAAGTTCTGTCACTGTTTCACTCACCAACTTCGAACATCGATATATCACCTAAGACGTACCTACAAGATCAAAAATAGTTCCCATCAGCATTGTCGACCTTCTGCCAAGGCCATGGATTCCATCGTTGTAGAACTTGGTGGGTCGTGAAGCGAAGAAGGTAACAAGTGCATTTTGCACCTCTACTAGGGATTTGAACTGACGTCCTCTAAGGTGATTGTCTAAGGAATGGACCAGGTAATAATCGGACTTGCAATATCCGATGAGCATAGTGGATGCAATAGTGTTTCCCATCAAAGATGTAGAATGCTGTGCTGGGTCATTCTAACTTCGTGGTGATTTGCGTTGTCCTGTAACTGGAGGATCCCTTTCCGATTCAGAAGCGCTGTCTCCAGAGTTTTGAGTTTTTCTTGAATACGGCTCAACTGCTGACAGTACACAGTTGCATTGATGCTCTGACCAGCTGGTACCAGTTCCCCGTATTCGATGCCGTGAGGACTAAACCAAACAAACTGGAATACCTTCTTCAGGTGCATTGGTGGTTTCTGCTTTTTGGAACCTGTTTATGGGATGCTAACCGATGACGGCGCCGTGGATGTTAGTACAGGACGCACTTCTCATTACATGACAACACTCCTTCCAGAAATAGCTTCTTCCTCAGACGAGACAACAAAGAAACACAGGTGTGTGCTTGTTACCCCCTGGCCTGTAGTCAAATCATGTGGTACCCATCGACCCAACTTGTAGTGCTTCCCAAGTTGATGGAGGTGCTACCGAATGTTTTCTCCACTCATATTCAATTGTAGTCCCAGTTCCTTACATGTCTGGCCACTGTTCCTCTCCTGATACTTGTCACCGTCCTTATACTTGTCAAACCACCGCTTCAGTGCCCGCGTAGTCACATCCTCACTAAAGGCCTGGCATATCTTCTGCCCCGCTGCAGCGGTGTTTGATCCCAGTTTGAACTCTCACATCATACATTCCCTTATGACGCTTTGCGGAGGTCTGAGGTTCACTCTGTTCTTACACAAGTTCACGGTGTAACTGAACTGTCACAACCAGGTGGTATGTTGGATATACCCATACCATGAACTGAGCTTCGCCCTGTTTCCATTCACATTCAATTCACAGGACAGGACTTTCTGCGTTACCCTCATAAATGTTTATTGTAGATGGCAAGTATTTAAAATTGGGATAAAATCATCTGGAAGTTACTTGGGAAATTTGAAGAAATATACACCGAATATGTTATGTTTAAGTTTGCTAAACAGAAGAACGATATTCTTTGTCGGATTCGATTCTGTTATGATTAAAGACAAGAGACACGTGCGTATAGCAGGAGGTAATGTTTCTGTAATACAAAAAATCCGTATATTTGAATTGCTTTGTACTATTGTTATTACAAAAGAATTGTATTTAAATACATATTAAAATAGAAATTACTCAACACAATTTCAATTTCGTTTATTATGGGTTTTACTTTGTAGCATTACAACGGACGGAAATGGAGAAAGGATAACAGCACAGAAAATAAGTTGATTTTCGATGACAGTAACGTCGAAGTCAACTGATTTATTTTATTTAAACTTACAACGTTTATTTCGTTCTAGTCTAAATGATTTCTCTGTTCATAGGATCTCTAAAAGGAAATTTCGTTATGTCTTGCTACTTCTTTCTTTGCAAAATGATCATGATATCCATATTGCAAGTGATTCTTATCACAAATATGGTAAGTATAGCACTATAGCAGACCAGTACTCGTGGAACTAAATTTTTAAAGTAATGAAGAAATGCGAGCGTAAGAATCAACGTTAGTATCTTGATTTTGTTTTCTGAATTGAACCTCACAGTGTCTATATTTATTTTAGACAATATCTGAATTAGAATTAGCTAGAATTAATGCAGTTGTTTGTTAAGGAACTAACAACCAGAGATTTTGAATACCGTCAACAACAAAAGCAAAGTTTTTTTCAACGTAAGTCCGATATTATTTATAGGAAAGGTAGTACTGTAATGATCTTTAGGTAGAATAGAAACTAGTTTTAAAACTAACTAATTATCCACGAACTTTGAATCAGGAAATTTCGAACCTAAGGACTTCATGATAGTTATGGCATTTTTACCTTATTCCGTTCCGTAACATCATAAGTAATAGTCATTGTCTTATTGCAATCAGTAAATTCAAAATTAAGTCAAAGAAATGTTTGAAATTGGTATATCTTTCTGTGTTAACCATTAATACATTATTAAAAACATAGTATAAGGAAACGTTTCTGTAGTATGGAATAACTTATATTCTATTCCTTGAATTAATTTACAAAGAAACAAAAGAAAATAACACTTTCATTTTTATTCTTACTAATATCCTTTCTAAGTTATTTCATATTTCGATAATACGTAAGATATTTAACCCTGGCTAAGTCCTAAAAGGATTATTTTATTTCGTGACATAACATAATTCGTTATGTATAATGTGACTCGTAAGTTTATTTAGCCTATGTGGTTTACTCATATTAGCATAGGTTGCTTCGTGAACAATATAACCAGAATTAAGGTTTAATTAATTGGTCTCACTTATGATTATTTCCTCATTAGCAATTAGCATGTTTACAATAATTTTCTATTGCATATAATTGATCAGATGTGTAGCGTGAGATTACTTTCACTGTCAAAGCTGTAGCATATTATTCTACTTCGATGAAACGTGCTGCGATATAGTTTAATACCGTGTTTATTTCGAGTTTTTTCACGTTTAAGTATGAAACAAAACATACCAAGACGTATTATTCCGACCGCCTAATATTTCCTATTTGCCTGCTTTGGACCTACCTTGATATCATAGCATATCTGAGAATTCTGTTAGAAACATGTCTGGGAATTATGCTTTCTGGGAATCCTTTGCGCACCTATTGTACATGGATAAAATATTCATTTTTGGACTGCATACGCATGGCATCTTTTATGGTAATATAAACGAACACTACATGGTTTTTCAAATTTGAAAAAGGGCGTTTTGAAATTTTCCTTTCCAAGATTTTAGACATCCTTATCGCTGCTAAAGTGTTAAAAAACCTAAATTGGGTCACAATACACTCCTATGCCAACAATAATAAAAACTGGTGGAGCGGTATAGAAAGTACTGATGCAGAAGTCTAAAACTGGGATGTGGTACTATGGGTCCTTAGTTTGCAATACTGATAGCAAATGTGATAATGTCTCTATCTGATAATATCTCTTGACCAGTAGATTTGAAATGCGTAATAACCTGACGTAAAACCATTAAAAAACACTTTTTGTATTGGATTGGTAACATTGGAAAGCTAATGTTATCACAGAATATTGCCAGACAATATCTCCCTGCCGATATTAGAATGGTCAAAAATTCAAAGTTTCTTGTCCAATAGCTTAAAGGTTACAAAGTTATGTGTACAAAAGTAAACCCGCTTATTCATTGATCAACAGATTACTGAAACTACCATTAAATTTTATATTAATGCTCTTTTTTCACACTTTGCTGTGGAATGTAGCGTAATGTGACGCCTAACGGAAGGTTGCGGGTCTTGAATGATTATCATTTGCCGCTCACCAGATCTCCGAAAATATTAGGACTAGAACCTTGCAATCATGTGTTAACGTTCGCCTTGCAACGTAGGCTGCAGATAATATTTTTTGCGATCCTTAACGGGAAAGGTAGAGGAGCTTGAATGACTTTTGGCGTCGTCTGATCTCTTAAACTCTTAAAGATAGAACCGCGAAATTTTCTATAAATATTTTATTTGCATGGATGGTTGTAAATTAGATAAAATTGTGCGAAGTGTGACTCGTAAGAAAGATTTTTATTTTATTCATGAGGTATCCGAAAATATTGACCGCAGAACCTTGATATTATGTTATTTACTTGCGTTAAAGACAAATAGGAAGTGGTACTAGAAGAAGAAGGAATGAAAAATGTAGACTGAAGTGACACGCGCAGATACATGTGCCAGTGATTTCATATGCAAACAAATCTAAGCGACATTGCACATAAACATTATTTCCAAGTATCATATGTAGACATATATTTGTTCCGACTTACGAAACTTCATTATTTAGGAAAATGCTTAACCATTGTATTATCCTTTTTTAATATTCAAATGCATGTAGTTCTCCGAAATATACGTTCAAAATGTTAATGTTATTAACTTTCAACTGAATTGTATTCAATGAAGGAAACACAAATCATTTATGTAATGATGACCAAAGGGCGGCCCGCGAATACGATATTTTTCTTGATTTCGTTAACAATTCGTTCTCTAAATTTAATGCTTAACTCGAAGAGTGTCGTTAGACATCGTAATATACGTGAGTAGAGTTTCGACTTTTAACTCTGAAAATATATTCTGTAATCTTTTAGTTATCAAGCCCATTCTTCAAGTTAAAGCCGTTGGAATCGAACCGATATTTACCTATTTTATTTTATGGTTTATAGGATAATTTCAGAATATATGTTGCTTAGTTCCTAACTGACCTAGACATAGGAAACAAGAAACAAGAAATGTAGAAAGGAACAAAGATCCCAAAAATCTTATGACTTTTGCCTCAAATAACAAGGAAACTGGCCAACAAATCTGGTTCTTATTTTGTTCTACTAATGATTATTAATTGGTCATTACAGACACGCATCTAATATGTGGTCATCTTACTGCTAACGTTTGTTGTACGTAGTTTTTTTAAATATCTGTTATGAATACCACAAAATTTTTAAAGTGTCTTATTTAAAATATTATAAAAAGCTATATTTCAGAATATCAATTAGAGTCATTAAAACTCGGTACTCGATAACCCGGCAGTCCGGATAACTCGACCATACCCTGGCAGAGAGAAAGAAACACATGCGGAACCGTTCAGGGTCATTGCCGGGTATTTTTCTGAGATTGGTCTTATCAGGTAAATTACTGTACAGTGTGTATTCAATAATTTTCATTTTCATGTATAGTATTTTCCTTTCTTTAAATATATTTAATCATTTGTATTCTCAAGCAACCAATACATTCAAATACAGTATTTTATTTTCTGAAGAAACACTCGTACTTATTATTTTTTAACCTCATTTGTGATAACCCAACTCTTTCATAAACTCGGCCATCCTTCGGTGCACATTAGGTCTTGGCCAAGATTTCGGGTTTTTACTGTATTTGCAAGGTAATTCCTCATTGGTATACAACGCCGAGGAATATATTACATCTCATTTGTATCGTGAACATGTTTCTGCAATGGGTCGTAGATTATCTTGTCTTGTATGAGTATTCTACTAAGAAGAAAGTTAAAATAGCCATTACACTAGTAAAAGGCTAGTATAATTTCCCAGCTAAGCTAATAGAAGAGTGGTATATAGCCAGTTCTTTTATCCATGGTTCAAGAAGATTACATAAGAAGTGGGAAGATTACATTTAGAATAAGCATTAGAAGTATCATCTAACAAACACTGAACAACTGTCCAATGCTTTATCGCTGGAATTCTCTAGATCACACTTTTCATCAGAGCGACTCTTTGATGATGTTGAATAGCCACCTCAGTTAAAGGAGTATCTAAAAAACTAGAATTGTAAATGTATTACTAATGAGTTATACAGTAATTTTGTAGGTTATTTTGGGAAATTTATAATTCGAAAATTAGGAAGTTTAGGATAAATAGTTTTAATTTAGGAACGAAAACGGTACAAAAGTAAGACTATTCACACAGAGAAAGAAATAGTAAAAACAAACTGTAATTTGCAGCGTGTTTGTCTATGTCGGGGTTGTCTTTCCTCTTCAGTGTCTAATCTGAACAAATGCTCTAGCAGGGTTTACATACTCAGGAGCCATCTCTGTAACAGAGTTAAAAATATTTGTTTTGCTCGTAATACTGTGATTACAGGATAATTTATAACCTAACATAAACAGGATATCAGAAGAATTGTCGAAGCTAACTTTGAGTAAATACTATAAATGTCAGAAAGATAAAACAACAATAATTGAAAATAAATTAGATATATAAAACAGCGGTATTCATTTTTTTGCGTAAGCCGAAAGATGCTTCCCATTGAAGTGCATAGCCTTAGATTAAATTATCCTTAATACAAAATGTTGATAAATATACCAAAAATAAATTACAAAATATATCACTTATGATCAAATAATCCCAATTTCACTATAAACAGAGGAATCACGTTATAAATTAGACAGAATTGTGTTAAAGAAAATAATTATGTTTTAAATTTTACTTACTCCTTAAGAAACCAACGAGTACCCCGGTTTGAATAAAACAATATATTAGAACATGCTATTACTTTCTGGTACTTGTTTACCGTTATCAGCGACGGTTAGAAATGTGAACAAGAGCTAATGAAACTGTGAGATCAAAACCTTAAAAGGTATACAAAACATGAAGGTTACTGAATACTAGTGTAAATTTATCTTCTAGAATTTATGGTATACTAACAGCACTATTTCCTTTGATATATAACTTTTTAGTATCTTTTTGATTATAGATAGTTAAGATCTTACTAAACCGAAGGAAAGTAGAAGCATTCATGCAGCAAATTAACCGGTTTATGGTTTCAGTTCTTATAATTCGCAATTACGCTACACCCGAAATGGATCTGAACACTTCTAAACTGGAAAACCAAAATCTTCCTGTCTCAATATTATTGTTTTAACATTATATTTTATAGGTCTTTACTCCTAACACAAGCAGTAATGCTAAATCTCAGGGGTAGAGTGCTCACCTCTCGCCAGTGGGGTCATTGGTTCGTTCATAGCTCACCCAAAGAAGGTGGTATTCCTGTGTTTTCTTGGAATTCTGTTTATTCCTACTTTCGTCATTCAACCATTATCATCCACGTCATCACCATCGTCTCCCTTAGCCTCGGTGCCTAAAAGTGGTACGTCATACTCCAAGAAAAGTAGTAGTAGTAAGTGTTGGTATTCAAACACTTTCTACTCCAAATGCGTATATTATGACCCAGCGTAGTGTAGTCGCTAACCTGAGTTCGATTCCTGGGGGGCAAACTATAGAAAAGGCGGAGAAAGCTTTTTCAGGTCTGTCATTCAGAGTGAGTTTTTCCTGTGTTTTTCTCACTCACATTAGTCAATTACCGGGATTGTACCTAAAATAATGGTTCCTGGCCGCTTCCTTCATCCCTTTCTTCCTTCCTAAGTTCTAGGATAGAGTGATCGCTGATGGTCGTCATCTCTCGTACGTGAAGGGCCAACATGGCGATAGATGCTGAAAGCCCAGAAATCTAGTTCCTAATCAAAATGCGCATAATGCTTTAACAAATCTTGCTTCCTTATATCCAAATAGTAACTATTTTTTGGAGCACGTTTTTCCTGGTTATGTTCCCGGTAGGTGCACAATATTCTCGATTATTGATAAAGCAACATAGTAACATAAGGGAATTTGCGAGGCGAATAACTAACTAACTCTATAGCCCATGAAATCTGGAGGTTCAATGCCGCGTTCACAAAAGCTCTCAACTGACTTCTATCCTTAGCCAACTGAATCCAGTTTCTATTTTGTACTGTTATTTCTGCAAGATGAATCTTAATATCGTCCTCCTATTTGCGCTTAGGTCTTCCTAATGGTCATTTTCCGATTGGTCTCCCAGTTAAAACTTTGAAAGAATTTCTATTTTCTTTCATCTTGGCTATATATATCTTGCCCACCTGAGCGTCCTAGATTTGATTACCCTAATAATGTTTGGTAACTGTTATTATGTAGTTCCTCGTAGTGAGGCGATTACTAAGACAAATATCTTAAATCTTCAAAGTTGAAAAAAAATAAAATGAAATCTTTGAGTTTTACGCCCCACGGTTATGCCGGTTAGGCTAAAGGAGACGGTGATTATGAGAAATGAATGAAATGGTGGAATGAAGAAAGTGGAAGGAAACGGGAGAACCCCGAGAAAACCCACGCACACGGTGTTTGTCCACCACAAAGTTCACTAGGCGGGAGCAGAGTTTGAACCCGGGACCCCATGCACCAGAGGTGAATGCTCTACCACTGAGCCACCGCGGCCTCATCTTCAAAGTTGAATACTAATAATAATTGGAAGAATGAATGCTATAAACAGCACACCTCAGCTATTATTCCAATGAAATCATTTTGTGAGACAAAGGATATTTGATGACTCTTTGTTATCAAAATCATTATTCATTGCCAATCCCTCGCCTAGACTACTTTCTACAGTGCTTTCCATCTTGGAATGAGACTCCACTGCTGAAGAAATATGATCATATCCTCAAAATGGGTCTGCAGTCAATTTTGAACTGCTCCTTGAGTGACGAATCTTGGATGCAAGCATCCTTACCTGTTGGATTAGGAGGCCTTGGTATTCGACGAACCGTTGATATGGCGATTCCTACCTTTTTAGCGTCCTACCACGGATCCCTTCGTTTAATCGAGGCTCTCCTTCCTCAAGGCTACCACCTGGACCCAGATGGGATAGTTGAAGAAGGCTCTACCAAATGGATAAATATAACAGATACGGACCTTCCAGAAATCAGCAAAAGTGGTTCTCAGGCATCTTGGTACACACCAAAAGCAGTACATTTCCATAAACTTCTTTTACAATCCGTTGCTGTTCCAGAGGATAAAGCTAGACTTCTTGCTGCGTCATCTCCCCATGCTGATGCATGGTTAAATGCGTTACCTTCTCCCCAATTAGGTCTTCACATGTCTAATGAAACCTTTCGAATCGCAGTAGCCCTAAGACTAGGTTCAGCTGTTTGTGAGCCACATCGCTGTCCAGCTTGCGGGGATCAAGTTACCCAACGCGGCCTGCATGGCCTCTCATGCATGAAGAGCATAGGCAGAAACACCAGACATGCATCTGTTAATGACATCATTTCGCGAGCCCTCACGACGGCAGGAAATCCTTCGATTCGTGAACCGTCAGGCTGTTGTCGTTCCGATGGTAAACGACCTGATGGCATGACATTAATACCTTGGATGAGAGGCAAATCTCTAGTATGGGATTTTACATGTTCAGACACATTCGCCCGATCAAGCCTGCCATCGACCGTTGTGAATGCTGGAGAAGTTGCTAGACGTAGAGAGGCAGAAAAGGAAAGGAAATACAATAATCTCCTCGATAAATTTATATTTGCTCCAATAGCTATCGAGACCAGTGGAGCATGGGGTTCTAGAAGCCTTGATTTTATCAGAGAGGTAGGCAGACGCATATCTATCGTTTCTGGAGATGTTCGTTCAGCATCCTTCTTATTCCAACGTATATCCATAGCGGTCCAACATGGCAACGTTTCGTCAGTTCTTGGTACGTTGCCGCCTGGAAGGGAACTGGAGGAGGTGTTTCTTCTCTAGTACAACAGAAACAAGCGAACAATAGAATAATAAAAATAATATATCAACGTTCAGAGAAATTTTACATATATATTATATTGTTATCCATTGTTTCTAAATACCACAATTATATTATTTGATGTTTTACATTGATCTGATTGTTACATTCATATAAACTTAAATATATTTCATTATTATTTGACGTTAAAAATGAACACCATTGAATTTTTAAATTTAAATATTTAATTATAACGTCAAAAGAAAAACTATTGTCCAGGAACTATTATATATAAAACAATTATTCTCATTATTATGCTTATCCTTTGCTGTTCACCATATTGTTCATATTCCATTTTGAAATAATTACACTTATTACAATATATGCTTTCTCTTCGCACTTTTGTATAAGACTTGCGGTATATCATACTTTTCTGTGAGGCTACACTTGAGTCGCCTATGCTTCCCATCCGTTTTTATATTAATGGAATTTACAAATTGAACAATGAAATATTTCCTTTGACTATACCTTCATGTGATATTTTAATATCATATGGAATGTGACTGTATTAAAACTGAAATTTTTTACATGAAATCGAAAAGGTTAGCTGAGGACCGTTGTGCATGGAATCCTCTCGGTTTGCGGCAAGAAACCTGCAAATAGTGGTATGTATAATATTAAGATAATTTCATTATGTGATTCTTAATACCTTGCTTTTAGTAAGTTTTTTGCTGATATTTGGAGATTCTTAGTTTATAAATTTATAGGATGAATTTATTGATTGAGTTTTAACATGTTAGAGAGAAAAGAACAAATACCTCTGTATTTAGTGAAATTTATTTTTGGGCAACTTCAATGTAAGATATTTTATCTTATATTGAAGTTGCACAAAAATAAATTCATATTCGTAATTGTATAACTAATGGAGGATATATATGTTTGTTTATACTTTGTATCGAATATCATACATTGTATATATGGTGAATTGATATAGTTTATATGTGAATTGACATATGTGCTGCCGAATAAAACAACTAATAAGATGAGTGTTCCAATTTCACATTCACCATTTGAATTGAAAATGAGGAACATGAAAACAACTTCTACATAAATGTTTCTACATTTACTCAGAAACAGTACAAACAATGCAACGAATTTCAAATGAATCGTACGAAGCATAGAGAATTTATGGTGGCGTATAGTTTGTCATGGTATTGTTAGCCTCAACTCGATTTCGGTGTCGTTTGCCACTATATTTTCCTTATGGATTTATCAGACCTCATTATCGTGAAGAATGACATATTCTCAGTAATAGCTAAGGGTTGCTAAGCATCTCTATCCTGTCGTTGGTTGCAGTCCATTTTGTCACACGGTTGGTCGTGGGTGAGCCAAGCACTCAACCTACATTTTCTTTTAAATAATGAGCATGTTTATTTTTTAATCTGTTTTCTTTTTGTACGCTGCCACTTTCTTATTACTTGTTTACATTTTTAATATTTCATTTTTTTTATTTATACACATACGCCATTTGTTCTAATTTCAAAACAATTTCATGAAATGTCTATACTGAATGGTGAAAAAGCTACAACACGGTTGGTCGCGGGTGAGCTCAACGCTCACCCTAATTTTTTGTTCTGAATTACGAGAAATGTTTCTTTTTATATTTTGTGCATACCCACTTGCTTATTATTTGTTTTTCTTTTTATACTTCATTTTGTTATTATTTATGCACATACATTATTTATTAGAACTTCAAAACAATATGTATAGATTTCAAAATGTTTATACAAGATTGGTCGAGAGTGAGCTTAACGCTCAGCGAAGGTATACAGTTGCAACAATTAATTGCAAAGAACTAACTGGTAATAAATTGTATCTTCAAATTTGCTCTCGCTTAGTCCTAATAGAGAGACAGAAAGCTATCAAAGGTACCAATTTTGATATGTGTTTTATATTTATTCCATGTACTTTTTAAAAAATCAACGTGAGCGGCGCGCTCAACCGCGACCAACTACGGGCTATACTCGATTACTTGTGAATAAGTGGTAAGAGTTCTTACTTGAAGACGAGAGAGGTCTCATATTGTCTTGCTCCTGAAAGGAACATAAACTCCAAACAAACTAACACAAAACATTCCGTTTCGCGATAGCTTCATGCATGATCTCTTTTAATGCAATTCTTAATATTACTTCATGTTATGCAATGTTCAACAACTTAAAAATGTTCATTACTGAATTCTCTATGTCTGTGTGTCTGTCCGTCTGTCTGTTATTTGCGATGTTTTCAAATTTGGGCTTCCCATTCGATAGAGCATCAAAAACAATCTGAGAAAGTGATGGAATTTTCCGCGTCACTCTTACCGTTTTCGAGATATTGGCGAAAACCTGGCAGATTCCAGAGACTTAAGCATCTACAACACTGGAACCATAAGCCATAGAGAGATGATGTTGGTGTTGATCAATACCTAAGAGGATAGTAAACATTTTGGTATCAAATAGTAACCGGTGGCCACTGGACAACTGACTAGTGACAAACTGGCCACCGTTCCCCAGATATTGGCCAAAAAAGTTCGAATTTCGGAAGATTTGCAGAGCCTTTTCTCGGGAACCGTAAGTCATAGAGAGATGATATTTTACGATTTTTGCGTGAAACAGAAGGAGGTGTGAAAAAATGATTTACTTTTACATGTAGGAACAATCACAGCTATCCTTCTCACTCCATCTCTCCATTCTTTTTAAGTTCGTTCTGGCAATGCTCTTGGAGCATTCACAACTGGTTTTAGGTTATGTTTTTAGATTATATTATTTAACAAGATTGTCACTCACGTCAGTTCATCAGAATAGGCTACAATTAGTTTCTTGATAGCATCAATACGATCTAAAGTGTTTATTCTAAAACAGTTTTAATAATTGCACAAATATTTTTATTTCTTTACACTGATGATCCGTCTGAAATATGACCTTGTGTACAAATTCACTAAGAACCTATATTGCCAATATTTTAAATTGGTGTTCTCCAGTTTCTTCTGGAAGTTTTTTATATGGTTCACCGCTACCACACCTAGGTTCATCAAAGATATTGCCTCATTTTCATTGTAAGGATACCTTTTGTTTATCTCTCCTTAAGTAAGAGACCCAACATTTCTTACGTCGTTATCTTTGATAACCATAAGAACTTTCACGCTGTTCATTTCAGTATCAAAGATATTTCAGAATCTGCAATTTATATGGTCTAATATTTCCCTCCAGACATGCAAGAAAAACAATGGTTGAAGTTTGGAAAAATAATTAATCAGCCCGTTTACTTCTGTGATCCCACCATAAGACAAACTTCCTTGTCTTTGCTATTTTGTAAAGGTTTTGTTACTTCTGGTAGCATTTTCTGCCTCTATTCGTGCATAGGCTACTCCACTGTGTTTCAGAAATGGTATGAAAAAATTGCCCACTGTATATTTTAATTAATTTCTGCGAGCTTCGAAATAGCTAAGTAAAAATCAAAGGTCATTCAATTCTTGTATTTTCAATGTAGTTAATATTATTCCTGTTACCAAGAGAAGTTTAAAAGATGATTAAATCCATATATTTAAATCTAATTTTCTTTAATTTAAACTCCAGGAATGTTATGAAAATTTAAAAAAAAAAAGATAACTTTTATCACGCCTCCCTTCCAAATGTCTGGACCTCAGATATTTGTCGGGATTGTCCCCCCGCTTCTTTTGGTGGTCCTGATGCATGCTTGAATTCAACGTTGGATACACATTCAAACATACACACATAATACTTAATATTAATTTAGAAGTACATTTGGAAGGCTTCTAAGCACAAATAATTACCTAGTGTACTTGAACTCAATTGAATAAACTTAACAGTGGCGTTAACATCCGACAGTGCAGTAATCCGACAAAGTGTCTGGTTTTATTTTTGTAAATTTCCTTTAATGTATAATATATTTGATTCTTATAACATAATAATTTAGCAAACTTACCTTATGAGTCGCTTTTGAATCAATTTTGATTATTTACTAGATAACATAAATCAGCAGTAACGATGCCGTGGTAAAAGATAATACAATCAGTTGCAGCAAGCGAATCTCACATAATCGCATTTGTCACTTTAATATTTTCTCATTGTGAATCAATGGTTGTTTCATTGCACAGTAATCATTCAATGTACTCTGAGAGTTATAAATGTTATGGTATTGAATATCACTCAGAATAATGTTATGTGAAACTATTGAAGGATGAAGATATGCTTTGGAAAAGTACTGTAGCAACATTGTGTGGCACAGTAAAGCGAAAAATGTTTACTCCACCATATTTGTTTACCGTTTATGGGATATTCAATCTAAACATATAACAACGAAAAACCAAACCATAGATCAACTTAAAATGAATGCTTTGTTAAAGGTTGAAGAGATATTATGTAAATGGGTTTCAAGTGTATTGAACAGTCAGTATGCAAATATCCTTATCTCTATGTTAGTTAGTTAGTTATCTAAATGCAATTGTGAAACAGATCTGCAAACGAAATTATAGATATGTAAATTTATGGTTTATAGACAAAGAAGGATTTACAACTAAAATTCAGATAATTGTTATGAAGCCTGCTTGTTCGGAGGCTGTAGAGGAAAGGGGGCAAGAGTACGCAAATTTCAATTAAAATTATATATTTTGTTAAAAAAAATTGAATCGGAAAACGTTTACATGTAACATAAAACTTGAACACTGGTTTACGAAATGTGAACTCAACTTTTATTACCTCTATCCTTGGAGGAATTTGAACTCATAAACTGAAAATATTTGCATTAGTACTCTTACTTTTGTATGTGGAGCAAGACTACGCACCCAAAGGGGCATTGAAAATTGCCATAGATAAAGGTGCCCACTCCTTCATATGATGTGCATTATTCATACAACCATTCATTGCATCTTGCGCTCTAAATCCAGTCTTCTGTGTTAATGCAGGTGGAATTAAGGAATCAGATGCACTCACCCAGCAAACAGCTGTAATCGTCATTCCATGATCACTAGATACAATTTTATTCACAACTGATTTTTCTTTAGTCATTATTTCCATTGTTTAGGTTTAGGGTTGAGATTTGTGGGCTTTCGGCATCTAAGGCCTTCATGATTTGAGGGATAACATCCCTCGGCGAGCACACAATCCGCGGGAAGGGAAGGAAGAAAGGATTGGGGAAGGAAAAAAGCGGCATGGGACCTATAAGTTAGGTACCACTCCGGCATTTGCCTGGTGTGAATGAGAAAATCCCAGGAAAACCTCATTTAGGGTGGCTGGCCTGAAAAAGTGTGTTACAGTTTTTTTGACCCCACCGGGAATCAAACATTATTCTGAGGGATATTCCCGGGACCGCTCGCACCGAAGGCGAGAGCGTTACCGACTACGCTACGCGGGACCACTTATTTCCATTGTAGGTCAACCCAAAAACATAAAAACATAACAGCAATTTACACATATTTTTGGTATTTTGAACATGGTTGTGGTTGTCTAAAGGTCCAGAAGATACTAATTTTAAAAGCATAAAAAAGCATAATTTTAGAAAATAAAGCATAAAGCATAATTTAAAATATATAGCACAATTCTTGGAAAATTCTCTTTAACTGCAAGTTTAACATACTGTATTAATATTTTTAAAACCAATTTTTAGAGTGCAAAATGCAACAATGAAAAGCTTATTTTTATTTCTGTAAACTTTTCGGTGTAATCCTTTGATGTAGAGAAAAAAGGAAAAGAAAAATAAAACTTTCCGACAACAGTGAATAGTACACAAGAACTTCGCACTATATTGTTATCTGTACCTCTTGAACTTGAGCACTTTCTGTACCTTTTGGTGGCATCTTTTACTTTCCCTTTCTGTATATATGCACGTCTAAGGCGCACACAAGCAATAGAAAACACTGAGTCGAGTAAAGCATATCTCTTTAAGCTGCATTAAGTAGAAAGTTAATAAAAATATGAAAGAAACTGGTTGCATAAAATATTAATAAATAGATCAAGATATTAAAATATTTAATGTATAGTAAATATTATATATTATACACGATTAATGTAAAACTTTGTTTGAAACTAAGAATAAAGCATAATTTGGAAAAAATACAGCATAATTAAACAAAAAATAAAGCATAATGTAGGTTGCTTTAGTTATAATATTTTGTTCATCTAAAGTGAAGAAGTAATCCAATTAAAACTATATTCATTTTAGTAAAGAACACAGAGCAAGATATTATATGCATAATGAAGTTTCTTAAGTTATTCAAATTATAGGTGATATTCCCATTCTTTACAGAAAAAGAATAGCTTTCTGGAAATTATTTGAACCCGTTTCCGCATCATTTGTATAAAAGTATAATGATAATAATGCGTAAGATATATTTTTGGCATAAAGTTCGAACTTTCTATCCATCTTAGTATACACTCTGTAATCAAAAAGACACGATAAAAAATCAGGACGAATTAGAAACTATGTTCATAAATTCGTTTTAAACAACTTAACCGTTTTCATGTTATACAATCACGAACAGCAGACAACGCCAATTTCAATGTGAGAGAAACAATTATAAAAAAATGCTATGTTCCTCCATATAATCGGAATATTGAAAACATTGTGGCATGTGCTCGCTTACTCTTAATAATGAATTTATGTACTAAATTTCATCGCCCTAACTTGAAAATTATGTGAGATACTTTCCTTTTGACTTATTTTGCAGTCTTGAATCAAAGCGAAATAATACGTAAACAACCTAGCTCGAGGAAGGTATTAAAAATGTTACAAAATCCTATTCAAAATGTTCAGCCGTCTTCCCTGATGTGATCACAAACAACAGACAATGATATTTTCAATGTGACAAAAAAATGTAGAAAATGCCATCCCCATTTCCTTCAAACTGAAAATTTAAAAACAAGAAAAGAAGAGGAAGAAAAAACGTACTGAGTTTTATATTCCTAGCTTGAGAAGCTCGTGAAATATTAAATTTTTAGCATCAGTTTTGACCTCTTTATACCCCTTAGCATACGTCCTAGAATAAAAGTGAGTAATATAATTCTAGCTCAACATGTTTGCAATCCGAGTTTTATGTTCTTAGCTTGACATACTTGTAAGATTCTAAGTATTTCACATTAATTATGACCTCCCACTCCCCCTTACGAATGCAATTTAATCAGATGGATATGATAAAATCACAGTTCAAGGTTATTGATTAGAGGAGGGGGTGCAAATGTGGAAACCCAGTTTGAATTTAATTTGTAAAAAAGCAGTGAATCGTTAATTTAACTTGGAAAATTGTCTCAAAATACCTTACAATGTTAGAAAAATGGGACCATAATTTGCAAGTCCAAAAACTATGTATGTAAAAAATATAAAAATATTTGGCACATGTACTAGGATATTTCGTTTTTTTAAAAAAACTGAGGGTAATGTGGAAACACCCTAAAATTACAATAAATCAATGTGTATACACATAAAGTCGTTTGATCATAGTATGTTTTTAATCATACTATGTTTTAATCTGTAGATGAAACAAAGACAACAAAAGATTTTAAATGATTACAAAGTTAAAAAGCTGATAGTTACAAAGCAAACAAATTTCGATACAAGGTTTTGTTGTCAACAGACAAAGACGTTATGTAGGTAAGTCTTATTTGCAGATATCACACATATAAATGTCAGTTTCCACACCGGCACACTCAAAGTGATTCCATTTTTCACATAATTGACATTGAATCCATAGTTCACCATGCATATCTTTCGAAAGTAGATTCCCATAAAACATGGGCGTCTTTTTCGGTGGGCTCTTCTACTCCAACTGGAAGATAGACTGCAGTTTTTTTTAATTGGAGGAGGAACTTTGGGCATTTTTCTAGTTTTCTTACCGGCTGCAGGCGGCTTCTGTTTAGGTTAAGTCGTACTCTTAGATAACGATTCCTCGAGCTGTTTTCTCTACGAAGACGATGTGAAAACAGCGCAAGAACTCGGCTTACGGCCTCTATTCGAAGGCTTCCTCTTCAAAGGGGGTATTTTCATGATTTCACATGGTGACACACAAACTTTTGAACATGTGCTCAGAACGTTGGGATCCTGTGAAGAGGTGCTCGGTACACTGGGATCCTCTGAAGAGGTACTCGGTACGCTAGGACCCTGTAAGAAAAATCGTGGAGACAATTATTTGCCTTTTTCCCGCCTCTTTGGTTTCCACTTTGCTTTACACCAAAGCCATATCCCTCATTTAGGCCATGAATAAAACGTATCTAACATATACTTGTATGATTCAAATGTGTGTTATCTTCAATAAATTATTCACTAATAATAAAACAAAGCAATGGTATTTGGGGTGTCGGCACATGTTTCCAAGTTACCAGCACTGTAGTCAAATTGGATTGTACGAGTTAAGTTAAAAACACGTTTGCTTGTGATTGATTGAAAGCCACCAATACCTTCCCAATAACCTCCTTTCACAATACTCTAATATGTATTACACTACTTCTATGATACTTTAGATTTAATAATACTACACACTTACCTCCAAAAACTTCTCGAAAATGTGTAAACAACAATCGACGCACCACCATTAACTACACTGGCCGACTGCTTCATAGCGTTGTGCCGTGCCGAATGGGGATGAGGGTGATTCTTTACGGCAATTGCTACTAAGGTAAAGCTCTCTGCAATCAACGTACGTTACGTTTCCACATTACCCTCATGTTTCCACATTTGCACCCTCTCCTCTACTATTTTTTTTCAATCGGTTCAGCCATTTTACTGTCATTCGGTCACAAATAAGATTAGCTTCAATTATATCGTGCATGAGAGCCAGAGGAATGTAACTCCAAAAATGCGGTTTTCGTTTTCTTCATGTTTGGACATAATTTTGAAAGCCCCATTTGGTATAAATGAAATGTAACGCCATCTGTTCTTCTTGTCGATCATCTGTTGTAATGTAGCTCAATTATCATGTTATTAAAAACGCATCTTTCTAAGAAAATAATATTTTTGTCCTCTCGCCTGTAAACCTAAGAGAATGGAGTTACGTTCCTCTGGTTTTCATGCGACGATATATACTAGATGTAACCTCATATAACTGGATTGCATTGATCTCGAAGATTGATGTATTGATAATAAAAGTACAACATTTATAGACTATATACAAAAAAATATTTTTTAACTATTGACTGCAGTTGATAACAAAAG
This sequence comes from Thermobia domestica, assembly GCF_964235325.1. Classification (NCBI taxonomy): domain Eukaryota; kingdom Metazoa; phylum Arthropoda; class Insecta; order Zygentoma; family Lepismatidae; genus Thermobia; species Thermobia domestica. The sequence goes on from NC_137454.1 coordinate 210,856,517, forward strand.
TACAACATTTATAGACTATATACATAAAATAAATTCCTAACTTAATATACTTGATGCTGAAAATAAATAAATAAAAAAAACTCTCAACAAACAAATAGGCAAGTGAATCAAAATTCAATTGCTAGCAATATACAAAGGCCCAAATGTGTCTCCAAGTAAAAAATGTTTCTCCTTAAGAACTTGAAAAGGCTTCTCGAAAAATAAAATTGAAAGAATCATCTGTGCAAAAAAAGAAAAGTTTACCACAAAATCTTATCCTGTGCCAAAGAACTGCGTCAGAATTATTCTTTTTCTTCCTGAAACTATGTTCAAATCCTCTTTTCTTTTTCTGGGTAGAATAAAAGAACATGCTTCCTACAGGCTTCCCAACTAGAATCTATTTACTTTACCCATGTTTATTGTTAGAGTAGCGTATAATGAATGCTTATATTATACACTGCTGTTTGTGAAGCCGTAAGAAGGAAAGATAGAAATATATATGAACTCACAGGATTTGTGCACTGTGGTATAAACATTTAAAAAATGCAATTTCAGAGCGATGGTGAATGCGCAAACAAGGTTTCGTGATGGAAGTAGTGCGTCAGCGAGAAGGTGGTTGGCACAGAATTCAAATAGTTGAGAGTGGACAAGTAAACAAGATCTGTATAGGCAAATGTCGAAGTAAAAAGGATACAGTACGATAATCAGACAACTACGTTCTAGCGGGGCCTTATGGTCGAACAATGAGAAGGTGGCGTTTCGAACCGCAAATGGCCACGATCACCGAACATAATTTCATTTCAGTGACGCACATGGTGATATAATGAATAGAAGATAACCATATGCAGCAGCAATCGTGAAATGCTCCGTGCGTGTGACTATATCAACGAATATTAGCCCTATAAGCCTGGTGGTGACAGTTCCTCTTGAGCCTGCCTTTCATATATGGTTGCATGCGCGTTCACGTCTAAACATCCCCATTTACTATATTGACTAGCGCGCTCGCACTTGGTGCAGATATGTAAGGGACATTATTGACATTCGAATCCATTGAACTGGTTTGGATTTCACCTTATATTGTAGATCCACGTATCATATAGCCAGGGTGCTGAAAAGGGATACTAATCTCAAACCCAACAATTAACAAATAAAGGTTAGACGCTATTGTGGTTAGTGCAATCCATTAGCGTCAATTGTGGAACGTTATAGCGGCAAACTGGCAGGTGTACTGGAATCGAGTGTCATTGGGCTCAATTCGCGATTACGTCTAACAACTAATGAGGATAACACCCCCCCCCATCCGCTACATCAAAGAAGGTCTAGAAATCAAAATCATTCTTTCATATAATCCACATAGGGATGGAATAAGCCCAATGCGTCCTTCCCTTTATGCTTCCCCCAATTTTATTTACTATCAAAAATAAAACAAATAAATTCCTTTCAAATATTATATTTAGGGAATAAACAAAAAAAATTCAAGTATCTTGTGTATCTTCGTTGGGAATAACTTTTCACGTGCCTGTAATTTTGGCTAGTTTGAACTTATAGCTATACATTCGGGACTGTATTCTGTAATCAAATGTCAAAACTGCTACAGTACAATTGGTTGAAGTATCTTTATTTATTTCAAAATTATATCTTATGCTAATCACATGTGGTTATAGACATAATACGTATGAGATATCTACAACAAGTAATGTCCATAAATAATGTAATACTTACAACCTCCACCCATTGGTATGACAACTTACCAATATCTGTAGCACCACCCATTTTACGGAGCCAGTCCAGTCCTGATTCCGGACATCATACTTTAGTATGATAATGCCCAGCTATACGCTTCCCGGAGTATTCAAACCTTCTCTAAGAATTGACAATATCGCTGCTTTCTGGGATCCGACGATTGCCTAATAGGTCCACCTTCGAAATGTATGGTTTATGGCAAGTCGCATCTTGTGTATCATGGTTCTGCAGCTGACAGTTTCGATGTCTTGTGGACTTAGTAAGAGAAGTTGGCATATAATTCGTTAAGGATACATCCAACTATAACTAACACAATCCTAAGCATAAATACTTTCTTATATATAGACCTAGTTACTTGCCAATAATCGTTGCGACATTAAAAAAGTACAAGAATGAGAACTAACACACATTCACGACAAAAATCTCGAATACGTTCTATTTCTTAACTGGCGTTGTTATTTCTTTTATTATTCCTGCTACTAACTACAACCATTTAGACGATATACTCTCTTTATACTGTATATTATATTTACTACGTTTCCAGTCTTCCTCTGCATACGAATGCTCATTGTTACTATAAATCTAGCTCTGGCTTCGTGCACTTTCACACTTTGGGATCATATTCGTCTTGTTAACTATATAGTTGTTTTAAACTCCTCAATGGGTTGTTCCAGGGGCTGATCACGTTTTTGCAGACTTATTTTCTACAATCCTTGATGGCAATCCTTTTCAATGTTCGATTTTCCCTCTTACTAAGGCTTTTGGTCCTGCAGACTACTCCTCGACAATGTTGTTTCATAGTGAGTTACGTAACCTTTAATCATCTTGGACACTATTTTTCGTAACTGATCTAACAGTATACGTTGACCTGCGTCCAATTAGCCATGCACCCACAATTTGGCCTATTTGAATCTGAAAAAGAGCTCCTTTTTTCGCACAACTACTTCAATGCATGCCTACGATCTGTCCCCTGACGTATCATATAGATTCCATAACACGCAACCAACAACAGTCATGCAGCACACGCATCCACCGAATTAACACCTGAAAGCTTTTCGGTGATGCAAAACACAGGTGTTTCTATTATCTCGATAACTATATATCTACTCTTGCTTATGAAAATTGCAACACCAAAAACATCACATATCAATGGAAAACGATATGCTACAGATTCATTATATAGGGAATACATAAGAAAATTACAATTTTAGAATTGTAGAGAGTGATTATAGATAATTCATTCACCTTGGTAAAGCTGTATTAAAATGTTTAACATATACAGTAACGAATCATACGCGAAACTATACAGGAACTGTGCAAGTTTCATGCATATTGTTATAAATGTTAGATGTGGCTTCATTTCGTTACACGACGCACATCTATACAGGGCATCTCTAAGTAATTTTCTACCCTGTGCAATACTATAATTTTTGCCCCAGCAATAGCTTCATTTAACATTCCCTGCAATAGTACTACTTGCCACCCCTCCTTCTCCATAAAAAAATACATCTGAAGCCTAGAATATAGAGAAGGATGCTATAACACGCGACAAATTATTTGTTTACCTACAGAAGTCGCAATGAAGGTTCTGCTGTCTTGTTCTGTTTTGAATTCTTTGCTGAAGCCGTAATACATTCCCGTGTTGGATTGCTCTTGTTGAATCTGATTTATATAGTTGGTTTTTGATTCCTTATATTCTCTTGGGTTCCCTGGCACTTTTTTTAAATTTGAAGTTCTATTATAACAATATTTACAAAATAAATTACCGCTATAGATCGTTTGAACCCAACTATGGGTGACTTTAGAGACGTTATACGAAACTTTATTGGTGAATTAGGTACCGGTACGGTGACAGTTTTAAGAGCCTAAACCAAATTACAAATAAAATCGAAATTCAGTTAGCCAACGGTTAGTTCAGAATAAATACAACATTCCGTATTTTTGTATATATATATATATATATATAACATAGAACTACTTAAGTAGTGAATTAGAGATTGATTATAATTTAGTGGGGGCGTATACATATCGCCATTACTGCAAATTATAATCAAAAAGAAATGAAGTTACTCACAGTTTAATATTAACTTCTCATCTTATGAGGTGAAGAACCATAAAATTGCAGATAGTTAATTACATTTTTATTCTTAAATTGGATTATTAGTCTATTGTTTTTTTAAAAAAAGAAAGTATTTTTGATATCATATTTGGAATATCGGAAGTATGGAAAATGTAATTCAATTTTTGTCTGATTTAATGTTCAATTGAGATCAATGTTCAAGTCCTTCCAATGCATTTATAGCTGTTGTAGAGCGTAAATAAGTTAGAGTTTTGAAAAATAACGCTCTTCACTTGCAACTGTTGCAGATATTGACAGTAGTGTACATACTTAAGGCTATTTTCAACATTAGAAGCAAAGTTACTTTTAACAATAAAACTAGGAAGTTTTCCCCTTGAAACGATATCTGCTCTGATTTTATTTAATACACGATAATTCTATCCAATTGTTACGACAATTTTCAATTGTTTAGGATCATTAAGATAAACATATAAATATATGTCCCAATCACTATACCCATCAGAAGTGATTAGCGAAATATTATCAATGAAAATAGAACTTTTAACAGAAACATAAAACTAAGTCTTTTTCTTTAGAAAACAGTAACCACGATCTATTATATTAATATATGAACTATTTTCTAGCTTATGTGTACAAAGGTACTGTGAAACTTTTCTGCCATTAGCGTCGCGTAGGAAAACAGAATCAATCGCTGGTTTCTCGAGTGGATCTTTATGTACTATTTCCTCTCATATAGTATTAGCTAATCACTAATTCCGCCAATCATGTGATGCTCCGTCGTACTTGTCCACACATTTCTTTGCTCAGTGGTAGAGCGTTCACCTCTGGTGCTTGGGGTACCGGGTTCGATCCCAGCCCTCGCCAAGTGAACTTTGTGGTGAACAAACACCGTGTGCGTGGGTTTTCTCGGGGTTCTCCCGTTTCCTCCCACTTTCTTCATTCCACCATTTCATTCATTTCTCATAATCACCGTCTCCTTTAGCCTAACCAGCATAACCGTGGGACGTAAAACTCAAATATTTCATTTTTCCACACATTTCTTGTTTCCTTACCCGCAATTCCCTATATCAATTGCCTGAAACATCATATTGATGAAGTATAGCGATGCTAACCCACTGAAATGTTAATCATATATATATAATGTTATTGTCAATGTGTTGCTCAAACTTCAACTTTTAAACAATTTGCTTTCAGCATTGCGATTGTTAATTTCATTGCACTAGCTTGTATGAGGAAGTGACTCATCGACGTGTTACGCTGCGCTCATATGATGTAAGCATGGATAGTCGCATAGGGTAAGGTGATCCCAGTCGAGAAATAACCCCACGTTCTGTTTTATTAAATTTTGCAGCTGAAGCAAAGAGAAACATCAAGTGTTCACGAAATTTATCGCAGTATTCCATAGACCATATAACACAAAACCTTCTTTCACCAGAAAATTTAACTACTCGGCACAAAAATATCAATCTGTAATAAATCGATTATTTCACTAAGTTTTTCATTTAGGTTAAATGATAAGCTCTTATGAATAAATATGTCTTTATAGGAACTATTCAAAAAACGTATGTACAATAACTTGACAAAACTGGAACAATTGAGTTTTTATCCACCACAAACATATGTATGAAATGCGACTTACTGCCTTCCATTTAACCGTGCAAAGAATCACAAAAAAGCTATTAAATTTTACAGTAGTCTTCTTATTCAGCGTTAATAATTCGTAGCACAACCTTATGTATATTTAGTAATTCAACTCATGTTAAACAAGTGGAGTGAAATAACATAACTTCATTACAAACTCTGCTCAAATCATCGTAACTATTTGGTTTTACTCTTAGTAACCAATTCTACACTTGATATCATGTTCTACCTTTGATATCACCAACTTCAGTATGAAGCGTTTTCTTACGTACTTCACATGTCTGTTGCTTTGGTTCGTCAGAAAACCACTTGGCGGCGGTGATTAGCTAGTAAAACAAATGAAAAGGGAAAAAAGAAAAGAAAGAGAGAAAAAAGAAAGAAAAAAAGCTCGTAACTAAAGAGGGGGAAACCCTGTATTGTGCAAATGAGATGCATGGAGTAAGTCGTGAGTGGGAACCCTTCATCCCTGGTGGGGGAAATAATCATAAAGCTATAAGCTTATATCTAATTTAATAGGAATATATAATCCATTTCTTACTTTCGAACATACAAGGTTCAACCAAATGAGAAAACTTTTATATCGGACTTCCGAAGAAAAAATAAAATAAAAAAATCAAAGGTCAACATTGAACATATTTAAGATTCAGTACGAACTAATACATATCAATGTGAAAGAGGAAAGAAAAAAATATAATTGGTTAATCATTTTAAAAAATCTTTAGTAGCATTTTTATTGAGTCTCTATCCCAAGAGGGGAAATTTCGACAATTTTATGAGTCTTTTTCTCACGTCGACAATAACTCCTTTATCAACTCTCTTTATGCACTATGATCGGCGTCCATGAGAGTAGTTAGTCGTTTCTCTTAACTACAGACAAAATAGTTGCTTCACATTATATATATTTTTCATTTCGTCACTTGACGCACTTGGTATGAAAATTCAAAATTTATCATTTAAAATATCGAATTCAGTTCCAAATATTGGTAACATATTTCCATTCTACTATACGATATCTCAATGGAGCTAGGTCTTTGGACCTATCCTAGGTCCTGTATTCACATTACTAAATTATTAACCACATCTCAGTTCAAATTAAGATCACTGAATTTTATTTCTGGTTTATATCGTGGAGTCAAGAGATTCGAGTCACTGAACTGACGAATGACAAATAGTTATGTTTCCGGTCATAGGGAAAGAATTTGGGGCACACTGTTTCATAATTCACTGATTTCGCTACGGTTTCACAAAACAATTTGGATACGGATTATGGTTAATTTTACGACCTGTTACTTGTTCTATTTACATGCAACATTTAACATAGTATTAAAAAATTTAATAGTTACGAACATTAATAACAAATCCGTAAGATGTTATTTATTACAAGTTACGCGGTAATACTCTACAATCATAACTAGTTGGTCAGTATCGGGTGTCAAAAATCTATGGCAATCTAAAACAACCAGGCTAAATACCGATCCTTTTACACACATATATATATTCATATTACTCAATATAATAAATTTTATTCTAATATCAATCTTAGTATTTCGAGGACACTTAATTCTCTACATAACCTTTTCATATTCAACAAGTATTCACATTTTCTTGGTTCAAAACAAACAAAAAATCCTGACTAACAAAAATTCTTTTCATTTCAATAAGGTTGCAACATTGAAATATATAAACCCGATAATCGACAAAGACTCAATTTACTAAGATCCGCGTATAGAGAAAAGGTTGATATTATTTAATAAGTTGACACAAGAAGTGGAAATACAGCAAATAGAACAGACTCGTAACTTTCCAAAATATGTAAGCATACATATATAAATGTATATACAGAGAAAGAAAAAATCAAGATTATTTGAAATTAGTGGGTCCAAACTACTAATACATACACACGATATAACCAACGAATACAAAGAAAACCAGAAGTCAGTAATCAATGGGTATAGTCTGTACGATCGATGAGCAATAATCAAGTTTCTGGGTATCTGAAATCGTAGTGTACCTTCTCGTCAGTCCCTCCCATGGTGGGTTGAGTATTGTGAAAAACGGTCCTGAGTTGTTCTGAAATACCGGGAAATACCTCCACGAATCGTATCCCTCGATGTCTCAGTTAGTACATACGATCGAAATAAGTGATATATATGGACATTGTATGTTTTCATGAGTTTCAGAACCGGGGGGAGGTTGAAATAAAAAACTTTAGAGAAGGAGTATAAGAAAGAATAGGTATAAAGAGAGGAGACAGAACACTACAACTACGAAAGATAAGTGGTCGAATTTACGTATACAACATACTATAACCAAATATTTTCTTTTATACCAAAAGGGGTTCGGCTTTCCAAATAAATAGCCGAAAAACAAATATCTTCAACAACGAGACGAGTCTGTGCCCTCAATGGGATTTTCGGAAAGACAAAGGCTTTAGGGAAATCCCACCACTCACTGTATCCGGTCAACGCCATTGAAGACCCCGGCCATACCGGAAGGTCGGTGATTTCAGTGACCAAACATCATGGATGACTACCCTGCGCAGACATGCCAAAGTCTGGGAGGTCGTTAATTTCCATCATCTAATTAAAATAAGAAAAGAAACGACAATATTTAAGAGGGTCAGGGGTCGACGTTCGGGTACGCATACATTGTATGGTGAATAATGTAAGCAACGTAGGAAAAGATCTCGGAGAGTCAATGAATGTTAAAGGTACAAATGACCAAACCTGTACTTTCCGATGATCACAGGATATAGCAGTTATTTTTCTTAATTATCATTTCCGTAAACCTTCAAGGGTAATTCCTACATGATGCTACCTGATGAAATTCTTAAGAACCGGAGCTGTTAATATGAGATACTTAAATGTGAAGTAACATATAATTCCCAACTACAAATTACTATCCAATAGCAAACTCGGTTGGATGAATATATCGGTGTAGAAATCGAAACGCGAGAGATTTTCAGTAAACATATTCATATTCTCAATATATAATATACACTGGGCCTATCCGTTTAAGTACAGGTGTCCTATCATCTCATTCATTTCATATTATAATCGTATTATTACTATATCATTACATTTATTCATTATTTACTCATTTCCACGCGAAGTAATCTTTTACAGACACCCTATTACATACATTTGCACGCAGGCCATACACATATTATATTATGCACTAATAAATCTATAATTCTCACAATCCGTCACGCTTAAACTGCTAGACGATAAAATTCATCGAACCACGGACTCTTTCTTCCGAAGCAGCCAATGATATTTACTTCACAGTTTTAAAAAAATCATGCGTGTATTCACTGGAAGTTAAATTGTCAACGATGATTTTATTTCTGATTTGCTGATAGAACTAAAGCAACAATGGAATATCTCTACAGCAACGGGAAAAGAGAATTTAATATTGCATCTTGAACAAACAGTAACATCATGTAGGCTTACTTCTATTAAGAAAATATGCATTCTTGATTTCGGCGGATATTTAGGTTTCTAATTGAGGTAGCAAGCTGTAATTTTCAAAACTACGAGATCTCATGCCATTTCATTGAAACGTACACTCATATGAACCGAAAACCATGTCCACGGGATGTAATTTAAGAATAAGGGGGCCAAAATCAAACAATCTAGATCGCTAACTCATGCAATGACGTAATGTCAACAAACAATTGATTACCGAAAACGAACACGATGGCGCTGCAGTAGAGACATAATTTACTGTGTACTAAAATATACCCTTACACTTATTAATCTGGACTCTAATATTTACTCTTGTTTGGTGTACTTCGAGTTAGACAAATGGTACTAAATTAACGCATGTTTAATACACTGTCCTTACAGGAAAATCATGCAATCACTCAGAACTACTAACTACATACACCACTATAAATACTACACATAAATACTACTAACTAAACAAGCACCATTTTTATAGGCATGTTAAAGACAAGTACCTTCAAATACATTACTCCTTGTCGGTATATAAAGTTGGCTCTATCGAACTTTAGGGAGACAAAATGAGAAGGGTAACCCTAGGTCCAATTGACCTGACCAATTATTTAAAACATGTTTACTGAAGTTTGATGCCCTAGGTGCACCTTAACTAGGTTTATTGAGGGACCTTTCCCCTGAGAGGGGAAAAGGCCCTAATAACGAATATTATCTTACCCATTCCCCCGCTAGAAATGGTTCAATTTGGAGAGAGAATAGGAGCCCTTTTTGTTAGATTAAGCTGCCATTCTAATAGTTACATTACAACTATGAAACCTACTGTGTACATGCACTTACTGATTAATAAAAAAATCACATTTACCAGATACACGAACGAAACACACAAAACAGGTCGTATTTTCCCTAATCCCTAACTGAACTTGGGTTTTTTTAAAAGAAAAGGAACATAAAAAGCACTCTTTTATACTGTCTATTCTAGTTTGGCAGCATCATGGCGTCCTGTAAATAGGAATCCTGCGTTTCACTGAATAATTGTTGCTTCTTTACTAAGAAATGTAGGTTTTTTTGGGGCTCCTAAACCGTCTTCAATCCTTAACTATGAAATTAAATTGGACTTTACCTTAATTCCATTAAATATCTGTCCTGTCCAGTCAAAATATGGTAACGAATTTTACAAGTTGTACTTGCAAAAGCTTCCTCGGTAAGAATGATAACATTGCGCCGAAAACGACAGGGATAGGAGGATTCCTCCAATCAGGGCGAAATCTTTCTGCCGCGGAAATTACAAAGCAAATAGAAATTGGTGAAATCCAGATATAACCGGATCTGAAAGTGACTATGGACTAGTGAGAGGGGGTGAGGGAAGGTTTAGTTACCTGGCCAAATTCTACATTGGTCTGAAATTAAGAAAATTTATATCCAATGGCGGAACTATATTTCGGTATGACGTCAGAATAGTAAACCTTGTAACTATTCAACTTATATATGCGAAAATGAGATTTACAATTAATCAAAATATAAATAAATATGTTATTCCGTGAAAATATGATTCCTAATAAGACCTTTCGATTCATTACATTAATTTGAAGTAAAGAGAAGAAATAAATCGTGTAATTAAACCGAAATCGAATTTTAAAAAAAATTCACTAGGTACAGGGTGAGGAAAAAGAGTTGCCATTGCTCTCAACTGTAATGGTACATTACACAAAAATACTCGAAAGCGCAACTTTTATACAATTCATAACATTACTTCTTTATTTAAATAAAGTTACGACACGTAGCAGACGTCAGAGTAATTAGATGTTCTCCTCTTGGCACAAAATCTTGTAATATATCAATAATAGAGTAACGTATAACGAATTAGTAAGGTTCATCAATTTAGTGAAATTCTTGTATAGATTTCATTTAAGAGAACGTCATGTGTTAGAACTTTGTTGTTCATTATACGTGTACCTTTATAATCATTTCATTGCTTAAAAAGACGCCGGCAATAACCTTACAGAATACTTCTGTGAATTAGCTTTAATTTAATTTGTTTCCTTAAATTTACAAGTAGTGTATGTGGCATCGTAAGAAATAGAAATAAAAATATATTTAACTTACTTTTAATCAGCGTATTATGTTAAGTATATAGGATATAATGAAATAACTAACCTATATTGAAATAAAAGGTGTTTATTATTTTAGGCAACAAAAGACATTTTTTTAGCTTTACAAGTGTTCTTTTCTTTGGATTGTTTCAAATCTAAGCACGAAAATCGGCGCTCAAGCATACGATTTTGTATAGTTCGATGTGATTTATCAACTGATATATTATTTACCTTTGGATAATTTTTTAGTTAAACAGAAACCAATAAGAATTAATAAAGGCCTTGAATATTGAATTAAGAACAATATGTCGCCTTGCTAGTGACATAATCAAGAGCTTAATGAGGGCATATTTCAATATCAATTCTACCTCAATAAGTAGCATGATCTTTGCTTAGCATACATTTTTAAGATAAGAAGATATTAGTTTTCCTCCATTTTCTTGAGAATTACGTATGAGATTTTACAGTCACTCGTATTATCATTTTGATTAACTCAATAAGATGATATGGATTTGTATGTGTGATCTGTCTATATTTAATTCATTAAATGCTAATAATATAATACAATGTTTCTAATTTTTTATTGAAGTTATTATTTGTAATGTGTCAGTTGTATACTTATAATACATAACTTATAGCATAAGAAAATAAGTACACACTTTTAATCATTTACCATGCAGTAATATTATTAGTTCTTTAACATTGAGCGTATTGTAGAAACATATGTGGATGATATTAATTGATTGATTAACAAAAGCATAAAGCCTTCTTTTCTAACCGCGAGGCAATATGATACAAGAACTGATATTAGTTACAGTTTTCAAACATAATTTGTGCAGCAAATCAACTCTCTTTCAACCAGGAAAAGTAGTTAACTTTGATTTTCTGTACTGTCTAATGTTGCTGATCTCTTCCTTTCAACTTTACTGTGCATATTAAAATTCTTTCCTTTCAACATACATACTCACAGAGGGAGTGGTGAAATTTTAACGATCATGCACTGAACTGAAACACATGGAAACAGAAAGAAACAAATCGTTAGACTAGAATGTATATCGTCAGGAAGTTCAGCTTAAATATTTGATAGATAAAATTGAATTTCAAATGGGTGCTCATTATTTTGGGGTTTTCATCCATTAATAATAACATTCCCAGTTCATTGCAGCCTTGATGCAAAACCATGAAACCATATTGTACGTAATTAGAGGATATTGGGATATAGATAAATCAAAATTACAAACGAGTAGACGATGTACATATGCAGCTAAGCGGAAAATAATTACTGCTCTATTGCTGTATTTTAGTCTTTTTTGATCAACGTACTGGGTTTGTACTACACGGTTATTTAACTTGAAAATATATTAAGGGAAGAACAAGTTTTATTTAGCAGGAAGCTTAGCCATTCCATCACATAATTTATATAATGAATAACACATGCCACAGATAGACAAGAACTATCTCAATGAGCTCTGCTATGGAACTGAAACGCTATGTGTTGCATTGCAGTTTTTAGTATGATATTACGTGTACATTATTTTTAACCCTTGAATCGGTAAGGTACACATAAGATAGAAATAAAACAATATGAGAAATCCTGGTAAAAATCCATTTGGATCACTTGGTTGCTAAGTTACGTAACTCCAAAATGGAATTTTTCAGGAGAGATCTTATGAAAAATTCGTATTTCTTTTATGGTTACAACGGAAAACAGACTTACGAAATTTATTTTCTAATACTGATAGTGGATAACATTCTCTTGATATGATTTACATGAAATGTTCAAGTTCGAAGTCCATTTCTTGAGAAAATTCAATTTTTGAGTTACACCAACTATAATCGAAGTATTTCATTTAAAGATTACGCTAGAAAATCTGAATTACTATTTATAAAATTTATTTTTCCAATGCCTTCAAACTGAAATGTATCATGTGTGTACGACATACTTCTGTAACTTAATTTATGTGTAAGTTGGGCATATTTCTGGGAGCCGGACTTTAAATCTTTACTCGATATGGTCACAGTTGAAAAAGGTAAGTTTATCTGCTTCTGAAAGTTGTATCCCTTCCATACAGCAGAGTCTGAGTGAGGAGAACCGGGTGGAGCTGTGAAGCTAACTTTAGTTATAATTATCTAGTTTTAGCAAATTAAACTGTTCTAGTAAATTAACTATTCTTTGTTGTTCGTTGAGAACTGAATAATCTCATTACATATACAACGTGGTCCGGAAGTAGGCGTACCCCTAATTGGTGTTTTCTGACGGTTTTATGTTTTAGCCACATTTGTTTGGTAAGAAATGAAAGAAAATGGTATCAAAGACACTGTTGTGACACAGCAGGATGAAGCATCAGCGCACTTCGCGATTCACGTGCGCAATTACCTGAATTTGCCTGCCCTCCAAGAAGTCTGACGACACAAGACAATGCTCTCAGGAGTTTCATGAAGCAACAAGTAAGAAACACGATTCATTACGAGCAGCTGTGGAGCACCCTTGTGACTCCGAAGTATCTCGTCAGAACATCAGCGAGAACTTGGCACAGAATTCAGCTGTGTCACGATATGGATGGTGATCATGCCGACGTTTATGACTCTTAAGACTTCAAGGTAACTATGTACAGACATTCTACTATAATTAACACTATACTGTTAAAACTAAATGGGGGAGGGGGTACGTTTACTTCCGGACACCCTGCACAAGGGCTCGAAAAAGTATTCTTGACGTCTTTTTGCATTGGGAAACTTTGAAGTATCAATTTTAAACATTTGAACTTTAGTGCAGGACACAACACGAAAAAAAAAAAAAAAAACATTTAATAACTGCATTTTGAAAACAATGAGAAGTTCAATAATAATCAAGGAAAATCGGTCACTCGATAGGAAAGATAAAAGCAAATCGGTGGACTTAATGGGTTTCTTAGTTCGAACAAATTGTTTGTAGAGTTATTAGAATAATGTTCGACAACAAAATGTGTTTTTAATAAAATGGCAGTAATACTATCAATAACTGATCTGAAAATATATAATTAGACTTAATGTAGTAAAATCATTGGAAATAAATATTTTAAGTTAAAACTTCACCTCTAAGACACCTTTTTATGTAGGAACAAATGTACATAAACACATATATCTAGATACATAGTATTTATTGTAGCCGTTAAAATTCAAGGGAGAAGGTTTTAAACACCATGTTCAATATTATTATTTCAAACATATCAACACTATATTGTAAGGATCCCCACATCACAACATGAACACATGTTTATGAACGACACATGCTGACGTTTACTAACAAGCAGACGATACACTGAATAGGAAGACGCGTAGGGAACCGAAGAAGACGAGATACCCGAAGAGGGCCTATATAAGAGGAACCACAGAGGAAGGAGGCATCAGTTGAAAACTGATAGCCTATGCACAACAGCTCTGGAGGTCGGACTGGACTAAGGGGCTTAACCTATCTAACATCCCTGGAGGCTGCTCTGAAGCGAAGGGGATTCCTCAACACAACCATACCTCACGAGGCTGCTATGAAATGAGGTTTTCTAGGACAATAACCTGGGAGTCACTATAAGACACGCCGGTAGCTGCTATAAGCAAAGGGGTTCCCGTATGAAACGCTATACCCTTCAACCTTGGTCTTGAAAGAAATTCTGTTGTAAGAACTTTGTAAACACAAAGACTATTTTGTATTTTTATAATAAATAGGTGAATTGCTAGATTCCTGGTCCGTTATTGACTCTACCTACAAAACATTTTCAATATAAAGAAAAACACACTACACAAAAGTTCTGTAAATAATGAACTTTTCCTACCGTTAAACTAACGTTATAGTTACCTAAAATGTCCGTTTAAAGCTTTAATTTATGAAACTAACCATATATTAGGATTTAATAGAATATCTTGATCTGACAATAAAGTATTTCCCGAACGTAAAACGAGATGTAAGCAAAATGCTATACCAGAACAAAAAATAAATAAAAAGAATAAAATAAGAAAATAAAGTGTGTACCTGTATCTTGGTCTATTATACTTTTTTCTTGTGTATTAGTGAGAATTTAGTTAACCCATTCAGGATTACAGGGAATTTTGTACGATGATTGTACAACGCAACATGACCGTTCTGTTATGTTGGGTTGCATAAGTTACACTTGTTGGCCACTGATGAAATGCCACTTTGAAAATCAGTTATAGACTGAACATGGAACTCATAACTAATAAATGATGTAAAAGCATTTTTTTTATTTTGTAAATACAGTTCAGAAAAAAGACGATGAATTATTTGAATGATAAAATCGTCAAAGATAAAAATAAAAGCTAATTTCTGATTTTGATCGGAAAGAAGACCTTTTTGCATCTCTAATCTAAATAGAAGTTAACTTCGAAAGTTTTACTCAAGTTATTTTGTAACAATATCTTGTATATATAACATCTTAATAATTCACTCATTTACTAACAAGAATAAATAAATAAGACGTGTAAACAAATAATTTAAAAAAATGAAAAATAGAGAAAGACAAAAGTTAAAATGAAAATGTAGCTAAAATGTAGGATGTCTACAGTTTTTATCCGACTTAAACATGCTAAGGCCAATCGTGCTTAAATGAAACTATAGGGTTCGATGGATGGAATGTCCAACTTCATTAACATATTACGTTTGAGCAAATATTATTGGACTGTCATATTTTGAACTGCCAAAACGCTGGCACACTTCTACTTGTCTAACTCGTTTGCTTTATAAAAAGTGTATATGAAGACCATATTAGGAAGACAGTGCACTAGGAATAGCCACATTTTCCTTCTAAAAATTCTATACCGGAAATTGATTTTTGGGAATAAAAAGCGAACATTTAATTTTCAAAATACAAAAAAGTATGAATCAGTATGAAAAAATATGTATTCAACTTCTTTGTGGAAAATCAATAAAGCTTTCTTATTAATAAATAGTAATTGTCACCCATGTCTATCTTATTTTCCGCTTCATATTTACAATAATTTAAGTTTGTTTTCTTTTATGTTACTGAATAACAACAATCTTGTGACTAATTTTTATAATGAAAGGAAATAGTTATTGGAAAATACAGGTATATAATAATTCGTATGAAAAGGGACGTATAATTTACTGGGTTATTATATACCAATTAGTGATATGTACAAAACTCTCGATGTCATTAAAAATACATAATATAATCTTCCATGTAGCTCTTTTGTATATAATATAATTATTAGTTTACGAGTTTTTTTTAAAAAAATAAGATGACAGCCATCAATGAAAGAAAAGTGGCTTTTTATATTGACAACGGAAGAATGATCTGCTTTCATACTGCTAACGACTTAAAGTTTCAATCGAATGTGATTATTATTTTTTTCTGAAAATGAAACACAAACAAAAGAAAAATTATTTTTTAAGTTCTCGAATTGCAAGGTAATAGTAAGGAAGGTAAAACAAAAACAAATATCCAATAATATTTTAGGAAATAAACTAAGAAATAAAATAAAATAAAATAAAAATAAAAAATAAATTCAAATAACAAATCTTTTCAAAAAAACGAATACTTAAAAAAACAAATAATTATATAAGAAATGTATATTGCTGGAAAAAACGAGCAATTTTTCGAAAAACGAATTTTTCTTCAAAACGAAACATTTTTGAAACTAAAGGTTTTGCAGAAAACCATAAATTACTTTCCGAAAATATCATCCATACAATACACATTTGAGCTTAGAAAACCGAGACAAATCATTGAATTTCGGAGAACAAAGTAAGATGGAAACTTTTATTCTCAAAATGCGGATTCTCCGTATAAATGCCTATGGTTTCATAAAATATATTTCTCTTTTTACAAAATGCAAAATACTTCAGGTTAGGAATTATAAATGAAATATTCATAAACTTTTCGTGTGGATTCTTTCGGCCTCACAGTACATATAAAATCGTTAGAAGTCCATTTGAAACAACACTGCCGAGCGTTGCCGAGTTGCAAAAGGTGAATCAAAAGCTGCGTGAAGGACAGACATGTATAACAATTTGCATGCCTAAACTTTTCCACAGAGATCCCTTTTTTGACTCTGTTGTCTGTTTGTGTTTTCAATGCTCACATTTTTTTTTGCTCTTCTCGGTGCTTTCATTTTCAAGTGTATATGAAACTGAATATGTATTTTTTACGAGCCATGAAAATGGAAGTGGCATTAGCAGCATTAGCATTACAAATAAAAACGCACACTGAATACTAAGGAAAGATATATTTGAACCACAATGCAGTTGGAACATTGTGCATCACTTATTAGGTGACACGTATCTCGAACGCTAAAATAGGAAATAGAGGTATTTGCTATTGACACGTCAGATTAATAGCTTTGAAATCTACAATAGGTCCATACGCACTGACAATCAGTTTTGTGGTTCATAACCGCAAAATAGTAATCATTGGAATTAAAAATTTAGATATTCTATGTTAAAGGTAAATCAAAGATACATAAAGAGGAGAGAAGGGAACACGGTGGCTCAGTTGTAGAGCGTTCACCTCCGGTGCTTGGGATCCCTGATTCGATCCCAGTTCGCGCCGTGTGGGCTTTTTGGTGAACAAACGCTGTGCTCGTGGATTTTCTCGGGGTTCTCCCGTTTCCTCCCGCTTCCTTCATTTCACCATTTCATTCATTTCTCATCATCACCGTCTTCTTTACCCTAACCGGCATAACCGTGGAACGTAAAACTAAAGATTTCATTTCATTTTATTTTTTACGTTTGAAAAAAGATGTTAAAAAGGGTGGCATAGATATAGTTGCATGTCTTGTATTACATATTATTAATATTCTATTTTGCTTTATCGTTTAGTTTAATTAAGTGGCGATTTAATCTTACCTCTAACGTATTAGTTAAGTCAAAATTATTCTGTTTTGTTACTACATTTAACTATGAATATACATGCTTCGAACCGAAAAGGTAGTAAAAGCAAATGAAGCATAAAATTATACTGTGTTTTTACATATCCTCTATTGATGTGTGATAGAGAGACAAGCCAACTGGAAAGTAAAGATATCATTCTTCGAAGACATTTGTCTATGTTGAGCCAGCAGCTAAGTAGGTTGGTATTTTTCAAGGAGCGAATAAACTTGTGCGGAAAATAGATGTGAATTACATGATGTGGATTTAATCTCGAATATGGAAACATGATGGTCCTCCTCTGCATGTCTTTAACCTTCCTTTAAACCAGATATATATGATTAATGGCTGAACTTGTTATGCCTAGTAATTCACATTGAAAATTAAAGGAGATATACCAGTCGAAAGAGTTTGTATGTAGAAAGTGAGCTACACAAGTTTTGTGTTATATACTTGTAGTTAATTTCTGTTAAGGACTTTGGTTTACCGTGTCTCTTTTATATGTCTACCCTGTCCATATGTCCGTCCGTCTGTCTGGGAGACAAAGAAATTTCTTAAGAACTAATTGATGGATTACTATCAATTTTCACCAGGAAACAGAGGGTCAAAAGTTAGGAATCGGTTTGTTCGCTAGAGACGATTCTTTAGCCGTAAATAGTAGATATCAACCATTTCCGGTTTCTGGATTACTATAGAGCAAAAACGATACAATAACTGGATTCCTGCTTAAGTATATATATATATATATATATATATATATATAACTACCGGTTTAAAACGTTGATCACAATAGAGTAAGGAAAGGTAATATGTAGCGAGAAGCTTTTTTTTTTGTATTGAAATAAAAGTCCCAAGAATATACCGTAGTTAATCTCCACCCTAATATTGTGACTAAATCTAGAAGTGATAGGAGTTATAGTACTACTTCCGGTTTCAACATTAATTGAGAAAATATCAAGCCATAGAAATCAAATTGCTATACGTAGTGTACACGTGACAGTGCTACTTGTTTGTAAAATGAAATGTATTTTGTTTGAGCTAATATGAAAAATTGAAAAGATACCAAGTTCCTATGAACGATTAAGATAATGTTCTTACTTACAAGAATGCAGGATTGGTTAGTTGAGTTGGATTTTAGCGTCCCATTTCAGCACCGTGGCTATATACGAGAGTTGATAAAAAAGTACCGTAACAAAGGCTGCAGTGAATCGTTTATATATTATTTCATAAACCAATACAACGAACAGATATCATACATTAAGTTATTTTTCGACATAGTCTCCAAATTGACTGAGACACTTACAGCATCGTGAGATGAGTATGAAAATTCCCTCCTGGCAAAAATCTTGTCCTTGCGTGTTCATCCACGCTGTCACAAAGTGTTCATGTCCCCGTCTGAAGCGAAGCGATGGCCTCCTAGGTGCTCCTTCAAGTGAGGGAACAGGTGAAAGTCGCTTGGAGCGAGGTCAGGGCTGTAGGGAGAGTGGTCGATAATGTTCCAGCGAAACTGCCTCAACAGCGTAGTGGTCTTCTGGGCTGTATGCGGGCGTACTTTTATCGTGAAGAAAGCGTACGCCCTCGGTGACAAGTCCAGGCCATTTTCTCCTGATTACGGTTACATATTTCGTTCGCAGAAATCGAATAACAGAGTGGATTGTTTCGCGAAAACAGTTTTCCAAACTTATCACCATTTGTGTTTACCTTCAACTAGTGACGTAGGTGGCGGGTGGCTGAAGCTCTACGCATTTGCCAACTCTATGTATTAAAATTATCACACATTCCACATTTTTCTATAACAGACCAAATTCCAGAGATATCGGCCTTGTAACTTAGTTTCTGATTCTCCCTCTTAAAATGTGATCCTACAGCTTAATGTGTTACCCGAACCACATAAGCTCCTACAGGGAATCGAACACGGCCTAGGGAAAGTTAGAGCTTATGTTTAAACACGTAGGGTCTTATGCAGAGTTGTTTCTAGCGTTGTATTAAGAGCATGACTTACGCGTGAAACTAATCTCCGTATTTAGTAAGGAAAGTTAACAACGATTTATGTCTAAAAAAGATAATCTTGACTTTTCCGCAGGATTAACTTGATTTCTCCTAACGTATTTGGAGAACCCTGCGAAGAAGTCGAAGTTGACTTTTTTAAAATATAAATCATTGTTCACTTACGTATTACTAAATACGGAGATTAGCATCAGGGGTTAGCCAAGCTCTAAACATTATTAGGCGTTAGCCAATACAACGCTAAATACGACCTTGCATAAGGCCCTTAATGTTCAAAGTGAATTATTGCTTTGAAATATGCAAAACTCTGCAACTGTAGATGTTCAAACGCACGATATACCTCAAACAATTGTTGTTGCTCACAGTGATTTGCAAACGAAATAAGTTAAGAAACTAGATTATGAAATTCAGATTACAAAGATCCGCAGCAAAAATAAAAGCGCAATTAGTACTAGCACTAACTTTCTGACACCATCTTTTCCAAAGATATCTTGTGGCTAAGCTTATATACTATTGTAAAATATTGATCTGTGTCAGAGACTAATGCCACTGCAATATTTACATGGCGATTTGACAAAATTAGAGTAGGGAAACGAAGTGTATCTTAAGAGAAAAGAGTAGAATCAGGATGCACTTACAAAGCATATGGAATACGCAAAACTTATGCGAGAAGCGTTCCAAGCCGTTTCCCAACACTGGTATGGGTTTGCTGGTATGGCGACAGCCAGTGGCGTATTTAGGGGGGGCTTCCGGGCTTAAGCCCTCCCCGAAATCTTACTTACTATAGTAAAGTATATGAAATATCTTGCAGAATTTTCATATTTTCAGGCAAAGCCCCCTCCCTGAAAGTTAGCAAAGCCCTCCCCGAAACAAAATCGTAAATACGCCACTGGCGACAGCTCAAGCATGCTGAACTAATCACATTGTGTCTCTATTTAACATAATGCGTTTCATCAATGTTAAGCCTAAACAGTTAGTAAAACTGGGCAAATATTTACCATCTTAGATTAAAAACCACATATCTCCAGCATCTTTTCTCTGTTTTCATTTCTTGTAGCTTTACATAAAACAGAGCTGGCCTTTCACTTCAGACTTTTGATACATCCTATATAGAAATGTACTAAAGTAAAGAACCTTAATACTTAATGGGATTTAGAATACATAATACGGAACAGTTTAATTCGAACTAGAACCTTAGTTAGACTTGTATGAAACATAATGTCTATACAAGATAACAGTACGTATCAACACGCGTGTGTCAACTTTAGTGCTGGTTATTTGAACTTACGAAATTGACAGGTAACGGGCATTTTTAACATAAAATAGAAATTTCTGATCCAAATTCGAACTCAACGCGAAGAACTATTTTTTTCCCTTTACCCTAACACTGACGTTTAGAATGTATTGAAAAATTTAACTTAATATATGGGACACATTCGTTCACCTATTGGAAAAGGTAAGGAACGCAAATGTCAGAATATTAAATACGATGACAGCTAAATGATGAATGCTCTATTAACATATTTCCGTACCAGTAAGATACGTGCTTACGTTATAATACTCCGAGTAGCTAATATCAATGACAAACGTGCGTACTATATGATGTTTGAACCACCTAATATAAGTGACGTACATGCATACGTTATGAATGCTAGGTCCAGCTAATACCAGAGCCATACGTGCGTACGTTCTGATACTTGCACCAGTTAATACAAGGCGTGTGTGTCTCTCAGCACCTGGTATTATTGAACACCCTGTTGTGACATTGTTATACTTATTATACTAACTTCAGAAAGGGAAAATTTATAGGTACTAAAAGTGCTCGTTGTGCTAATGTTTAAAATTTGGTATTTTTGGTCAGAATAGTTAACTAAGGAATTGAAGCGGATTGGATTAGGTGGGGAACTTTTAGTTTCATTTAACAGACAAAAAGTTCAATTGATCTGAAGTTGATATTTAAAAATTAAAGTGGGACTTTTTGCTTCAAATTAGGGAAATGCATAAGGTAATAAATAAATACATGAATCATTTCTCCCACTTTTATTTACTGTTAGAATAATTTCAAACTTAGTCCTTTACATAAAAATTTAGACACAATTTTAAAGTAAATGATAACACTTTTGGAATTAAATAGCCTTCCTTCTTTTGGAATCAGAAAAAAATCAAGACATTGATTTAGGGAAGAAAGAAATAAAGAGAGAAACTTTATTTCTATATATTAAGACTAAGATAAGAAATAAAGAAAGAAACTTCCTAAATTTCCGATCTTAATATGCAATTTTCAATATATTGAGAAAGTGGGGAAAACACATTAATACAGCATTCAAAATTTAATAATCAAATAGATTCACACAAAAATTCCAAGTAAAGTAATGAAACGGGAACGGGGAATGTGTTAGTAAGTGAGTGGTGAGAACATCTTAAATTGTATGTATCATGTTGCAAAGTAATAGAGTGCCACGAACAGAAGACGATTAAGAAACTATGGGTTTACGCAGTGGCGGCGATTGGACGTTAAAAGTGGGGAGGGGGCAAGATATGATCCGAATATGTGTATATCAATGTTACTGTTCCTGGTTGTTTCTAACACTTTGTTTGACGAAAGGTTGTATAACTAATAGGATACTATATTTTTCAGTTAAAATACCATATATCGTGTTTCATATTTAATTACGTAAACTGACAAGAGCAACGCACATAAGTACTAACCCTTGATATCTTACTCATGAACATCTTAAAATTCTGTCAGGAAAATTGTGTGATCAAATTGTTTCATAACATATTTGTAAAACAAATAAATAGAAAGGATATTATTAATCATACTAATGAATAATGAGGCTTATTTTGTAGAAGTTATATTGAAACTGGGGATTAATGAATAACTCACATTTTTAATTCCACACTTGCCATTAAATATATGTTATTACTCTTAGAAAATGAAAGACAGCAAATACTACAAGCATATGCTACGACTCAATTGTAATATTAATTCCTTTGAATTCCAATTAAATCGCAATCCCTGTAGCTGTCTTAACTCCACGGGAAGACAAATAACCAATACACACTTAGGCAACGAAAATATTATATGGTACAATTTTTTCTATAAACCAGTAATATATGCAAAAAACTTTACATTTCCAAATGAAACTATATACATTAACCTTTTAAATTATGGCTTCTTAAAGGCAAATTATTGAATTTCAGTCAATCAGCTACAGCGTCATCCCTCTTTATCCTAGAATCATGGTTAGTACCTCATTTTCTTCAGAATAAAACAACTTTCAAACGGTTCCATTTACGTTTTCCTATCGTGTCCCTAAGAAGGGGAAATTTTGAGGGAAATTTGGATTTTTTAAAAACTTTGATCCCCTCTGGAACCGCATTGTTAATGCACAGATCTCAAAATCAACTGAAAAATACGAAGGGGTGTACTAAATGTGTATAAAAAATTTCAAGCTTCTACCTTGAAAACTAAGTGCGGGAAAATGTTTACCTATGACCTAAGAACATTCCTACAGTGCCCCAGATGACCCGGATGTAATATAAAATTTTCCTGAAACATCCCTATTTATCTTATGATCATTGTCGTACAACATTCTCTTTAGAATAGGAAATACTTTCAAACGGGATCACTCACATGTCTCCATTATGTACCTGAGGTAGGAAAATCATGAAAAAATGGATTATTTGTTTAAAAAATATTCCTTCTTTGTACTTTTTTGTCCCTCTGTACCCCCTGTTTTAACACAGAGATCTAAAACAAATCTGAAAATACTAAGGAGTGTACACTATGTGTGTGTGTGTGCAAAATTTCAATCTTCTAGGTGCAAAAGTAAGCCCGCCAAAAATAATATCTTTAATATACTCCAGATTCCCGTATAAAAAAAGGATCTCAGGTAAAAATTCTCTGAAACATCCCTCTTTACACTAAGATCATGGTTCGTACATCATTCTTTTTAGAACAGAACAGCCTTTGAAACGGTACCACTCACATGTCTCCATCATGTATCTGAGGAGGGAAAATGGCGAAAAAAGAGATCCTTGTTAAAAAGATATCCTTTTTTTTTTACCGTTTTGCCCCTCTGGACACCCCATGTTTTATCTCAGAAATCTGAAAGGAATCTGGAAAATATTAAGGGGTGCACTGAATGTGTGTGCAAAATTTCAATCTTCTACAAAATTAAGCCCTGCAAAAAGTAATAAAAAAGTCATAACAAAAAATATTATTTTTAGTTATGATGTCATCACACTCTAGGTCTCGATGCAGAAAGGCGTGAAAGCATATGTAACATGTTCTACAATGCCTCCAGGCTCGAGAAAAACAAAGAAGTAAAAAAGCTTGGAACTTTTTTAAGCCAAGACTGGTTAAGCCAAGATTCTAGCCTATCACCGAAAAATAGATGATATAATTTAAAATAGTTAAGTGGTCACTTCAAAAAAGTGGGGAGGGGGCAACTGCCCATCTTGCTCCCCCCCCCTAATCGCCGCCCATGGGTTTACGTACAAAACATATAGACAAGTCAATTACAATGATGTAAGTAACATAGAAATTAACATAACGCAAAGGGTTAAAGATATGACTTTCGTGAAAGTATTTTTGAACATGACTCTACAGTACTTTTTTTTTGGTAACAAATTATTAAAAATATTGTCATATCAAGATTACAAATGGAATATATTAGATGTAAGCAGAATCCACTTTCAATATTACTGTATTAAGTAACGGGGTTGAACAAGGTTTCTTTCCGCTGGCTATTTCACTGTTGTATACTGACCATCAGCAAAACTTTGTGAACTGAATTACAGGACTCCCTAACCACATTTAGCCTGAAAACAACAAAGAAGCTGTATGTAGAGTCTATTACATTTGCTCTGCTCTTTTCCTTTCTCCTTTTCTGAGAGTTTATTTTTTCACTTTGACCGGGTCATGTAGGTTGTCCTAGTTTGGCAAAGTTCCAAGATCTTTTGCATTCTGGAGAGTCAGAATAGTTTAACTCTGTTCCCAATCCGATTTTTTATTCTCTCTTTCCCGTGAAAGTTCAAGCGAATAGCTTATTCCCAAATCTCAACAGGGCAGGCAAAAGAACCTTGATATTTTATTTTGTGTTACTTTAGAGAATAGGAAACAATTAAATCAAACCTCTTTTTTATCTTTTTAGGATATAAATGTAAGGTTGTAAAAAAAATGAGTTCATTCATTAAATCCATCCTGAGGGAAGCTGAAGTAACTACGGTATATCAACTAAATATGTTTTCCGATTTATTTATTATTTGAATTGGCAGACGTACTATATTATTAGAATCACTTTATATGGGCCTTATAAGTTTGTAATCTTAGCACGTTCGTCTGTCTGCCCGTTACTCCATTCGAAAACTGTCTACTGAAACATTTTTTTTAAAATTCTGTTTTTTTTCAAAGACAGCTAAAGTATTCATTTCCACCGAGTTTGTTAATGGCATCAAATCATTAACATCTTTGCTGGTGATGGTGCTTTTAATGTACTGTATTGTTCAAAACCCATGGCATTTTTTAGCTTATAAGGGCGCAGATTTCTCTGTAACTTTGGGACAGGGCATTCAGATGCAGAAGGCATATATGAGGATTTTAAGACAAATTGAATCCAAATTATGCCAAATATTGTATATTCATAAATACAATGCGGGAATCCATATGAGCTTCGGGAGTGCCCGGCTCCCCCTTAGAATCGGCGCCCTTGCCCATTCACACCTCTGATTGTACGGAATAACCAGAAAAGTTTTCTGTTTCAAAATGAAATATTTCAGTTTAACTGTTTGACTGCCACTATAGACCAGAGGTGACCACTTTGAACTAACCTCACTCAACCTCACGCTCACAAACTCATTTCAACCTTACGCTCACACCACTAGTCTGACTTCACGCACACTCAACCTCACACTCACATAACCAGTCTGACCTCACGCTCACATCACCAGTTTGACCTCACTTTCACTCAACATCACTCACATCACTTGCCTCACCTCACGCTCATTCAACCTCACGCTCACATCACCAGTCTGACCTCACGCTCAATCAAACTCACCCCACAACATCATTCTAACCTCACGCTAACTCAATCTCACGCACACTTCATGAGGTTCATGTCGAGTGAGCGTGAGTTCTGAACTCATGACCGCCGATTTCGTGAGTTTGGGCACAACTCCTCCCCCTAGCCTATTGGCTAGCACGCGCACATTTGGTACACAAGGTCGTGGATAGGACTTGCGACATTTTGATGTATCGATCGATAGTTTGAAATGTCGGGATTTTTCGATGTCGATTTTTCGATATTTTTCAGTATTTGGATACTTTTCGTTTTTTCTTGTTTTCAATATCAAGGTATACGGATACACCTTTCTCAACATAACGAAAACTATTTATATAACACGACCTAGACTTTCAATCCTTTAACGTTCTCTGCTCCACAGGATTGCTACCTAATACAACGAAATATGACCAACACACGTCGATTTATCAGGATCATCCAAGTGGGATTTACAATATTGTAATATTAGTTCGTACGCCCATACGACTTTTGCTTCACACGCGAACTACTAAATGCAAATGAATTATTGAATTCTATCTCCTAAGATCGATAGCTAAAATAATTATTTCGAAAAGTTCGTTAATGAAGATGATTTACCCATGGATAGAGGTAGAAATGAGCCATTTTCGGTTTAACATTGATTACTATAGAGCAAAGACAGTAACATATAGCGAAACATGGTTTCTTGCAATTGATCCAGCGTCCCAATAAGACTTTTCATCTCCATTTTTAACAATGTACTAAGATCGGAAGTGATATAAATTTAGTACAACTTCTAGTCTCAGTATTAATCTACATAGATCAAAACTATATATAAAAAAGATAGTGAGTTTTATTTTTTTTAAAGAATCGATTTAGTTTTCTAAGAAAAGTTCTCACATTCACTTTTAACCTTCTATTCAAACTGAAAATGGCAGAAATCAACCACGTCCGGTTCTAACGTTGATCACTATAAAGTAAAAACTGTAATAGATACAAACTTTTTTTTTTTTTTTTTTTTTTTTTTGCAATTAATTAAACATCCCAAGAATACCTTTAGTTTCCATCCTTATCTTTCCACCCGCATCGGAAATGATAGAAGTACATTACAACTTGTGGATTCAATACTTATTGCAAAAAAGGTAAGAACTAGCGAGAAGTATTTTAGAATCTGGTTAGGCATCTAACAATAGTTGTCATCTCTCGTAACCCTCTAACAATAGTTGTCATCTCTTGTAACCCTCCATTCTAGATGAAATCTTTGAGTTTATCGTCCCACGGTTACGCCGGTTAGGCCAAAGGAGACGGTCATGATGAAATAATGGATGAAATAGTCGAATGAAGAAAGTGGGAGGAAAAGGGAGAAGCGTGAGAAAACCCAAGCACACGCTGTTTGGCCACCACAAAGACCATTTGGCGGGGGCTGGGATGGAATCCGGGACCCTACGCACCAGAAGTGAACGCTTTATCACTGAGCCACCGCGGACCCCCCAAAAAGGTCAAAATTCAATAATAATAATAATAATAATAATAATAATAATAATAATAATAATAATAATAATAATAATAATAATAATAATAATAATAATAATAAGAAGAAGAAGAAGAAGAAGAAGAAGAAGAAGAAGAAGAAGAAAAAGAAAAGTAAAAATAAAACTCTGCAAGAAATAATTGATTTCGCAAATCTATGGCTTGAATCATTGGTCGAAGTTAAGTGAAATTTTAACCTTATACTTGCAATAGTCATTTTCATAGAGGCTGGTCCGTATGATGCGCTTCGCCCCCTTCCCTAAGTTCTCTTTCGCACGTGATCCTCGACATCTGCCACCTTACCAATCTCACTCAAGATAAATTTCAACAGTCCAAGCAGTTATTCTGGTCATTTTAGAGACCTCTCGGTAGTTTCAATATTAAACTATTATGTACAGTCGAAAATTCGAAACGAATTTCTTGTATTATTGAACTAGCTCGTATTGTAAAACTCAAATTAATCATTCTCTGTAAATTTACTTAAAAAAATGAATTTGTAACAATTCAAATCTTTAGGGATACAAAGTGAAACTGCATTAAAATTTGTACAAAAACGAAGATATTTATAAAACATTTTTTTCTATATGATTATATTGTATTGTTGAAATTTTGTACATCGGCGGGGGTGAGCGCCAAACGCTTTTGAGCCTAGGGGCGGCAAAACATTAAATCCCACAATGGGTCGGACACTAAAAACATATCAGTCATCGGTGTTTGTCCGACTAATATTACATTAATGGTATACGTTATCTCCGTTTTGGATAAAATATTGATAAAATATAGCTTTAGGATCACATGTGAGCTAGTTGCATCCTCCTAAATTGTTCCGCTCTCTGAACAACAATTAACGATTATACGAAAATGAGTTAAGTGCTCGAGGAATGGGACATTTACCCTAGTAATACAAAACATTTATTTATGGCTGTTTTGCAGAGTTATATTTATACAAAAACAATTACTTGCTAACTATATGAATTTTATTTCCAGGTAAATAGTCGGTGTATATGAAATTCTATATACTTACCAAGATGTAATAATGTATCTCAAATACTCGCGTAGAAAATATATAAATTCTATTTTCTATTTGGAGCAGGCAGGTTTTAGGGCGTTGGTTGCACCCGTTAGACTTTTGTTTGGGGGGAAGGGCATATTTTCTTTCAAAATGACAGAATCTCACTTTTAATTATACTATTATTTTCCTTTTAAAAATGGCGACTGTGAAGGCGAATTAATGTATTCTCTGTGGCTTGAAAGGATAAAATTATGACGGAAGGTGGAAGAAAATACTGTATAGACTGATCTTGTTTAGAAAGAATCGACAAGGGCTACTAAGTGTTGTAGCCTGCAATTTATTCGAGATACAAACCAGAGTGGAAACTCATTGGGGAGGGGGAATCTTGCGAAGAGTTTAAGCACTCTGTTTTGAGGGCGAATAGTATATTCTGGGGAAATTGCGCCCATGTAGTTGGAGAGATGGGCTCCCCTCGGCCGAGGGTGGGGGAGGGCTGCTATTCTTATGTGGTTAACTGCTAGCCCAAGATTCAAGATTCCCCTTCCCTGTAGAAAAATTCGTTAATAAAACACTGACTTAGCCTACAAAATCCCTATTAAACAATCGCAAGAGAAAACTATATTTAAAGGGACAAAGGAAAATATTCAAACCAGTTTTCGCGGTAATGTATCTTTAAAAATATAGGTAAATACAAAAGAATTTAATTTAATCGGTTATTTTATGATACTAAATGATGAATATTCTTGACCGGATTTCGAGGCCAAATACTCTAGCGTGCCTGACAAAACATCAAGACATTCCATGATTATTTTCTACTTGCTTCTAAGAAATACCTTATCACAAAGACACTAAAACTTCTATCCCAAGTTGGCCAATGAAAAAAAAAGGTAGCGGACCAAAGATACTATCTGCTTACCTATAGTCTTTCACAGCCGGTGTTATCTTCAGATAGAGAAAAAGAAGCTTTTGTGTAGAGAACAAAAAATCTACAATCTTTTCGAACTACAATATACTTCTCCCTGCTATTGGAAGAACCAGGTTTCTACTTTGATCCAACCTCACGCTCACAAACTCATTTCGACCTCACACTCACTCGACCTCACGCTCACATCACCAGTCTGACCTCACGCTCACATTATCAGTCTGACCTCACGCTCACATCATTAGTCCTACCTAATCGCTCACTCACCCTCACGCTCACACTACCAGTTTAACCTCACGCTCACACCACCAGTCTTACCTCACGCTCACTCAACATCACGCTTACATAACCAGTCTGACCTGACACTAATTCATCCTCACACTCACTTCGTGAGGTTGATGTCGAGTGAGCGTGCGTTCCGAACTCATGAGCGCCGACCTCATGAGTTTAGACACCTTTGCTATAGACGGCTCGCACGTATTCGGGTCGCCAGCATTCTTCCCTACCC
Source organism: Thermobia domestica (assembly GCF_964235325.1). NCBI lineage: Eukaryota > Metazoa > Arthropoda > Insecta > Zygentoma > Lepismatidae > Thermobia > Thermobia domestica. Next base: position 210,886,408 of record NC_137454.1, read on the forward strand.
CTACATACGGCTCCTACCTGGCTGGTTCGAACAGCTGAAGAGGAAATATTCTTGCATGGTAATGGCGACAAAAACGTACGAATGATTCTGGTTGGGGAGGACCGAAATCTACATGCTGCTGTGACATCATCAGAGCACGTGACTTTTGCAAGCAATAAGCAAAGCACGATCGTTATATCATCTGTCGCTGAGAGTACGAACCCCAGCTATTAATGAGACGTGTGTTTTTCTTTTTGTATACTTTGCGTCACAAGAGCAGTAGAATCTGGGGAAAGAAATGAAACGAATTTTTTTAGTTTTTCGTTCAACAGTTACGCCGGCTAGGCTAAAGAAGACGGTACTATGGGGAAAGAGAAGGGTTCGGAAGGAAAAGGAGAATCAATTAGCAACCAATGTGGTTCATGATTTGTTTGCACTATTTGTTGAATAATGCTCTCGGCTTAGCGTAATCGTAATTTTCTGCATTGTATCTACAGGGCTGGAATTCGAAGGATTATTGTCCTACGTTTATGCCCTTGAAACAAATGTAGCGATGGTTAAGGCAAATGAATGACGATGGAAGGATTTGTGCAATGAGAAAGTGGGAGTAAACGGGAGTACCCCTATAAAACACACGTACACAACGTTGCGCACCACAAACTTACTTGGCTGAGGATCGAACCGGGGATTCCACGCACCAGCCCAGCTACCGTGGCTCCTTTTTGCTATTTTGAGTTGTCACGTATGATGAAAAGGAATTTGGTATGCAAGCAAAGAGTAGAAAAGCAAAGAATTGTTGGTTTCCTATTATGAAACACTATACTGTACCTTTTTCTTACTGCGAAATCTTCATTAGCGTACGGCTACTTTCGCGTGATTCTCCTTACTGACCTTTCCCGAGTACATTATTTTTACAAAATGGAAAAAAAAGTAATTTATTGCATATTTAACGGTTTAGTGTATCAAATAAACTGTCCTAATGTAATATTAACTATATTTACTACCTTCTGAAGTTTCCAATAGAGACGTCCGTGCGATTGTCAACAACAATCAGAGCAGGGACATAGTGAAAACGATTTTCTAATAGGGATTCAGCGTACCAAATATTAATTTAATCTCCGTAGTTACTTTTCTGCACCTACCTGAAGTGATGAAAATTTCCCAGACCCGATTTCAATGTTAATCTATAGAAAAGCAACAAACATGTTTTCGGTATGAATTCAGTATCTCAAGAGTATGCGCCTTTTCTATATCGATCCATCCATTGAAAGAGGAAGCGTTTCAAATTTAAGGCAATTTCTGGTTTCAATATTGGTCAGACGTCATCCCTAATAAACTTAATATATATTCATGTACATATATAAAAAATCATTAATTTAAAAAAGTAAGTTCTTGCTTATATTACAATTAAGTATTACCAGCTGTATATTTCTTTTCATACACGAACAGCAGGAATTTTCATTAGGCGTCAGAGAAATGATGGAACTATTTTTTTCATCTTCAACTCAACAGAAAACTGAAAGAAAGAGGAATAAATATTCGTCCTTCTTTCTTTTGAAAACTCTTTCCTTAATTAAAATGTTCAAACACAAAGAAAGGTCTGAAAAAAATCTTTTAACTGTGTGGAAGATTTCTAATGTGTATCTTTATAAGTGATACACGTTTATGAAGATTGTGCTTTCAAGCGTGAAATCAAGAACATAAAGCTCATTAGTTCTTGGTCTTTTAATTAGACTAAGAGGATTCCTTACAAATGGTAAACATGAACTGCTCAATGCACTATATATATATATATATATATATATATATATATATATATATATATATATATATATATATATATATATATATGTGTGTGTGTGTGTGTGTGTAGGTATGTATGTATGTATACAGGGTGCCTCACCAAACTTTGCGACCTAAAATATTTCCGAAGTGAGAAAAAAAATTGACAAATCTAGTTACGCAGGAATGTACCCATGTCAGGAGCCAAATAAGCTCTGTAAACAATAAGTGCCCCTAGGGGTCCTATCATGGGGCCCCAGAGGACAACTAGAAAATTTCAAACGGAAACTCTCTATTTTTATTGCAGATTGTGATTCTACGATCAAAAGTAAGCAACTTTTACTTGAAGCACTTTTTCGTTATTCTAATCGATAGCGCTGTAATCGACAAAAAATGAATATCATCATACGTACGTCCCCTAACTTTGTGACCTTAAATATATCCGAAATAATAAAACATTCGACAAATCTATTTAGATAAGAATGTAAACATGTCAGGGCCTCTAAAATTCTGTAAACAACAAGTGCCCTCATGCGTCCCATCGTAGAGCCCCAGGGGCTAACTTGAAGGTTTTAAATGGAAATCCGATTTTTTTTTTCAGATTCGAATTTGCGATCGAAAATACGCAAATTTTACTTGAAGTACTTTTCGTTACCCGCCTAGATGGCGCTGTAATCACAAAAAAGTAATATCATCGTATACTACCTGGGATTGATGATAAACAAAATATCTCGAGAATTACATATCCAATTAAAAAGCACGAGATATGTGACCAATATTTTAAAACTTCTTAGCATAAAACAAAATTGCTTTCATTTGCATTTCAATGTGACCATGATAGACAATTACGATGTGGAAAGAAAAGTTTTTGTGTTTTGCAACAAGAAATATCTTCCCTAGAAATGTAAGGGCCAAGTACACCAATATGTTTCTTAAATATCACGTGATATGAACAGATTAAGTAAAATCATTATTTCAGACTAGTACTTAAAAGCACAAATGACAAAAGGAGATTTCACAGGAGAACAAATTTTCAAAAATTGGATAAAGCACAAAGAAACTTAATAGATACACAGGGCTATAATAAATGATCTTCACGATTTCAAAGGTTAGTAACTCGCGTTTTTTTAGTCACAATGACATGCAGCTTATGTTAAATTAGAGAAAACTCAAAATTAATTTTTGTTTATAAGCTCATGCGTGTTATGTTCCTTGTCAAAGTTTCTCAAGACGAGTGCAGTTTGTAATTCAACATACATCAGTTTGATAGCCTAATTCTTGGCACACTCTTTCTTACATTCCAGAGTCAGGAAATCCACCTGCTTCTTAAATACGTTCTCAAAGTTCAGTTAAATTGTTAGGGCGGGGTGACTGATACACTTGGATTTAACATAACCCTAACTTCGTTGAATATTCTGTTTCACATGAAAATGGAAAGTGAAGAAAACGTTGCCCTGTCTTCGTTTCCTGCTATCTAAATTTACTGTTACCCTAGTTACATAATGCGTAACTATACACCAGCTTTACCAGCCACGTAGTGTCTTCCCGTTGTTTTCTTTTCGTGAAACATCTAATTAAATGTATTTCAAAGAATTTATATTCAATTTCACATAATAAAGTGATACATGTTGTGCATGAAAATATAACTGGTAACTATTTGCAGTATACCATTTAAATGTTTTGTTTGTTTCTTAATTCCTACGTATTTTTAAATAATATTTTAACCGTGAAGAAACCAATGGAACTGATATGTCTATAATATTCACCATACCGGATGAACAAAAGTCCGGGACCATAGGACAAAAAAGGAAAAGAGACGATGGTTGTTTCAAGTAGGTGGTTTTCAATCAGGAATGGTAGATTTTTTTATTGATACCACCCGTTTGGGCTCCTTCAATAGTAAAGTGCGTGATGGTTAATAGAAAAAGCAATTTTATCACTTCGCCAGACTATTTCCTTGGTCCCTTACCATATCACGAATACAGCTTTATTAGAAAACGGGTTTGAGGTCTTCTAGGTTTCCCCACACGACAATGAGCACGTTCACCATGTCATTTTTGTGTATCCTTATGTTCTGTTTGAACAACCTGCTGAACTGAAAAATGTCACCTTTTATTTAACATAGGGCGTCTTCCCAGTATGGAGCGCAAATGGCTGGAGCGATTGGATAAATTATATCGTTTTAAATTGAAAACCACGTATTTCCAACAATTTCCCCCTCTTTCCATTTTTTCGTATCAATGCTCATACAAGGGTGGACTGGCCATAATCAAGTACCGGCCCGATGGCCGCTGCGCCCTCCTCACATCAGTGCCTTTGCGCCCTCCTCGGGAGGGCTGAGACCCGTCTTAGCTTCGGGAACGCGCACAGTTTCCTCTCTGAACACATTTTTTTTAAAAAAATAGAACAAAGCTACATAATTATTTTATAAATTCGCTAGCCTTTGGCCAGCTAGGGCTTCACCCCAGACCCCGGCATTTGTTCGGCCTGCGGCCTCGCTCTTTCTGTTTTCGGCGTGGGAATGCTATTAATGATATTAGATTTCCCCTAAATATATAGATTTGACTCTAATATCGGTCATTTTGGACGATTTTTACATATCACCCTTACCAACCTCACGCTCCGCCCCAAATCCCAGTATTTGCTCGGCCTGCGGCCTCGCTCTTTCTGTTTTTGGCTTTGGGAATGTCATTATAATGATCTTAGGGATCCTGAAATTTATAGATTTGACTCTAATATCGGTCATTTTGGATGATTTTTATATATCAACCCCCACCCCACTGTTCCGTCCCCAGATCCCGTCTTTACTCGGCCTACGGCCTTGCCCTTTCTGTTTTAGGCTTTGGCGGTACCATTAATGATCTCAGCGACTTCGAAATATATTGATTTGACTCTAATGTCGGTCATTTTGGATAATTTTTACATATCTCTCCGTCCCACTCCCGCTGTTAGGGGCGGTAGTGACGTTATATATCAAGGCTGTTTTATGTCACACTATAATTTATATGTTTTCAAAAATTTCATTAAAATTATTTTTCTAGTTCTTACGTTATACCATTAAAACCATTATTACTGTTATAACCCCCATTTAAATAGCATTGGGTTCAAGTTTCCACTCCTTCCCCCTCTGCGAAGGGGAGGGTTGGGGGTTGCTAACCCCGACAGTGTTGATTACCTGGTACCAAAGAATATTTATGCCAAGTTTGCTCAAAATCGGTTGAACCGTCTAGGAGGAGATGTGGAACATACTCATACATACATACAAACATACATACATACATATAATGGAATTTATAATATAGTAGATAGATTATTTTACGTATATATGCACATTGAAAAAGTATACATATACAAAATTATATGATGCCCAAATACATAATGTATGTAACTTTGGACAAGTGAGAATGCTGCAAAAACTGTATACTGTTTGTGATTAACATGCACATCAAATGGCTTGAAGGGCGGTCACGAATCAAAGAATGATTTGAAAATGATATGTTGTGAGTTATGAAGAAACTTTCTAATATTAGTAGACTTTGATCGGACTTGGTAAGTACATTGTAGAGTATAATGTAGTATTGTTAGTTTTGCTGATAAGTGGCTATACAACCTTATCAGATTTGGTGTGCAAAGGTTCATGTTAGTTCATGATTAAGAGGGGTGAAGTGCTGAACGAGCTCATCAACTTTAGAAAATTGACCCTTGACCGGAGAAATAATGGGTTTGTGGAGAAGTGAAATCAGGAAATGAAATAATTTCAGTGGAGAAATGTATTGTAATTGTTGGTTTTAAGTGGTGTTCCATGGAACTTGGGAACTATATGTAGCGGCGCAAGTGATTATTTGGCAGAATGGTACACTTGGGTTATTATTTACACCTATTTTACTTAACAAGTATTATTAAGAGGTAGACTACACATGTTCCGAGTACTCAATTCATTTTTTCTTGATTTTTCTAAGCAAACTTTTCAGCCTATGATACGACTTAAACGTTAATGCTCTTGATATCCAGTAGAAATTGTGTACATTATTAGATGCAGTGTAATAACAGTTATTTCATATTGTGTTTTATTTAACTATTTGATATTGTTCTATATTTACCTCGGGAGTCTAGGACATCACAAAGTTTTGTTCTATTCCATTAGTGTTCTCCATCAAAGTGTCACCAGCTATATATGTATTGATATAGTTGTAGACAATTTTTTTTATCAATGTCAGTGACTATAACATATTTGTTTTATCTGTTTTATTAAAAAACTAGCAGCGTTCACCCCGCTTCGCTGCGGTCACCCCGGAACGCAATAAACTTTGTTACTTAGATAATTTTTACTTTTTCGCTTTCAAGTGATATGATAAAAACCATAGAAGATTGCAGTAAATGTTAACATTATATCGCCTGTCATTTATGTTAACCCGCCCCGCTTCGCTGCGGTCACCCCGGAACGCAATAAACGTTGTTACTTAGATAATTTTTACTTTTTCGCTTTCAAGTGATATGATAAAAACCATAGTAGATTGCAGTAAATGTTAACATTATATCGCCTGTCATTTATGTTAACCCGTCGAGTGACACGGTCATGCGGGTTGCATATAAATACGTTTATTTTTACCTATGATGAACTAACAAAGGATTTGTACGTTATGGACACTTGAATGGTCAATTATCTCAAGACACTGGTAATTAAAAATTAAAGTGATATGATAAAAACCATCTAGGGTCCAAATCCTAATAACCCCCCAAAAATGAAAGAAATTGGTTCAGCCGTATTAGCGTGATGAGGGAACAAAGGATTTGTGCGTTCTCTTTTATATATAAGATAACTAAACAGGTCAAAAGCAGTTTAGTATAGTGTACTATATGCACGAAAGCACCTTCCTGTGACATTTCAGTTGTGGTAAGATGGAAATGGGGCTCAGCTCCCTAACATTTACATATTTACATACTACTAAAAGGGCACATTTTTAGCATTATTTAATTTATAATTATTAAAACATAAACATTAAAAATAAACCAAGTATGATGTATCATCAATGAGTTGAAGCCTGACAATACCAAAAATTTCAGATTTTTTGTCGGTTGTTAGGATTTTTTTTTAAAGACTAATTTGTTGGGTCTCGAAGCTTCCCACTCAACCCACACCCTTGCTAATGCTAGCGTTAAGCACATCTATTTAATACATTAATAATTATAATGTCATAAAATATGTTTCACACAATAAATGCACCGTAGCTAAAGTAATTAAACGGGCCCATATAAAAATAAAAAATATCAAAGTAAATTTGTTTGCATTGTTAATTGTTGAACTTAATATTATTTTGAGTTATTTGAAATTTTATTCAGTAATTTATTGGCAGTGGATTTCTATTGTGATACTTCTAAACTGCTTTAACCATGGAAGAAGCTAGGAATAAATTTTCCATTTGAAACATTTTTCAAATTGGGTGTTTTATCCAAATGTTTAAGATATTTTTGTGGTTAAAATGTTCGTTTTATTGGTTTACACGAGTATTTAAATAAAATCACTTAACTTAAAGCTTATAAATTCATTGTAAGCTGTTTTTAAAATCAAAACATTTTCCACGTCCCAAAATTTCAAAATCTAGAGCAGTTCAAAAATTATCACAATAAAAATTTTCGAAAAATGTCAAAATTATCGCATGATGACAATCAACCTTCTCTCCTTTTCTAGTTAAAAAATGAAAGATAAAAGCCAAAAAGGAAATTCAGAAAACTTAGGAGCAAAGAAAAGAAAATCAGGCAATGAATATGGTTTGATGAAAGAAGCTAAAAAGCGTGAGGAATGTGTCCTTTCATGCACTAAAATTACTGCATTTTTGGCAAAATCTGAAAATACGTTGGAGAAAGAACCTTAATCTCATACATTCGAGGAACGTGAATTTCCACCTGATGTTGATTTAGAAAACGGTGACGATGGGAAAAGGGAAGTTTCTGCTTCTAAATCCTGCTTGCACGTGAAGGCGTTTCCTGAACTATCGGATTATGGTTCTAAAAAAAATGTTGACCGAAATTCAGGATGAAGATTCTTTAGATAACATTGTGGACGTGGTACAGCCTGTGTCTGAGGAATCTCGATTTGATAAAATGTGTGCAGAAAGTAATAATCAAGATTCTTTAGGGAGGCCTAATTTTGGTGACTTTGACTTCTTCAGACCTCTAATTAAAAGTGACTTAATCTTCTTTTTTTCTCATCATCCAGTGCTCCCATCAGATGACAAGTTACTTCAAAAAGACTTTCCATTTTCAATAAACTTGTTTTTTATTGAAGGAGAAGATATCAGTCGCCAATGGTTGTCGCACAACCGTGGAAATCAGTGTTTGTCTAGCTTTCAGCAACGCAAAATCAGTATTTTGTACAGATTTTAATGAATGGAGATTTAACAAGAGAATTATTTAACACGAGAATTCAAAATCTCATAGTAACTGTGCAAACTCATTTTTAAGATTCAAAAGGAAAAAGACAATCGAATGCTTGTTGTTTGAAACGCAATTGAGTAAAAAAAAAAAAAAAACAATCAGAAGTTCTAGAGAGGAGATCAGTTGTCGTGGCTATAATTGAAGTCATAAAACTGATTGGGAAACAAGGATTAGCATTAAGGAACAAAACTGAATCTGATTACAATTTGAATGATTGACACTAAATCATGGGAATTTCCTAGCAATACTCTTATTATTAGCCCAGCATAACGATAATCTTTATTCTCACATAAAGAAAGTCTGAAGAAAGCAAAGAACTACTGCTGAAGAGGGAGGAAAGTGGTAACACGAAATTCGGAAGAAGCACTGCTACTTTCTTAAGTAAAACAACTGTGATGACATTGTTAACTTGATTGCACTTGAAATCAAAACAACAATTGCCAAAGAAGTTTTTTCTGTCATGATAGACACGACCCTAGATGTCTCTTCATATGACCAGTGCTCCATAGTGCTTCAGTATGTGTACAATGGATTTGTTCAGGAAAGAGTTATTGCCCTCAAACATGCGATTTCTACAACAGGAGATAACTTCTTTCAAACCCTCGAACAGTCTTTGGCTGAAGTAAAAATACCTATCGAAAAGTGTGTGGCAGACGCTTTTGATGGAGCGTCAAATAAGAGCGGACTATATAAAGGTATGACAGCAAAGCTGAAAGAGATCAATCCGAAACACATTCACATATGATGCTATTCACATGTGTTGAACTTGGTGATAACTGACACCGTCCAGAGTTTGGGTGTTTGTATATCTTTCTTTGGGCTTCTCCAGGAAATGGAGATATTTTTGAAAGAATCCCAGAAACGACTTGAGGTGTACTTGGAACAAAACCCAAGCGTCCGTCTTGAGGCTATTGGGATAACTCGATGGAGAAGTAAAAGCAACGCTGCTGTAAAAAATATTTGGGCACTTTCATTACTGGGCACCCGACTCAAAGGATGCCAGACCAAGAAAATCAAAACCAGTATATGTGGAACTCGTAGCAGCTTTAAGTGTGATTTGCAACTCGCAAGAATTCAACTCCAAAGTCAGACATGATGCAATGTCTCTCATTCAAAAGTTGTGCTCCTTTGAGACTATCATTGTGGCTATGATGTTTTTATTGATTTTTCAGCATACCACACATTTATCAGACTACTTGCAAACAAAAAACTTAGACTATGTTCGAGCATGGCGCCTGATATCCTCAACTCAAAATAAGTTGAAAGAAGCTAGGGACCTGTTTGACAAAGTCTACAAAGCAGCAGAACACTTTGCAACAGAAATGTCAAATAGTATTGAAGGACTAATTACAGATGTTCCTAGTCTAGAACAAGTTATTATAGAAACAGAATTGCCTGAGGTAAGATGTAGAAAAAAAAATGAAAATGGCAGGGGAATCACCTTCTGATGAAGTAATTGAAGACAGTAAATACAGATTTGAAGTAACCGTTGTCAACTTTGTTCTAGACCAAATTTCTAACAGCATGCAGGAACGATTTGCTGAAAATCAAAGCTTATACTTAGATTTAGAGTCTTTTGATCCTAAGAAGTTCAAGAGTTTAAGTATGGCTTCGTTGTCACTGAAAAGAATCACTGAATTATTTCCTGATTGTGAAGAGGGAAAACTTAAAAAAAAAGCTTCTTTCGTTTTCATCAATGTGGGAAGAGTTTTCAAAATCCCCTTATGAGAACCAAGAAAAGAATCAAGAAGCTGTTGAAGATTTCATTGAAGAGGACAAGTCTTCTGAAGATTTCATGGAGGATGAGGAGGAATATTTGGGACCAACTGACGATATTGTGGATTTAAGGTCTATAAAATGTGATGGAGTGAAGTGCAATTCTTGCTTTAAGTGCGCCTTCGATGTGATTCTGCAGTACAATATGTACTCAAGACTCTACACAAAATTATTCAAAGTTTATAAGTATCTGCTTACATTACCGGCAACACAAGTGTCCTGTGAGCGAGCATTTTCAAAGCTCAGATACATAAAAACAAGACTCCGTTCAATACTTACAGATGAACATCTGGTATCATTGTTCTTGATGAACTCAGAAAGAGATATTCTGACCAAAATAGACAACAATCTTATTATTGACAAAATGTGTGAGAAAAGCAAGGAGATGGAAGGCTCCTTAAAGCATAAACAGTGACTTTCCAGTTTTGTTTTTGAATTTCTTTTTTCGCTAGGTAGGTACATAATTCTAAATTTACTTTTGTTAATTTGTAGTAAATGTTTCATGTATACTTTTTATCAACGGTTTAAAAAATAGATGAAAAATAAGTTAATCTTATGATGAACATAGTTTTAAAAGGACAGAAGTATGAAAAATAGCATAAGCCTCAAACTTAACTCAAATCTTTAGTTATAATTAGGCTGTTAACAAATGTAGCCGAAGAATTTAAACAACTGATGTGATTTTTGAAGTCTCAGTTAAAGTGTGCAGATTTATATAGGCCTAATATATTTAGTACTCAAAGTCTCTTTGTTTATGAAAATGAAAATATTGAATTTGTATAATTCTATCGTGATTAACTGCAATAGCTACTTAATCTTTTGTTGTTTTTTGTTTACTAATTTTCCGGGGAAAGGCCCCGGCACTCCCTTTTATTAGGAGGGGTTATTCCATAGAAGCAAAAGCCTCGGATGGACGGCGCCCTCCCAAAGTATGTGACCGCGCCCTTTTTACATAGCCAGTCCACCCCTCCTCATAAAGGATTTGACACATGGCCGCAGACTTTTGTTATACTTGGCGTTTGCATTTGTAACATTACGTATATTAAGTTCCTTTTTCTGAATGAAATACATATAATGCTTATCCCTGATTGTGGCTAGGAATGCTAGACAGTTGGATCCCACATAGTGAGAACGGGTGAGTTTTACTAGTACTGACACGATTTCCTGTATGGAGCTTCGTTGCGGTTGAGTACTACTGCTCACGCTTGTGAACTTAGATTCAATTTCATGTGGAATTACTTGCTCCGAATACAAATCTAATTATTTGTTCTAATTCCACTTATATACATACACCTCGTCTTTCAGAGTCTTGTTAATGGAAACAGAAGTTTAACTCCAATTAACTAATCAATCAACAATAATTTGAAGGCTTACAAGCAGTGTATCTTTAAAAGAGTACGTGTGCCACTCGTAGGAAAATACAAACAAGGACACATCAATCTGACAGTTAACCGTGTATTTCTCTACATATATATCACATAAATAATTTCTCTCTAGACTGAATTTTAGTTAAAGGTAAATTAAAATTTAACTAGTTATGATAATTTTTAGAGTATTTCATTAACCATACTATCTATTATAGTTTTGCTAGAGTCATAATGAAGAACGTGATGAAAGTATACCTTAACATCAGTTTTAATTTAAAAAATGGCATAGTTTTCGTACAACATCATAGCTTTCTGAAAGGGAATATTTTGTTGATGATTTTCGGAAGAATTGTGTCTTCCCCGTATATATGGTAATTAGATACTACATAGGCCACTTTTACATGCATATAATTTGAAAGTGGGGACCCTCTAGTTGAATATAAAATACTTATTTTGTTAGATTTTAACATGCATATGAAAGTTTAAAATGTTTCATATAGATTTTTAAAACGTTTATTTACAATCCTGAGCTCCAGTTGGGTACTGCTAAATGAAAGATAATCTCCAGTGGAGAAATTCAGTGATGATATAATCCTGAAAATAAAGGGAGAAAAATGACTGGAGTTACAGAGTTAATTCTTTTTAAGCTTACAAATAAATTAGGTTTTCTCCGTTTTCTCAGAAAAACTATATATATATGTGAGCCTTTACTCTCTCACATATTTTTTTAAAATTCTTTTCACTAACACGTAAAGGTCAAAACCGACTTTATTAATCAAACATGAGAGTGAAGTGGGGAATATCATGAAACGAGCGTAAGTGAAATTTAAAGTGCTTCCGTTCATATGGAAGGGCGCAGTGGCCAAAAATCTGATTAATCACAATAAACCACAACAATGTATTTCAAGTATGAAAAATTTCAGTTATTTGTAAAACGGGTAAACGCTTGTCATGGAAGACATCTTGAAGTCGACCATCGTGTATCTCGCTCGATTGTTTTAAATAGGGAAGGGATTATGTAAGATATCAAACTATGCTAGAATTTTAAGAGAAATGCAAGGGTGACGTCTATGTTCCCATATGTTTATGCAGAAGTATTTGTAAGGCATAATGAGATCAGTCGTTCTTTCAGAAAAATGTTCCGGGGTCCACACTTAGTATTCCGGGGGGAGCACTGTTACTATTCTTTTTATTATTATATTACAAACGTATTATTTTGGTCGCCTCCGGGGGCACTCTCAGAGCTCCGGGGCAGTGCTCCCCCAAAAACATTTCTGGAAGAAACACTGAAAGAGGTGACACATTAATATAATTAGGTTATCCTGAAGAGAAATTCACCAAGTATCCGCAGCGTTAGGAATGAATGGGATAAAACAGTGTATGTGTGTGCAACACTAACATATTTACAATCATACTGACAAAGAAACCCAATAAACTATATGATGTCATAAACAATGACAGACAACAATGGTATCAATTGCGCAGAGATATACAGAAATACACACAGAAAGCAATACAAAGAGAAGGGATTAAACTAGTTCTCCAAATCAATCAAAATATATCCATCATTATATTCATGTGTAATCTCATGGGTGACTGACGAATGTTGCAGGTAACGTTGTGTTGAAACTAACTGCGTTTGTTTCTCATCAAATGTTAGACCCAAATGTTTTATCAATTCAACACATTCTCAATATTTTTGCGCGATACAAATTAACCGATTTCAAGCTGATTACACCCTTTATAAGCAGATATCTATGACGTTTTCACTAGCGTATATTAGATTTTCCTGACGTGCATTGTTTCAAAATGATACGGCTTTTAAGAAATCTGTGAACCAACGAACTCATCCTTATGTATTATTTTATTGTGTCTTATAAATATAAAGGTTTGGCAACATAGACTTCAGCAGTACATTTCAAAAATTTCAGCCCAGTTTGATATATTATGTGACCCTATTCCCATTTAAAACATACAAGCGAGATACAAGATAGTCGACTTCAAGACGGCGGCCATAACAAGCCTACCCTCTAATAGATGTCTTCTTCCTCCTGGTATCTATTAATATGTTTTTGGTTTCCATTCCATTAGCCGTTTTGCAAATACACTGAAATTTTCGGACTTGAAACACAATGTTCTGGCTTATTCTGGTCAATCAGGTTTTTGGCCACTGCGACCGTCTTTATGGATGGAAGCACTTTAAAATTTACTTCCGCTTATTTCTTGACATTCCCCACTTCGTGCCAAGTTTCTCAAAAAGTCAATTACGACCTATCAAAGTTTACTTGTAAGTTCTATCCACTGATATAGGACCCATGTTTCGTCTGTGGACATGTTTTCCGTTATACTCTTATAATATTATAAATACTTATTATATCACCAAAAATTGTTGAAAACAACTTGTAAAGCACTTTAGAATTCACTCACAGAAAGTGAATTAGAATGAGATGGGAGGTTGGGAAAGTGCTTAGTATTTGAGACTAGTTCTGTGAAGTTGTGAAGTTAAACATAAATACTATTATTCAAATTTATTCTTTACATAAAATATGGTTTTAGCACGTAGAAGATACGAAAAGAAGGCTAATTTTACATCCCCTTAATACTGTCTTACATATTTTCATGCTTTAATCTAAAAAAAGAAAAATCGAGTAGTGATAGAGACATACACACCGACGACATCGCATGCAGTTGAAGAAATAGAGGAAAATTATGAGAAAATAGAACAAATTATAGACAGGGAGAAGAGGTTTGCGTGCGTGATTATAATAGGAGATTTCAATGCAGTTGTGGGAGAAAAACAGGAAGGTAGTGTCGTAGGCAGATATGGTTTAGGCGAAAGAAATAAAGGGCTAGAGAAACTGCTCAATTTCTATAAACAAAATTCACTAGTAATTGTGAACACATGGTTCAATGAGAACAAGAGAAGAAAATGTACATGGAAATCTCCAATATAGGGTGGAATATATAAGATAGACTATGTTATGATTCAGTACATATATCGGAATAGCTTGAATAAGGAAAGCGAAGACCCTTCCTGGGGCTAACATTTCTCTGATTTATGCTGGCCGAAGTGAATATTCAAGTGAAAAATGTAAGCAAAAGAAAAGCAGGTAACAAGATGTTGAATAGTGACAAGTTGAAAATCGTGGAAGTAAGGTTTTCTCTCATTGAGAAGTTCGAAGAAAATACTCAAACGAGAACACGGTAGGTGGGTAGTAGCAGACAGTGGGAATATAACGGGCTTTGCATACAATAGGCAGCAGAGGAAGTAGTAGGTTACAGCGAACGCAAAACTGCTAAGAAACTATGGTATTACGAAACATATGTTGCAAAAAATGAGGGAAAGGAAAACGTGGAAACAGGTTGATATAGAAGAGGGCAAAAGATGTACAGGAAGTTAAACAACAAATTGGAAAAGGAAAGGAACAGAGCAAGGGAAGAGTTTCACAAAACAAAATGCGAGAACATAGAAGACTTAGAAAGAGTTGGGAAATAGGAGGAAGTATACAATGAGGTGAAATCTATGGAACTTCGTAGGAAACGAGGAGCACTTACGATGACAATAGAAAATAAGAATGGGAAAGTTGTCAGCGAGAGAAGTGAAATCTTAGAATGATGGATAGAATAGAGATTGCAGTACCGATAATTTAGGTCGTAGCTAAATTATTAAGCTTTCCAACGTTACCGTGGTGTAACCGGATTTGGTTTACAGTGAAAGCTTATCCGGTTGAGATTCCACGATTAGCTATACATAGAGATTTTTTAACTGTGATGCTTTAAACTAACCTTAAACTGCAATATATTAACAATATTACGTTTAAGAAACGTGTGAGTTCGTATTATCGTTTCATTTAGGGATACCTACAGTGAAGAGTTCAGAGTAGATCACTCAAATTATAGGCGGGTTTCCAAAAATGCATTTCTGAAATATAAATTGTTTAAAAAATAAAATTGTATGTAAAAATGTAATTCGTACAACACCATCGCATTTTAATCAAGGTAGCACACGAAAAAAATAAACTTATATTGTAAGTTAAATAGTTGGTATTACTTCTGGCTGGAATTAAAAAAAAAAAATACGAGGAATGTGTCAGACCATGCAGAGAACTGGCACTCATGGCTAACGCTAACATAAATGCCAATTTACAGGATTAATCTGAAACAAAGAGTCAAACTCAATATTAGAAAACTTTTCCACGAAAATATTCGTAACTGTTTAATAAATTATTAGTTTCTTCGTACTGCATAATTTTATTATAACGTTTTTCAAATTTCGTGATGTTCTTTAAAAATATTATAAAGTCACGAATCATAAACATATCTTATATTGTGGGGAATTAATTTATCTATGTTGTATTTTTAAGTTACAGGTATTATCCTATCAGTAGCAAAGATCATAACCGTATCAAATGTTCACTAAAACTCATACAACTTATGGTTTAAGAGGAAACATGTACTATGTATATTTGTTACTCCTACCAGAAATCGAATTTGCGTTTCCAGCAGTCAAAAAAGTGCTAACTGTGTAATTACTAGAACGCTTTCTAAATAGTCACAAGTTTCGATACACTTTATACAAATTAGCTTTGCTTAGAATAACCCATCAAAGACAATAAAAATCAAAATGAGAGATGATTTCCAAACAATCATAGCTACAATATCGAAAGTTACACAGTAATCCATTAGGAAACTTAAAAGAGTTCATTTTCGACATCACAATCCCTCTTACCTCAACAGAATACAATGTATTTCCTGTTTAACAGATTAATGGTGGTAATCTTAGAGTTAATAATAGGCTTATATTTATCACTCTAACTTAGACACATAAGTTCATTTGCATAATAAGCTGTTGGAGTTCACGTAATGGTATAGGGTAACCTATTTTCTGACCGAAAGCTTCTAACCATACTAAAATATAGGTACATGCTATCATACGAATTAAATTATCCGTATTTTCTTCAGTAATTTTATGTGGATAGTTCTCTCTCTCTCTCTCTCTCTCTCTCTCTCTCTCTCTCTCTCTCTCTCTCTCTCTCTCTATTTAGAAATTGGAGGGGAGAAAATAGAATAGGTTACTAGTTTTCGATACCTGAGTGGTGTTGCTAATTATGATTTGAAGTGCGAATAAAATAAAAGTAAGGATAGGAATGCGAAAAAAGCCCTGCTTTGTAGTATCTTGAAAAACGAGTTGGGAAAAAGACTTATCAAATCCTTCATGTAGAGTTTTGTATTGTGTGGGGCAGTAACATCGATATTACGCAAAAATGATGAGAAACGATTGTAACCTTTCGAAATGTGGGTGTGCAGAAGAATTAAAAAAATTGAATGAAATCTTAGTTATACTTCCCATATTTATGCCGGCTAGGCTAAAGGAGATGGTGATGATGACAAATAAATGAAATGGTGGAATGAAGAAGTAGGAGGAAACAGGAGAACCCTTAGGAATCTCAAACACACACATACATACATACATACATACATACGTACATACATACATTGTATATATACCATAAAACCTACTTGGTGCGAGCTGGAATCGTGGCGAGAAGCTCACGTATCAGAAATTAACGCTCTCTCACTGAGCAATCACGCCCATCCACAGTGGTCCAGAAACCCTCAAAACCTGGCCAAAATTACCTTTTCGTGCTAAAAATTGAAATCTTGTGTTTTTCGTTGCAGAAATGTTATATTATGCTAAAAGTAAGACAAAATGATGGAAGAACATGTATAATAATGTATTTGCACATATTTGTACAAGGAGAATAGTATTTTTCCACATGAAATAAAGCATAACAACAGCTTCTGATTTTTAGACATAAAGGCTATTCTGATTCATCCACAGATGACTGCTGTTAATGAATGTGAAACAAGAAGATAAAATGTTTTACTAACAATTTTAATAATATATTTGCACACATTTGCACAATGAGAATAATATTTTTGCACTGAAATAAAGAATAACTGAACAGTTTTTTATTTTTACACATTAACCCTATTTTGATTCGTCCTCAGATGGCAGCTGTTCTGGAGCCTCCATGTCTTTCAAAAGGTTCAGTACAGCTGAAGATAAGTTTCTTTTCTTGTGCTTCTGTGCCATGGGATTCCGAAGCGTGGATATCTTTGAGTCGCTTGTTACGAGGAGCCGCAACAACACATCCTTCATTGTTTCTTTGCGTGAGCACTTTCGGGAATGATGCTCCCGATAATGTTTAATATGCTTATGTCGGGCTTTTTGAGCCTCCTCCGACATCTGCCTAATGGGTAATAGGCCGTGCGAGATTATTGAGGACCCATGAGCGAGAAGTTTGTGAATGGAGGCGGGCATGTAGAACGCTTGATGTAGAGATCTCTGATATCGTTTGCCCAAGCTTCAAATTTGTTTGGGTCGATAGCCAGTCCACAAGACAAGGCCTGCAGCAATACGCCACACTGCTCAACAAGCTTTTCATTCAGACCTGTTATTGCTGCAACTTGTTGATAGATTCCAAAAAATCGTCTGGCTCTATTGCCTTCGTTGGAAGTGCCACTGCCGTCTTGCCTCGGTTCGTTAATATTGAGGCCTAACTCAACTTTCATGGCCTCTTGGATCTTTTTTCTTCTTCATCATGGTCGGTTGGTCGCCTTTCCTCACCTGCCATTTCTTAATGTCGAAACGGTATGCCACATGCAGCAACCACTTCATAAATCTAATCCAGGCATGTAGCGTGGACAATCCGAATCGGAAAGTTTCCGGTTTTTTAGCTCTGGATCCCTTCTGGAAGGAATTCATTTCTTTTGGATTAGAGTCGCATACATAGCAAGTTTGTGCCGATCTTGTTTGTGTCACTGTGTTACATATTTTGCCATCCACCATTGTGAACTGCAGATTGTGTGTAACCTCGAATTCAGTTGTTTCTATACTGCGATCTCGTAACAGCGGAATAGTGATGCAGCTTGGAGTCAGGCATCTAATTTGCTCTTCCATTAGGCTAGCTTCTTGCCTTCCAAGTTCTTCAGTTTCTTTCCTGAATTGTAACTTTATCGACCGACAATATCTTGTGGATGAGGGACTTTGATTTTGCCATACTACAACTCTGGCCCCTTTTTTCTTATAATAAAGTCGCAGAGGCACAGCTGACGTGAAAAAATGTCGCTGTCTTAAAAGCCCTCCTCCCGAGCTGTCTGTTTATATTGGACTTGCCCGGAGGTGAGGTCGTATCCTCATTTGGTAATCAGCTGCAGAGTTTTGTGATACTTTTCTGGGATGGTTTCGAGCACAGGTTCCTGTACTTGCAGAATTCTTGTAGTTGTATGGTCGAGGAGAGATTGTAGAGCTACTTCAGCTACAGATTCTGTGACGTTAATTACTTCAGGATAGCATTCTTTCCTTGCGTCCAGAACATGGTTGTAAGCAGGATATATATTGTGATCCAAGTCCTTCGTCCCGTTTCTTAGCAACTGGTAATTGTGACGTGTCATATCCCCGTCGAGTATCAGTGCTAAAGCCTCCTCTGGGTTGTAACATTTGGGATTCTGTTTTTGGGTATGTGCCCAGGCGATTCTTCCATTTCCTGAAGACGTTTCGTTTTTTCCAATTCTCTTTCCTCTCTATATTTAATTTGAATAGCACAAGCAAGAATAGTACCACTGAATGAGAAGTGCAATGTTTCTGTTTTTCTCCTCTTCGAGCGCTCGCTGCTCACACAGAAAGCCACCTCTGGTTGTCCAGGTCCAGCTACACCTGCTGAAGTCGATGGTCCCCAGTCGTCTTCACTGACAGGTACAGTCATCATTAATAACTCACCGTCCAGCCAATCCGAATTCTCCTCTTCCAATTTTTTGTAATTCCTGTTGCGCTTGTCAAGCATGTGAAACAATTTCGAGCAAAACATGTGCTCACTCTGCTTGGCTTTCTTTGACAATTCAGCAGATACTTTATATTTGAGGTACTTAAACAGGTGCTTCTTTTTCAGATCTCTGTCTACTTTCGCCCTCCGAAGGACCTCCAATAGCTGTCTTCTTGATGTTTGATAGGACATGGCTGAAAAGTAGAAGAAAAAAAAATACAAATAATTTTGCACTTTGTACAATGAGTCTTATCTACAACAAAAGATATTTCACAGACGAGCAAAAATGAACAAGTTTGGTTTACGGTTTCTGAAAGAGGATGAGTTGAACTACTTTCAGAGTGCGACACCAAAGTGGAAGTACGTGGAAGTTAAAAGATAACTCTACGAGAACAAAAAATACACATAACATTTCTTGCTCCAACTTACTTGCATTTCATCCCCTGTAAATCGATAAATTTAATAGCTACACTGTAATTTAAACTCATCATCATAAATAATAATCTTTATAGATATGACAAAAGTACTTCATTCCACCTGGCTACAGGAAGGCTAGGTAGAAAACATTCTCACACTTTGTTGGCGCTAACTTCGAAATCTTCAGTAATTAATGAACAAGGTCAAACTCTCACTTCGGAAGTCAATTTCTGACTAAGGGGTGACAATTTCTTTAAGACCCAGGTAGGTTTGAATACCCCAGGTCATTGACTTTCAAACATATTTGGTTGTTTGCTAATTTTAAAGAGTTGGTTTTTGGCCAGGTTTTGGGGGTTTCTGGACCACTGTGCCATCCTGAGATTTGGGATCCTGACGGCATTACATGCGCAAAAGTCTCAATATGTTTTTAGCGTTTTAGATACCTGCTATTTCATTAATATTCCCTAAAATATGTTATAAGAAACTTCTTATGAAAAATCTATCAGAAGAGGTTTCTTCTTACGGGTAAGTTTTCTTCGGACAATTAATCTTAGGAATATCTAGTATCCGTATCTCAATATATGTGTTTTGACGTTAACGGTAGTACCTTATCTGATTTTACTAAATGTACTGATCGCATTGAAAACATGTAAGAATGATAGGCGATGGAAGCTTCATTTTTGAATTATCGAATTGACGAAAATCGAAACGATCGGTATATCTCCTAAAATCATATAAAGCACAGATGTTAACCCAAAATTGCAAATTTCAAGATAGCCTTATTAGTTATTCCAAGGACGAATTCTCTTATAAATTGCTAAGGCGGTTTCGCACATTATTTCATAAACAAATATTACAAATTTGTTACTAATTCGGTTACCATAATCGTTTATTGTTTCTCGAACTCACAAAATAAGATTCCTTCAAGAAATTTTCAAGGTTAAATTCTTGTATGCAACAGTATTAGTGTTTAGTTTTGACAAATGGAACTCTTGTACCTACAGTGTCTCTTTGAGTCAGTCATTATCTGAGTCGAATTTTGAGTCTACGTATATCCATATGTTATGTTTATGGTGGGGTGAAGATTAAATTTATTAACTTTTTACTCATCATACAATATTTTTAATCTTACTCTTTTCACGCTCCTGTTTCATATTTAGTGTGGTAATGGAGGGACTTAAAAACTAAATGTATACGTCCCTTACATACGAGTTTCAAAATGACCACAACATATATGTTATCTGCTTCCTTATTCACACCAATACTGAATTTGACACTATAGCTCCATTTCATGTGACGTGATACTTACGGAAGAAAAGTAAAAATGAGTGTCATCCGTTATGTTTAATGGGTGGTACCCAGGTGTTTCCTTTCTAATTTTAAAAGCAGTGACAAACAACCAAAGTAAACAAACGTTGCAGTCTTGACATTTTTATGACAGTAGATGAATATGAAATAAGAGACAGTTTGCATTGGTCGTTGAGAAAGTTTATCATGAAATATAAGCCATTAGTGGAAAGTATCTTAGATTGATAGGGTACTTAAAAAACGGTTACGGCATGACAGTTTGGAAATTTACGGTGACTGGAGGTAAAGAACCGCAGTTTTAGACTCGAAAGCGATCTCAAGAATAAATACTGTATTGTTCATGAAGATTTTCTTTTTCTTTTTTTTTTTTTAATATCAAATGTATCTATCAGATTGAACTCTTAGAATATATTTATTTGTTTGACCTATAGTAGCGGAATGTAAATTACGATATGTTTCATTCATTTTTAAGCGACTAAAAAAGGAAAGAAATTCCCAACTCGATCCGTATATGTATAATATATATAATATAATATATAATATCCGTATATGTATAATATATATATAATGTGTGTGTGTCTCAAAATAGTGATACATACTGAATTATATTCTTGAAACTTTGAACCTATATTAAGATAATTTATGGACATCAATATTGGAATAAAAGTTGGAATAGTACTACCATTTCTGGGTTTAGTATAGAAACAAGTAAGTTTCTTTCCAATGTATCTACCGTAGGATTTTACAATTTTTACTATTTACGAATTAATGTTAAAAGCATGAAGTTGAAATAGTTGTGACTATTTCCTGATTCAGTAGAATAATGAAACTTGAATTAAATCTAGTTTTGGAATTTTTGAATTCATGCCAAGAACTGTTTGTTAATTTGTATTATCTTTTTTTTTTTCTCAATAGGATGCAATATTAGAACATAGTTGATTTCTATCACTTTTATTTGTAGTAGAGGAAGAAAGTTGGAAAGTATTATTTCGGTACTAAACTGAATTCAAGCATCTGCTTAACACTATCTATTATTGTTTTTCTTTATGACAATCGGTGTTGAAACTGTAAGCAATAGATTTTCCACCAGTTATGGTTTGAATAGAGGAGATGGTATGTGTTATTACGACGCTGAATCGATTCAAGCAAAAACACTTGCTATCTCTTCCCGTTTCTTGTTTTATGGAGACCAATATTAAAACTGAAAGAAATGGTACATTCTTCCATTTTCGGTTTTAGTATAGAGATATAGGTAAACATCATTTGAAATACTGAATCTATCCCAGAAAATTGCTTATCACTACCTTTTATAGTTTTTCTTCTTTTTCTATGACGATCAAAGTTGAAGTTGGACATGCTTAATTTCTACCATTTCTGGATTAAGCAAAGGATTAACGGATCAGATGAAACATAGTTCTGTAACGTGGTAATAATTCCAAAGACAGCGTTTCGATATATTTTTCCTCTTTTATCTCTCTCTGTCTCTGATACCCGTCAACTGACAAAGAAGCGCTCTATAAGACTTTCATTATATCTAGCATAGTTTCTGGACGTTTAATAAGCCAAACGGAACCTATTTTTGGGAACTTGAAATATCTCAGATTAACGTCCTACTACTTTGAGCTAAGTGGGATGGATGGTTTAAGCAAATGAATAATGATTGAATAACTCGTGGAATGAGAATGTGGGAGGAAACAGAAGTAACCTGAGAAAACCCACGGACACGATATTGTCCATCAGAAACTTACTTGGTTGGGGATAGAACCAGGGATTCCAAGCACCAGAGATGAGCGCTTTTTAAAAAGTTCGTCCTGACTGGGATATTATTCGGCATGGGCAGTTCATGTACATTTTACTTAATTCAAACACGATAGGAACACGAACACAGAAATATGGTGGACAGTTAAAATTCCGATCATGCTCTTCAGAGAGATTCGAACCCCGAATGGGTTTCACCTCATCATTGTCAATCTAATGCTCAGCTAATGTCAGTCTAATGCCTTAGACTGCTCAGCTACACCCACCAGCTACTACTGAATTACCGTACCCCATTTTTGAAACGTTGAATTCAAATCAGAAGAAAATTAAACTATTAACTATATCGTACCGTTTTTGCTTTCACAAATGTGAACGGACAAACATTCGTTCTTGAACTCTTCTCGAGATAAATAGATAGCTTTATTTGGAAATTGACAACAGGAATCGGGATAAGTATAACAACGTGAAATTCAATGTGCAGAATAAAAAGCTACGTTTTATTCCTTTTGAATACATTGTCACTGTTATTTTCTTTGTCACTGTCACTTTTGAACACAAGGTAACATAAATTTTTAAGATAACATCCGATGTAAAATAATTGCAATTTGGTTACCAAGATAGTTTACAATTATCCTCTATGCATCAATAAAATTACTTAGAGATTCAAGCAATATAAGAACTAGTTTTGAATTTCGATTGAAGATGATAATATAGCAAAAAGAGAACATATGTATACAATGGTCTTTCGCAGATCAAAATATAGTTCCGGAGGTAAAATATACCCCAATTCGGATCTCCGGCAGGGAGTGGGTTGGGAAGAACTATTGGACGAGAAAGTAATAATAGGGAGAAGATAGAGAAAGAAAGACAAGCAAGAGCTTAGGTTTAGGATAGGGACATGAAACGTACGTACTATGTTACAGGGAGGAAAATTAGAAAATCTTAAAGAAGATATGAAACAAAATAACCTAGATCTGATAGGAGTTTGTGAAATTAGATGGGAAGGTAATGGAGTGTTGAACAGCGAAGAATATAGAATGTCTTAGTCAGGTAATTAAAAGAGTGGCCATAATGGTGTAGGAATAAATCTTGGAAAGCGCTTAAAGGAGAAGGTAGTGAAAGTAGAATTTATTGATGATAGAGTTATAATGTTAATTAAGACTTAAAGGAAAAACGAAGGATATAGTGGTGATTCAGGCATATGCACCGACGACATCGCATGCAAATGAAGAAGTAGACGAAACGTATGAGAAAATAGAAGAACTTATAGACAGGGAGAAGAGAAGTGCATGCGTAATTGTAATGGAAGATTTCAATGCAGTTGTGAGAGAAAAAACAGGAAGGTAGTATCGTAGGTAAACATGGTTTAGGCGAAAGAAATGAAAGGGGAGAGGGACAGGTGAATTTCTGTAGACAGAGTTCACTAGTAATTGAAAACACTTGGTTCAATCAGCACAAGAGAAGAAGATATACATGGAAATCCCCAATAGACGGCGAAAGATATCAGATAGACTATATTATGATTCAGAACAAGTATCGGAATAGCTTGCAGAGCGCGAAGACCCTTCCCGGGGCAGACATTTTCTATTATCATGATCTTGTGCTGTTGAAGTTGATATTCAACTAAAAAATGAAAACAAAAGAAAAACAGGCAACAAAGTGGTGATTACTGAAAAATTGAAAAACGAGGAAATAAGAAATGTTTTGATTGAAAAATTCGAAGAAAAATATTCAAACGAGAAAAGGAAAGGCGCAGGTAGTAACGAATGGTGGGAACATATTAAACTTGTATACAAAAGACTGCAGAAGAAGTAGTAGGTTACCGCGAACACAAAATGGCTAAGAAACTATGGATTACGGAACAGATGTTGCATAAAATGAGGGAAAGGAAGATGTGAAAACAGGTTGATACAGAAGAGGGCAGAAAGATGTACAGAAAGTTAAACAGTGAGTTACGAAGGGAAACAGACAGAGAAAGGGAAGAGTTTTACAAAAGAAAATGTGAGGACATTGAAGAATTTGATAGATAATATTCCAATGGAATACATTAAAAATATGGCAGACAAGGGTAAGAAAGAATTGTTCCGACCCTGCAATGAAATATATGAAACAGGAGAGTGCCGAAAGACTTCCTGAAGACGATAATAATACCGATGGCTAAGAAATCGAACCCAAAGATACGTGAAGATTATAAAACTATTAGTGTCATATCTCATGCAGTTAAAATTCTGCTCCGAATACTGAACAGAAATTTGTATGGACGAACAAACGAAAAAGTTGAAGACGATCAGTTTGGGTTCAGGAGAGGAAGGGCACAAGAGATGTAATTGGGGGATGATTAAGGATGATCGGTGAACGGTTTATAGAGAAAGGGAAACAGTGTATGTTGTATTTATTGATCTAGTAAAGGCTTTTGACCGTGAATTGGGGATTGTTGTTGGAAATTCTAAAGAAGATTGAGTTGGAATGGAAAGATCAAAGACTCATAAGAAAGTTATATATGAACCAACAAGTAAGTGTTAGATATTAAATATTGCTAGCGAGAGACAGCATCCTTGTCGAACTCACTTTCCCCTGTCAGTTTATCACATATCTATTTAGAAAAGATAGTGAAAAAGAGCCTACATGATGAACATGGAATTTCGGTAAGAGGAAGAATGATTAGATGTATAAGATTTGCAGACAACATGGCTCTCGTTGAAGAATCAGAAAAGAAAATCAATAGTACGTTAGAAAACTTGAGGAAGTGCTTTGAAGAATATGAGATGAAAATACATGTTAGAAAGACAAAAGCCATGGTGATTGGAACGAAGCGATCTGTGTCAAATATAAAAGTGGGAGCGGAGAAAATAGAACAAGTAAATAGTTTTCAATATCTGGATAGTATTCTTTGTAATGGCATGAAGTGTGAACGTGAAATAAAAGCAAGAATAGGAATGGCAAAAGAAGTCTTTAGAAGGGAGAAAAGTTTCTTTTGCGGGACCTTGAATAAAGAGTTTAGAAAAAGACTTATAAAATGCTTCGTGTAGAATATTTTACCGTATGGGGCGGAAACATGGACGCTACGTAAAAGTGATGAAAAACGACTGCAAGCTTTCGAAATATGCGTGTGGATAAGAACGGAAATAATTAGTTGGGTAGACGCGGAAGACGAATGAGAGGGTGTTAGAAATGGTGGGGGAGAAAAGAACACTTTTAGGTACTATTGAGAAGATGGACGTCCTAGAAGGTATGGTGGCAGGAAAGAGAGGGAATGGCGAAAGAGGCTACAATTAATGGATGATATAAAAACAGGAAGGTCATACATGAAGAGGAAGAGGTTAGCTGAAGACTGTAGAGCATGGAAGCTACTCAGTTGTGGCAAGTGACCTGCCAATAAGGGCAGAATACCTGTGATAATAATACAGGGTGTCCAATATACAATGCAACCGGGAGTTTGGGATAGTAGAACTTTTGAAACTGAAGTGACATACAAATAATGGTTATACCAAAATGAAGCCTTGTTCATGCATATATTTTTAAATTAGGAAGCAATGATTGAAGTACATTAGGAACCACACAGTGTTGCTAGATGTAACCAAAGTTGTATTTTTTTTTTTTTTTGCAAAACATGTAAATTGACTCATAATTCATACGGATGGATGTTCTGTCGTTAATTTTCAGTTTGTTTAGTTCGAGTAGCTTGGAAATTATGGACCAGAAAAACGAATGTTTCATTTCCATCGATAACTAATCGGATGAGGCCTCTGTAAGGGGGAACTAGGGAAATCGTATTTTTCATAAATTAATACTCTGAATTGGCAACCCTGCTGATGTTTTAGTGCATCAAAAAGTGTGTTAAAGATCTGTCTACATTATGCAATTCCTAAAAACAATGAAAAAGAAACTTTGAAATTATCATGATAAAATTTTTAGTTACATGCACTGGGCAACACTGCTATTTATTTCTATTGGGCTATTTAAAACAAGAGGTATACAAGAACAGTTCTCGAACTATTCAAGACCTGGAAACGAACATTTGCAGTGCCATTGAGAACATTAACACTTCTAATCTTCGTAAAATTGCTGCCAACCTGGTGAAACGTGTGAACCAGTGTTTGAATCAATACATGGGACACTCCCAGCATCCGCTGTAGAGCTGGTGCATTTCTGATAGTAGCAGTGTTGTCGGGTGCATGTAAGTAAACGTTTTATCATGATAATTTCAAAGTTTGTTTTTCATTGTTTTTAGGTTTTGCATAATATAGACATATCCTTAACACACCTTTTGATGCACTGAAACATCAGCTAAGTTGCCAATTCAGAGTGTTAATTTATGAATAGTACGATTTCCCTAGTTCCCCCTTATAGAGACCCCATCCGATTAGTTATCGGTGGAAATGAAAAATTCTTTTTTCTTGTCCATAGTTTCCAAGCTACTCCAACTAAAAAACAAACTGAAAATTAATGACAGAACATCCATACGTATGATTTATGAGTCAATTTACATGTTTTGCAAATAAATAAATAAATAAATAAAAAAAATGATTTACACTTCGGTTACATATGACAACACTGTGTGGTTCCTAATGTACTTCAATTGTTGCCTCCTAGTTTAAAAATATATGCATGAACAAGGCTTAACTTTGGTATAACCATTATTCGTGTATCACTACAGGTTCAAAAGTTCTACTATCCCAAACTCCGGGTGGCATTGTATATTGGATACCGTGTATTTATCCATCTAACATATGCTAATCGAGTCATGTGCCGGTACTGTGCCATCAGTTGTAGCTCAAAATGCTTATTAAATGAACGCAACCAAATGGGGAGGAAACTGATGCACAACACGATACTTAACTGTGAAATTGTAATTGAATTTAAATAAAATTCAAATGTTTCTAATTTTGAAAAATGACTAGTTGTGGGAAAGGTAAGAGAAAGAGAAAGGTTTTACTGAGATAAAGGAATGAGCACTAGCCTGATAGATCCAACGAGGATGGCGTCGTCCTAGTCATCTGGAACGATGAATGACTTTCTCTGAAGGAGCCTGGATAAGCTGGAGACAGTCAACATCTGGATCTCTATCCTGTTGATCTGCAATGGGCGTCGATAATGCGCCTTTACGATGATGTTCTCCTACATCTTCATTCCACTACTCTGCTAACAAACTCAAAGGTGTATGCGGCGATGAACCGTCAGAATGGTACTCTTGATTTATGGAGCTGGTTATTCTCCAACGGTGCGATCCACTTTTCTCCGATGATCCTGCACCTATCCTAACTGTGTATCGAATACCCCTTGTTCTTGTGTCCCTCGTGGTTTTGTTCGGCTGAAGAATGATGCGTTAAGCGTCCAATGAATCGGAAAGTGTCAGGCTATGCTTGAAGATATGCGGAAGGGTAATGAGGAAGCTAGTCGAGTTTATTAACAAAAATGTGTTTACAACAGGTGTCTGAGAATGTACAATCCTGATCAAAGTTTTCTTCCAATGAATTTTCAAAAGTTCATGTTTCTTTCGTTAATAATGTATTATAATTTAATAAAATTATCGAATTTAGTAAATTAAGTTGGAGTTTATACAATTATCACATGGTCACTTCACATCCAATACACAGTTACTTCACACTACACTTTTGTACATGTACAATTATGTTATTTCCACTAATTACCGATGCCAAATGGAAATGGAATGTACTTACTACGTAAATATCGTATTTGCTCTTTAATTAGGAAACAACGTTAATAATTATCGCTATTTAGATTCGGAAAAAGAGCACGTCATGTTCCCAGATAGTGTAAAATCATCAAATTTAACTGGATCTGTCGTTCTTCTGTTTTAAAATACTCTAATATGAAAACTCTTTGACATTTACACTAATTGAAATTTCTCAGGGAAACTCAGTTTGTGATTAGGTATGTATATAAACTGACATCAAATAAAATGAAAACACGTTTTTTTCCCTTTTGCTTCAATTACTAACAACAAAGATAAAATACAACTCTGTGTTCCCTGCAGATAAATATGTTAGAAACAGCTATTATTTCCTATGGTTACATATTCATCAATCAAAAAATGGCAGGTGTTTTTCACGTAATTAACGAGTTTTTCATGACGATATGCGTTGTTATAGACATTCCAGATTTATAGCGGAAATAATACTACGCCTTCATGTTACATGGAAAATTGTGGCTTGACGGATCAAGCACAATATAATCGAGTGGTCGTAGCATATTCATTTGCATAATCACGAAGTCCATAGTTATACAAATTTCAATCTAGGGTTTTATTTCAACTCTAATCGATAACACTGTGATTATCTTTTAATACGTATGTGAGTTTTTGTATCGGCTACTTGGTTAAATAGATTTGTGATTAGATACTTTTGCCTTGTTTTGTGTAGGTTTCTTTATTTTTTATCATTATTATAATTCAAATGATATATTAGGGAGTCTTAAGTAAAATTGCAGAACTTACTCACACACTTTTATCTTTACACTGGGATCAACGAGCTTTTGAGACACCGGAAACCATACCACTGAAAGTTATACATGAAATAACTTATTTTCCAAAATACGTATAAAACTTACGTAGAAGTATAATGTAGATTCAAATTACTTGTAGGGAAACGAAAAATAGGGACACAATGGGTCAGTTGTAGAGAGCTTACGTCTGATGTGAGTGGCTTCTAAGTCGATCCCATACCCCGCGAATTTGTAGTGGACAACACCCTGTCCGTAGACATTCTCAGGGCTCTTCTGTTTCCTCCTACATCATTGCATAATAATTCATTTGGACTAATCACACGTCTCTTTTAATCCAATGAGTATAAATGTGGGACGTAAAACCAGAAAATAGCGCTTCCTCGTGACGAAAGAGTAAGAATTCCACCTCCTTTGCGGGGTAAAACTCTAATTGGAATCTCAGTGAGATGGAGTACACATGTAGGCAGCTAAGCTGTAGTTCCATGACTCACACTCCAAGCTGCTTATATATGAAGGGTAAGGGGAAAAAAGAAGGAATGTCACAAAATTACATTTTTGAGAAAACGGCATTTTAATGTTGGATATCACGTACAAAAAATAGGGTTATTAAATCTTTCGTCCCTTTTTACATGGATATTTCTACATCTACGCGTGCATGGCATATACAATCAAATAGTACCAAGAGTCACCAACAGATAGGACAAAGCACCCGTTAAAGCACATGCATGGACATTCCTTGTTTTTTCCCCTTACCCTTCATATATTCTGACATTTTCCTATCTCACTTTTTATATTGTGTGGGTTGGAGATCACGGGCACTTACAGCAGAATGTTTAAAAAGAACTATTATAAAATTTGATTTGATTTATATAAGAGATGTATTAACGAACAGAAATATGTACTTCTTACGAATATTAGAGACGTTAGATTTGATAAACATGATGTTCTTTTACAATAAATTTAAGTTCACTGTTATTGCTGTTCCATCTATTAACCCTCTCTTCCCGAACTACAGCTCGTTAAATATCTAGAATTTGGCCACTTTTGGCCAATATCACGGGAACGGTAAGTCATAGAGAGATGATATTGGTGTTAGTCAATATCTAAAAGGATGGTAAAAATTTTGGCACCGATATTAGTTGGTGGCCACTGGCCAACTGGCCATTGGCCAAACCAGTGGTTCAGTTAGACAGTGGCCACCGGTTACTATTTACTACCAAAATCCTTTCCATTCTCTTAGGTAATGAACAACACCAATATGATCTCTCTATGACTTACGGTTTCCAAGATATGGTTCTCTAAATCTCTGGAAGTCGGCCATTTTATGGCCAATATCTGGGTAACGGTAAGAGTGGCGCAAAAAATTTAATCACTTTCTCTGATAGTTTTTGATGCTCTATCAAATGCACGGTTCAAAATTGAAAAAATCGCAAATAATAGACAGTCAGACAGACAGATAGACAGACAAACAAACACACAGACATAGAGAATTCAGTAACAAAATTTTTAAGTTCGTTAAAAATTAACATTATGCGTTATTCCTGATATTCATTAATAATAATAATATGAGTCGATTTTTAAATTTTATGTAATGTATAATTTTTGTATAAAACTAGACGAGACTATGGTGATGATATGAATGAAATGAAGAAAATGGAACGAAACATCAGAACAACGAAACTGCTCACTCACACGATGTACAGGATTAAGTTCTTACTATTGTTAATAGTTTTTTTTTTTTTTTCGATTGGTGCTACCCTTCCCATTACTGTGAAGTATTGGAACGTAGAAATGTTTGCAACAGTCAATGTACCGGTAATTTATAAACAAATGAAACTTCAACCTGAAAATTTAACATTACCCAGTCAGCTTTCACTTGTATACAAGGGCGCCCATGTTGTGGTTTCCAAGGGGGGCAAATATAAGCGACGTTTCAAATTTTGCTGTAACTAATGTAAAAATTCTATTGGGTTTTCGATATTCCCAGATACAATTTCCTCTTAGGGGGGCGAGGGCCCCACCTTGCCTCCCCTGATGGGCGCCCTTGCTTGCGTATAATATAATATAAACTCTTATTGCTGCTCAATTTGTTGGTTGGTTGGATTAGGAGTTTAGTGTCGATTTAGTTACGTGGCTGTATTAGACGCCGATTTAAAATTTTAACAGAGATCGTAACAACATGAGCTCCCATTGACGATTGAGTCCTAGTATCCTATGCCAAAAGCACGCACCATAACCATATAGTCATGTGGGGCTCTCCTAAATTTGTCTTTTGTTACATCAATACTGTTCCACGGAACGGAATGATCTTAGTTTTTAGTATTTTGACAACTAAAGGCAGAGGCAGCTCCAAAATGGGTTTTTATCCACTTACAACATTGATGAAGTAGTCCGAAATTTTCTCATTAGGTAAATTCAATGTAACTTCTCTGAAACTGTTCTATACTTACACGCATGGATCTTTTGTTTATATTGCTCTGAGATCTAGTGCCCATTTCCAGTTACGGAACTGTTAGAATAAAACTTATATCTTCATTCACGTTTAAATAGTTTCTAAACTATCTTAGTGTAACACAATAACAGTTTAATACTCATTTTAGAAAACATCACTACATCAAACTTTACACAACTGTCAACAGAGCTGACAAGTAAGTTTACTCTCTAAAGACAAATCTGACAAAAATACCTTTTTATTCGGGGTGCTCCAGTCAATGCTTTAATTGAACATGAAGGGCGTCATGCTAGGTATTACGACTCTGAAATCAAATTTTCTGACAGGCAACGGACTCAACAGTAAACGATTTGATAAATTTTTCTAGGATCGAAGTTGTTTAATATTTATCAGCACAGTACCAAGTACAAATTTCAAGTTTAGATCAAATGTTCTTATTTCAGCGTCAAGGGTACATAAATTATGTTCTACACAAGACTTTTTCAACGGCATATTTGATAAACGTCGCAATTTTGGAACCTTAACTTTGTAGCCTGAACAAATTATTTACCTTGTGATTAAATAACACCTAGGTATTACACTTTAATAAAATCATACTTGATACCAAACAATATTAATGTTAATTTGCTTTTAAAAATGTAAATATATTTACTGCAAAAGAAAAAGATACATTATGGAATCTGTACACGATAAATAATAATAATAATAATAAAAATAATAATAATAATAATAATAATAATAATAATAATAATAATAATAATAATAATAATAATAATAATAATAACTTTATCTTCAGTTCTGGGACCAGCTCATAAGGAAAAGTATAACACTTATGAAATGTTAATACGGAAACCCCTACAATGGACTATAAAGCAAAATAATATTAATAATAACACTGATATGCATTTTTTTAAAAACTTTTTTCTGTTGTTTTGAAATAAAATGGGATATCAGAACGGATTGTTTCCTGCAGATTCCAAAAATGAACTTAAGTTGAGTATTACATCATTTGTTTTAAAAATCATGAAAACGAAACACTCATTTTAATGACATTGATATATACAAGGTGACTGGTAATTCGATGCATTCCTTCCAAGGGGATATTCTACAAGTACTTTGGGACATTTTCATCTATATGAACCGGGGATCTCAAATCAATAGTTTCTGAGTAATTTGCACATGTGTGATTTTGAAATTTGCCGGCTAACGAGGGGGATGCAAGAAATTTTCGTCCTGTCCCACTTCCCCGTACTATACAGCAATGAAATTTTGCATGTGCAATTCTGCAGACCTATGTAGGTCATGTGGTAACGTACAGTTTGTAACTTTGCACCGTTGCTGTGTTATAGGTCTGAACGTGAAGTAAGGTATAGTGGCCCAAAATTCATTACTGCACCTCAGAAAGCAAAGTGGCAACATCGCAGAAGTACTTGCCTCTATGAATTGATTGCATGTTTGGGAAGAGGTGGAATGAAAATGGTATGCGGTCAAGAGAAAATGCGAACTATGACAGATTTCATACACAGGGCCGTCCATCTTTCTGGCCAAACTTCGAACAGTGAATGGGTGCGTTGTTTTCCAGGAGGCGGATACCTTTTGTCAGCATGCCACGATCTCGAATTTCACAGAAAACCGCAACGCACCCAGCAGTGAGGCATAGTATATCCTGGTAGTTGTGGTACCTTTTGCCTGGAAAGCACGTAGTAATTAATATCCCATCTGATCGCAAATGAAATGATTATCACTTTGGTCGCTCAGAGTTGAACACGGACTTCCTTTGTCGGTGATACGTCCGCACGCTGTTATTGACTTGAGTCGGGCTTCCCTGTTTTACGTCACTTCCAGTAGACGAAGACAGGGATGGTATCTTCTAGAAAGCCAGTGCCAGTTCCTTGCCAAATTCTAGACCCCA
Organism: Thermobia domestica; assembly: GCF_964235325.1. Classification (NCBI taxonomy): domain Eukaryota; kingdom Metazoa; phylum Arthropoda; class Insecta; order Zygentoma; family Lepismatidae; genus Thermobia; species Thermobia domestica. The sequence continues at coordinate 210,919,885 of NC_137454.1, forward strand.
CGTAAAAGACCGATTCAACCTCGGAGTTGGAGGTCCGAACCCTTCATTGATTCATTCCCTTGCATAAATACACCAATAAATAAACATCCATCGAATACATCGCTATAATAACTCAAAACAAAATAACGACCATTTGCCATACCAACTGCTACAATGAGAATATATTCTGTAATGTTATAAGCTTTCTACAAAGGTAAAAATGTAAATCTTGGAAAGTCATAAAAAAACATTTAGCACTGTAGCACTAATAAAAGTTCGTAAAAATTAGAAATAGAGCGTGGCATGCTGACAAAAGGTATCCGCCTCCTGGAAAACAACGCACCTGTTCACCGCTCGAATGTTGGCCAGACAGAGCACGACCCTGGGTATGAAATCCGTCATAGTTCGCGTTTTCTCTTCACAGCACATTCTTCATTCCACCTTTTCCCAATCATGCAGTCAATTCCTAGGGGCAAGTACTTCTGCGATGTTGTCACGCTGCTTTCTGAGGTGGAGTAATGAATTCTGGACCACTGTACCTTACCTTCTCGTGCAGACCTATAACACAGCAACGATAAAGAGTTACGAACTGTACGTTGCCACATGACCTACATAGGTACGCAGGATTACACATGCGAAATTTCGTTGCTGTACAGGAAGTGGAACAGGATGAAAGTTTCATACACACCTCTCGTTAGCTGACAAATTTCAAAATCACACATGTGCAAATTACTCAGAAACTATTGATTTGCGACCCCCGGTTCATATAGATGAAAATGTCCCAAAGTACTTGTAGAATATCCCCTTGCAAGGAATACATCGAATTACCAGTCACCCTGTATATATGTATATATTAACGTTTATACCGGCTTAAAAGCGTTTTATTACACAACACTAACATCCATCCGTCCGTCCATTCCAATAGCAAATTCGGAGACCATGAGAGAAATATACGAAACTCTTATATTTCTGATGGAAAAGGGGGTGTACAAACGTTATTTAACTGGTCTGTGTGCGGGAATTTGAAGGTGATCGGTGATTTGAAGGCAATTTGAAGGTGAACAAGCAGGGGACACACACAATATACCTTTTTTTGTGAATGGGACTGCACAGTAAAAACTGTGCATTGAGTTTGGGAGCAGTGGCAAGTCAGAAGTACTTTTATAACTGGGGGAAGGAACATTGTGTCAATTCCACTGGTTGATCCCTCGAAAGTTCTGTTGCCACTATTACACATAAAGCTAGGTTTAACGAAGCAATTCATGACAACTTTAACCAGAGACAGTAAAAGCGTTCAGCACCTTGGTGTTAAGTTTTCATCAATCACGTCTGAAAAAATCAAAGCTGGCATTTTTACAGGCCCAGAAAGAAGAAAATTGATAGCGGACAAAACATTCGAGAAAACTATGAGTGAGACCGAATTGCAAACAAAGGCTGCATTTAGAAAGGTGGTACAAAACTTTTTGGGGAACACGAAGACTGCAAATTAGAACGTTTTAGTCGACGAGATGTTGGAATCTTTGAAACTGCTTGACTACAACATGAACGTGAAAGTGCCCTTTCTTTATGCTCATCTAAATTACTTTCCTGACAATCTTGGTGATTTTACGGAAAACATGAGAAGCGTTTCCGTCAGGATATTAAAGTGATGGGGAAAAGATACCAGGGAAGGTGGACTGTCCACATGATGACGTACTATTGTTGGATATTAAAAAGGGACTGTAATACGGAAGAACACCGACGAAAATCCGAAAAGAGGAAGTTTCAAGTGGAGCCCAGTGGTGAATGATAGGTATGTATTCTTTGAAGTATGTATTTCTGGCCTTGCACAATCATTCCGTCCATCTAGAATGCTATTAAATATGTTATACACGTTGCCATATATCAAAATCATTTAAAAGATAAGCTGTTCTTAGTTTTCACATTTTCTTGCTTTCTAAAAAAAACTGACGTAATATAAAATTTTGAAATTCATTTTCGAAATCTGCGGACAAAATGCACCCTGATACATCTCTTCACTTCAAAACAACAAACCTTTGCATATTAGTGTCATGATTTATAAGACAAATGAAAACTGAGCAGATTAAGTCTCTTGCCAGAAAGTAGCGGCATATAAATTCTTTGATTAAAATGGCTTTAACACGATAAAAGTGATCAATAATTTAATAGCAATAGCAAATTATTAATAAATATCTGAACTACCCATTCTTCCATTGGTCAGATAAAATATCTATGTAAACAATCTGAACAACGAAAAAAATATAATTTTCTACTACTTTTACAGATTCCGGTAAACGCCCCTGAGAACCCCTAGTTCCCAACCGATTGGTTCTCAATTTAGAAGTCAACGCCTGTGAGACTATCACCACTCATCTCAGCAACGGCGAAAAGTATCGATTTGACAGTAATATTGGTCATTTTGGGTTATTTTTACATGTCTCGGTACCTCCCCTCAGCACGTGACCCAAGGCCGAATCGTATTTGGAAGTATTTGGGACATGTAATCGTATTTGGAAGTTAATGCGATGGGAGATTCATCATTGATCTCAGCGACCGCGAAAACTATGTAAATTCGACACTATTATCAGTCATTTTTTACTATTACATGTCCCGGTAAACTCCCCTGAGATCCCCGGTTACTCAACCGATTGGTTCTCTATTTGGAAGTCAACGCCTGTGAGACAATCACCATTATTCTCAGCAACCGCGAGAAGTATCGATTTGACACTAATATTGGTCATTTTGGGTTATTTCTACATATCTCGGTACCCCCCTTACATGTACAGGTGACCCCGGTCCGCATATAATGGTAGATTAATTTCAAAGTCATCGCCAATGGAAGTGTCACCATTGATCTTAGTGACCGCGAACACTATGGGTTTGACACTAATATCGGTAATTTTGGATTAGATTATTTTTACATGTCTCGGTATCCCCCAGCACGTGCCCCTGGCTTGCAGCCGAATGGGATAAATTTGGAAGTTAATGCGATTGATCTCAGCGACTGCGAAAACTATGAATTCGACACTAATATCGGTCATATTCTACTACTTTTACATGTCCCGGTCACCTCCCCCCCACCTTCATGAGACCCATGGTTCGAATTTTGAGAAAAACCTTTTGTTTTGCTCTGGGGTGAGGACCAAGGTACCCTGTGGCCAAAATTTGGTAAATCTCTGTCCACTCGTCTGGTCCCCAGGCCGCACATAGACAGACAGACAGACAAACACAGAAACAAATTCTTTTTGCTATATTAGATAACTAGTGAGTTTTGTTTCTCAATGTGAAACAACGGTAGAATTTCATACAAATTCAATATTCAAACTTGATGTAATACATCCATAGCTACTGGTTACGATAGGAGAATAACATAAAGATAGAACCTGTTCTTCGAATGCTGAATCGATATCAAAACTCCATTGAACACTATATCTTTTCGTTTTACTCTATGGTGAATAACATTAAAACCGAAAGTGGTAATTGTTGTCTATTGCTTCCGGTCCCAATGGAGGAATAAAATCATAGGTGAAATGTTTTTCTTGGTACTGAATCCATATTGCTAACTATTTCCATTTTTATATTATGCGATCAGGGTTGTAACCAAAAATCGTAAAATTTCACCACTTTTGGTTTGAATAGGTGAATAAGAATAGGGACAAAACATATTCTTGGGACACCGAATCTGTGTAAATGAAGAAAGTGATTTTCCGTATATTTTAGAGGTTTTGTTCAGTATTATAACCGGAATATCTAGTAAATTCAACCATTTCCAGTTTGGTGGAGTGTTATAGGTGATGTAAATATGTTATCTTGAGACGCTAAACCAATTTAAAAAAAACTCTTCTTGTTACCTGTTACTATTTTTGTTCTATGGCGATTAATATTAAAATCGGAAAAGGTTGATTTCTACCACTTTCGTTTTGAATAGAAGGTTAACGGAGAAGATCTGTCCTACTATTGGAACGCTGAGTCGATTACAATACACATCTTCTAGATATCTCTTATGGTTTTTGATCTTTCATAATCAATAATAAAATTGCAAGTACTAGCTAAATACTTTTATATTCTTAACGTTCGAGCTTGCAAATCATGTTACCCTTTTCACACTCCTACTCGTGACAGATTTAAACGCTAATTAATTAGCATTTTTTTGTAGGCAAGCCGGAAGGCACATATCAACATATCGTATTCGGAAAGTTTTTACGAAAATTATCGTAAAAAAACAGACTGAAAGAGAGATGAACTAATTGTAGAAGGTTGTTATCCCCTTCTCTCTCCTGGTAGCATAATGACTAACATGTGCGTTTTTAATACGTGGAGTCCCGAGTTCGATTTCCATTGAGAGAGGATATTGAATGCATGACGGTAGTTGGGATTCCACTTTAACTAAAGATCTTCGTCTCACATAGCCTCAATGATGAAAATGGATGCTACTCCTTAACAAACAAACAAACATGTAGATGACTAGTTAACATGGATACGATTATTTGTTTTGTATTAACATGTTTCCCTTGGCTTGCAAGGTTTGCTACGCTTTGTGGTTGCCCAACAATTGAGAAAACGTATGGCAAGGTGTTCTAAATCTTAACATCTTAATTTGCAAGAAAAAAAATTGAGTAATGCACTACAGACAGTTTATCTTGAGAGTATTGCTTCAAAGAAAGTCATCAGTTAAAAGATATGAGACCAAATGGAGTTCGACGTAAACAACTGAATCGCGTGCAGAAGAAATTGCGTTTCTGGTCTCAGAAATTCATCTATGTACTACAAAATACTGTGGTGGAACTAAGACTAGTGCAAGGTCTTTAATCAAGAGTTTCGGCGAAATGATACGTTATCGTTTTTCCTGTTACAGCTCAAACTTTAGATTCTCCTTCGTGATATTTTAGAGTAACACATGTTGTCACAAGTTAATTTAACGTACGTTCTAAGTGTCTAAAGGAAAAGTAGTATTTGAAAATTTATAAAAGACAAAAAAAGTGTTCGTCTTACGTCACATGAATCTTTCAGATTATTATCTTCAAAGACCCTGTTTTCACTTCGCCGTTTCCTTGTAATGATTTTCATCTAATAGACAGAAAGAGTGCAGTCAAGGATATTAACCAGCGCATATATCTGTCAAAAGACCTCTTTTCCATTTTCTTATTTTTCATCCTCCGTTTTCTCAATATGGTTCTCAGAGTGAAAGCAAGCGTAACTTTTACATATACGTAAGTAAAAGATACAAATTCACCGCACAACATTTATCACTCAACTGTGGTTTTTATTTCATTCTGGTTTACGAGAAACATATCATTTGCAGGATTCTAACAAATTCAAACGAACGAGTAATCATAATGTGGACTAAAGCTAAGATTTTTTCTAGAACTATTGAACCATGAATCATATTACATTGTAATTAGTAAGGCAATATTTATTTTCGAAATTCAAACAAAATCCTTATGGTCTTAAAACAAAATTCTCTGAAAATAAAATTATCCCTGACATGAAATCACATTAGATGTTCGCACTTTTCTGAAACAAAATGCCATTTTGTAAAGTTTTGATTATTTATTTAAAGTATAACCAAAATTTCTTTAATACATTTTAAGAAAAGCATCTCTAAGCAAATTCATTAAATCCTGTCAGTAAACCTTTGTTTCTAAATATTTCTAATTACATTGTAAATTTGTAATGAAATATTTATATATAAACGAAATTGCAGAAAGAAAACTAACCTGAAAATTAACTACCTTTTCTTGACTTTTCCAATAGAAACGAATAATTACCTACTATAGGATAATCAATAAAATGCGACTAAAAAATGATTTGTGACTAAAGTTGTTAATTTCACTTAGGATCAAATACTAAGTTTTGATGTTTATCTTCCAGTAAATAATGTTTATTACTAACTCATTTCATATAAGGGAGGAGGGCTCAATTCGGATGCTTTTTTTCTTTAAAAAAAACTCCTAGAAGTTCTAAATTTAACCCGTAGTAATATTTCAGAAAACTAATTATATAGCAAAGTCTTCACTTTTTCCAATTCATTTTCTCTAGGATATCGTCAAAATTTAATATTTGTTGGTCCAAATAGTAAGTGTTAAAATATATGTTTTAGGTTTTTACAAGTACCACTGAACTTCTGCTTAGGTTTGTGTACATATTTGCAACGCACAGAATTTCAGGTCTGGTCCCAACTTCGCTTTTTCTCGCATTGACTTAATTTATGACATGTCTATTGCCAATCTAAAATATTTGTTCGTGGCGACCGTCTTATATATGCTTATATATGTGAGCTTTCTCTTCAATATGATGAGCTTCTGATTTTGATATATCTTCTCAGCACCCATTATTTATACTTAATAACTTCAAAATTTACTTGTGCATATTTTATTTTTTACATAAGGTATCATTAGATGCAGGAGGGAGAAGCTTTTCTGAGATTACTTTCTTACTACAGCGACATTTCTTTTATGTTCCATTAGTAAACCACTAGCCCTAATTTTAATTAGATAGCCAATTCTCGGCAACTATATCAACATTTCCCAGCTTATTGCCCGATTTTCAAATATAATAATATGTCAGCATTTTTATATTTTCATAATAGGATGATTTTCATAGTAATTATTAATTTACTCTACGTACGTCAACTCAAAGTTTTCCAGTAATTAAAAGTTACTCCTGGAATGAAAAATATAAACCTTGCTGCAATAATTTTCATTTCCTTTGAACATTTTATATCAACATTATATTTTAGGAGCAGAAAATTATCATAGTGACTTTTTTCTCTGGATATGCGATGAGTTTCCACTACCGCAACAAAATAAATGTAGTTGTTGAACATAAAATCAGTAACAGTAAAGAACTGCATCATAAATAAGATATAAAAAAAATAATAAAACAGGCCAAAACAAGAATTGTAATGGGCAGCCATAAATGAAACATTACAGCCTGTTGATTGACAGACAGACGAATGTACAGAGAAGTTCCATAATACTCTTAACACATATGCAAAGCTAAAAAAAACTGGTACAAACATCAAATTCGACTCATTACATATGGTTTCGCTATTTCATAAATTGGGGAAGATAGAAATTACTGATCATTTGTTGGTTCACTGATTTGAAAATTTGTATACATAAATTATTTATTATATAATAACGCAAACAACTCAAATATATAATGTGGAATTATAGAGAGTAATGAACCCATAAACAACAATTTATAAAACAAGTGGACAGGAAAATAAACAATGAATGATAATCATCTGTCGAAACAAGAGACCTCAGTTCACATGCATTTTTACACATTTTAATATATTTGTAATAATGAGTCTCTAATTACAAATGAACAGTTAACTAATACGAGGAATTATATCGTCAATATTATTATCATAACAGCAAACCAAAGAATTAGTAATGAACTATGAGCATATTTATTCTAAAATGAGGTATTTTCCAAATATATTCCATTATTGGCATTAAACGATATTAACGAGATAGTAATGAAACCAATTTAAGTGATTTATTGAGTACCAGTGTTCCAGCTTACCTCGGCGTTTCTCAAACTGGAGGCCGGAAATTCTAGAGTGATTGCCAGAAGAAATCCGGGGAGGTTGCAAGGGAAGAAAACATAAATGTAATTAGGAAATATTAATGGAAAAATTAAATATTATTTTGAATTTCTTATTTTGATATAGACATATTTTTACTTCCATACTTATTGTCAAATATACCAATACATCTTTCTCTCTCTCTCTCTCTCTCTCTCTCTCTATATATATATATATATATATATATATATATATATATATATATATATATATATCGGGTAATGCAAAATAAGTGTTACAACTCTTGGGAGGTGACTCCTGCCACTGAGACAAGAAAAAAAGTTTTCTTGAACTTTCGGTTATCGGACAGTTTCAGATCTACAAGGTGCCGAAAGCGTGGCAAAATGACTTTCGGACGCCAATAATTCCAGCAGTAGTGCGACACGTTGACATTTGTCCGTTAGCTACATGTTGATATCCACACACACATTGGCCACATTTCAATATCGATCATGCGATCCCACTAGTGATATTCCTTTAGTTTACCTAGTTTCTTAGTGAATACCCTCGCACAATTTCAACCTGGCCTCAGTTCTTGCATCCTTATTGGTATGCAACCGTGCACATCATATTGCATCGGTTTCAGGGAATATTAAATGGTAAATTGCCAATGGCTTTCATGTTCTTGATGCTATTCCTTACATTTCCGACGCTTTGAACTCACGTTTACTTAGTTGAGTGCATTTCTGAGCATTTTTTGTTAAGTGTTTCCACACATGCAAATCACCCTACTTCATCTGTTTTGCTCTACCAACATTCCAGATGTCTTTCTAGAGCATTTGAGTACAAATTCGCTACACTTAATATTCAGAACGTCACTGTTGGCCAGCATCCGTTCCTGGCGATTATGCAACTACACACAACAGGCATGAAGATATCCGCCATTTTGTATTTGTTCCAGATATCGACTTAATACAAACGAATTATTGTTACCTGGTAGAAACCCTATCAATTCATATCCATTTAGGCCAATTTTCATTTGGCAGATTAACCAGGACTCCCTACGTTCCCTTGGGGAATCCCTTGCGCGTGCATGGTAGGATTGTAAAACATGCAAAATTTAATACGGCAGGTATAACTTCTTTAGTAAATTTTTTATCCGCCCTCTTTACGTTGGATAGTTTCCGAACTATTGGCGTCCGAAAGTTATTTTCCCACGCTTTCGGCACCTTGTAGATCTGAAACTATGTCCGCTAACCGAAGGTTCAAGAGAACTTTTTTCTTGTCTCAGTGGCAGGAGTCACGTCCCAAGAGTTGTAACACTTATTTTGCAACACCCGATATATATATATATTAATAAATGGTGAATTGTTTTGAAAACAATTGGAAAGAAAGATAAAGGATACTCGTGAAAGGCTTCACAAGTGATAAGTACCAAGAATCAAAATCTTTATTATAAGCCAGAAATTGATTATGGGAGTCGCTGGCAAAAGGGTGAGATGGAAAGGGGTCGTGATATGAAATAACCTGAAAAAGTCTGCCTTACTTTATGCTGTACACAACCATTTTAATCATAATAATCATCATATAAAAATGAGTATTGCATTCTACAAGATGCCTTACATAATACAGGAGAGAAATGATTAAATGATTACTGAAATTGAAATAATTGATGGAATAAGAAAGTGAAATGGGAAAACTGCAAGAAAATCCATGGACACGACGTTGTCCAGCACCAAATCAAATGCTCTGAGATCAAACTAGGTTTCTCCGTTTTGCTGCTGAACCAATGTACCTCACAATAATAATTTTTGTTAACGATATTAGAAGTCATCTGGATGCATATGGATTATTGATATCCAGTCTGAAATCGGTTTGTCATAACACTACTGGCAATTTGTGGATGGTGAGTTCTAACCTGCTCTTGTGGCTAGAATGTATGCCTTTCATGCTCTAAGTTCTCGGTTCTATGATTGGTGAGGAAGAATCAAATACACTGCACTGGTGCTAATCTCACTTTAAACTGTGGGACTCTGTACTGTAAAATAATGTAATAATTGAATCAATCGATCCCGCAATCAATATGTCGGAAGGGAATAATGTTTTTTGTCTCTGACTTTCTTTAATGTGATTTTACTTTGTTTTACCAAAACTCATTTATATGCATACCTTGTCTGTGTATCCTCCCATTCAGGACACCAAACATTTCAAGAATTACTTGATGAATAACATCTAAATTTGATCAGGAGGTATAGTGTAAAACTAGCAATCGAGCTCGTTGATGAAGGAAATATTGAAACTGGAAGTGTTAGAATGTGACCATTTCAAGTTTTAACACTACAGAACATAAACGGTAATAGATAGCGGTAAATATTTTTTCTGCAATCAGTTAAGCTCCTCAAGAATACATATAATCTCAATCCTTAACTCTCAGCTAAAACCGGAAGTGGTAGAAATCCACTCTAACTTCCGCTTTCAATATTAATCTGCATAGAAAGAAAAATATAAGAGATAGCTAGACGTAGTTTTCTGCAAACAATCGCCCAAGGATGAATTCCATCTTTAGTCTAACCTCTCAACTGAAACCGAAAATGGTAGAAATCTACTACTCTTTTCGGATTCAGTATTAATTGAGGAGGAATTCCATAGAAACAAACTCAATAACATGGTATACACGCGCCACTGCTACCTGCTTTTTGTTACACAAACCACTCACTGGGATCTGGAAGATTCTGGGATAATTGAGCGACTTTATATAAAGGTTTAAATGTGATTAACTATCTGTGTAACTGGAACATGTTGTAATGTAGGAAGTTAATAAATATGCAGATTTTCTGGAGTAATCATGTTAATTTCTGGAGTAGAAGATTGCAAAGTAGGCCTAGAATTGGGCTCGACACCAAAAAATTGAAATGTACTGCAGAAGACAGATGTAAACATACTATCACTCGCAATATTACAGCATAGATTTGAAAATTTACCACATACAGCAATTATGAATACTATCTTTTGGAAGCCAATAATGGGATTATCATTAATTATCTTTTATCAGTGTGGAAAAATTGTCCACAGTATAAACTAAAACTGTGAACGTGTCGTTCAAACCTAGGTGTGTAGTTGCAAGGTTAATAATCCTATATTTCACTTTCTGTGGTATGGGTAGTAATAATAATAAAAAAGGAAATTATCTAGTTTGCCTTCCACAAGAAAATGATAATTGCCTACCTTATTGTCGAATGCTCCGTTACTTCCAATTACTATCATCATATTTTTTAACTGGCAAAGTAAATAAAATCTGCATAACTCTTAACGATATATCGCTATAGTATTACATATTCAGAATTATTTGTTTACTTCAATGAAAATGTCCACAAATGCTAGTAGCGGTGTAATGTGTAACATTAATAGATGACTTCTTCCTTTCCAGCATTACCATTTAACGGTGTGTCGTTGGTTAACCATTCTCAAATTAGAAATTGCTTCTGAAAGTTTCGTGGAAAATTGATTTGTTCCAAATTGGTTCATCTTACGCAATTAAATACAGTTTCCCTCCACGATAACACTAGTTCTTTATATACTCATCGCCATTTAGATAATATAAAAGTTTAATGTGTTGGTACGGTTTATGGTTTTCAATTTGTGGCAAGAATTCAAGGGAGGAGGTTGTCCACAAATAATCTTCTTCGTTGATATCACTATCAGAAAATTGTCTAGAATGAAGTCAACATACTGCACACAGATTAGTATCTTCCTGGATATGAAACTGTTAAAGTAATTCGGCATGTTTAAAAGAGTACCAGTTGTGTTTTTACAACAAAAAAAAAAAAAAAAGAAAAAAGAAAAGAAAGAAAAAGAAAAAAAGAAAGAAAGAAAGATGTCTTATATATTAAGACTTGATAACAATAACATATAATGATACATTCCTGTCTCTGGAATAATGACCTGAAACTGCTAAATGATAATCTTGGATGCTGTTGCGTCACTTGCATTAGTATGGTATGTAGACAATTAGTACACGTCATTTGACTAGCTCGAATAATTATCCTACAAGCTTGCCTATTGTAGCAATATTATTCTAAGTATAAACTACTCACGAAAGATTAACTAAACTCCAATATGATACTAACAAAATGCTAATGATCTAGTAGTATGGTACTATGAGGGTGAAATTGTACTCCAATAAAATTCATTGCTTAAATTGCTTAAAAACATCTGTAAAAATTATCTTATCTTGTGAGTAATTGTAACTTTAAAGGTTTGTTTCCTGAACACTTCAAGATTTATTTTCTGATAAAAAACTATACTTCTTAAATAAAAGTTCTTGTGGAATCCTTTTCCTTATAATTGTAATAGAGAAAAAAAGAAAATCTGACCTTTGTCACTCCGGCTGTTTGAGAGAAACTTCTGGAGAGAACTTTTCTCATTTGCTGCAGCAAACTTTCAAAGCGGAGAAAAAAATCACAAAATAGCATAAAGCACAATATAAAAGTTCCAACTTGGATTCGTAATTATTAAAGCGATTTTTGTCCTTTCAAAAGGCACTCATTCGATAAGAGAATGAAATTGGTACTTTTTAACTTTTAAAGCTTGGATTTAAGGATTTAAAAAAAATTGCGTTAAAGAGATTTTACCTTCATTCACAGCACAGTAACATTTTCAGTAAAACAATTTTCACAATTAAGTGTTTCCAAAAATAATTTTAGACTTTAGTTTAGGAAGCTATTACCTATACTGAAATTATACAGGGTTACCCAAAAAACCTCCCACATTTGAAAGACGAATATAAAGTATTGTAGATAGAAAGTTGTTTACTGAAAAATATAAAGTGGTGTGGAAAACAATTTCCAATTGTTCTGTTCTTACACTTTTCCTAGGAAGCATGCTTTCTTGCAGAACGTTCTAGGAACTATAAAATAAACAGTCTCACAGCCTTGATATTCCAATGGTGATTCTGGTGTTTGAAAGTTCTCGACCTAGTGCAAGATAGATTTCCAAATAGGATCATTTTCACTAAGTGAAATAGTAAACCTTAAGGGAAAGGATCTCTGTAGTGTAATCACAGAACTGCTTTTATGAAAAACGTTTCGACTGCGTACGCGCAATGATCTCCTGACTAAACCGCAATGACGACTGAAAACCGCAGGATAGGTGAGCGGAAGAGATGACCCTCAACCCTCTTGGTCCTCCTCGATAAGAGCTAGCGCTACAGCTGATCAAAAAGTGAATGGTTTTATTGGCTGTCATTTACAATAATTTTATTGTAATTGCTGTGTAATTTCAATACACAATACAGTAAAATAAGTATTTTAAATGCCATTTTATATTCTTCAGTAAACAACTGTCTATGTACAATACTTTTTCTTTTATTCTAATTTCAAATGCAGGAAGATGTTTTGGGACACCCAGTATTAGATTCTTGGTGTGTACAGTGGGCCACAGAAATTCTTGATGTACAAAATCCATGAGATAGGCAACCAAACTAACGCCTGCTCCAAGATTAATTACGCCTGGTAGTAGCTAGCATAGCAGCGTGAAGTTACAACCAACTGTTAAAAGCACAAATCGTAAAGAGTGTTTGCGTGCAGAAGTGGAGCGAAACGCTGGCTGACGATATGACAAAAGGGAGTCTTTGGATACTTGTACTCACAGTACTTCTTGTTTGTATGATACACAAGTAAAACTATACACAGCCACTTGAAAAATATACTTATATCAGAGGCACGCATGAGAAGATAACAGTCGGGGGACTTAGTTAATCATATAATTAACTCAAATGAGGATTATATAAACAAGTTTACCTAGTTCAAATAACTATACATTACCGCGTATCAAATAATATACGGATACATTATGCGGTGCATACGCTAGGTTAATTTTTTTTAACTAACTCAAAGATTTGCGCTGAGTTTTGAAACTATTAACAATATTCCTACCTGCAAATCAATTAAAAGTATGGATGGATCTTTGGGGGGGGGGGAGAAAGAACACAACACCCAATGAAAATTTTGGGGTCTAACAGGGCGTGAGCTCCTAGGTTTCGGCGCTACTGATTTATGTGTAATACTACTTCGAAAGAAGAAATGGTTGTTTTTATTATTCGTTAAATAATTTTTAAAAATACTAACTATTGGTAATTTCTTGTAATGGAGAACTTATCCGTATTAAAGTAGACCTATTTCAAGTTAAGATCCAAATAATACTAAGGGTTCATGATTTGTGTAATATTTGTGAAATTTTACACATTGAGACACAAAGAGAAAAGGGGAAAATATGCACGAAATTAACGGATAATATCAAATATAGAACTATTGACAGAATTAAGTCTGTAACTCGTCTTCCCCATTCGTTTTTCTTGCTTTATTTTAAAGATCACTGAATTTATCCACTGGAGATTATCTTTCATTTACCAGCATCCAACTGGTGTTCAGCCTTCTAAATGAAACATTTTAATAATGTTAAACATCGAAGGCGGGAATCGAACCCGGGCCCCAGATTAGAAAACTAAAACTATAACCAATTTTTTCTTTTTCTTTAGAAACTTTCTGACTCATTTCTACTTCAACCACTTTTCGGACTACTAAACACGACAGAGACACCAACACAGAAACATCGAGGACAGTTAAAATTCCACCCTTGCTACTACAGAGGGACTCGAAACCCCAATGGGCTTCACCTCCCGATCATCAGCCTAACGCCTCAGACCATTCGGCTACACCCACTGGCTAACCACTCATCTAAAGCGTTACTTCTTTGGCTCACCTAAGTAAAGAGCCTTTTCTGTTCGTTCAAAACAGTAGCTTGTTAATAGATTCATTGACAAAACACAGGAATATGTAATTGACTCGGAGGACATTATAGCACTGTATTCACTAAATTATCAACATTATAGATTTCTTAAAAACAAAATACAAAACTCCTTTATTTTGAATCAAATACGGCGCGTGTATTATACTCACAAACAAACTAAAGACAAGTCAATTGCTGCGTAGTAATCGTGGTTAAGTGGCACAACCAGTAATCTGAAATTAGTCGAATCAAATCGGAACCACGAACGAGCAATACATTTTTTTTTACTTTAGAATTTTTGATGGCGATTGATCAGCGATAATACACGTATTATTTTCTTCTGATATGTGAATACTCGGATGTTTCAATACTTGAACTATCAAATCTTCAGAAATAAAAATAGTTATAATTATTATTATTACTGTCTCATAGAATATTAAAAGTTAGGAGCTTATTACTGCTCAGGCATTAACGCTACAACCAGAAATGTAACATTTGGCAAGAATATTTCGGTTTTCTTTAGTGTTGCTCACGAGAAGAAGAATTTCTAATCTCGTTCCTGATACAAACTGAACAAAATTGAAACGAGAGTTAACATTTTACATTCAAGGCGAGACAAGGCTAACTCTAGTTATCGTCTCGCTTTGGAGATGGAAATCGAGACGAGACGAAAAGTATCGTAAACATTTCTCGTTTTATCTCGATTCTCGAAATAGCGTATGTCCATTCTTTAAGTAAAAATTGCTTTGTAGACTGAATCTTATACGCTATTTTGTAACTTTGTATTTCGGAGCTCAATGAATTTATTATGGTCTGTGTAAGTATTTTTGTAGCAAAGCTTTTATAATTACTTCTGCATATCCTAATACTTAGTTTATTATATGCCTTACTGTTCAGTGATATTAAGTTATTTTTATTACAGTTATTTTCCTCAAAACATGCAGTAGAATTCTTTCTACATGAAACTTCAGTGGAACGCTTTGGTTTAAAATGTTGGTAGTTGCAGAGGTGTGTCCTGGAGGTCCAGCACCCTCCCGAAATCCCGATTTATCTGTAAGTTTTGCCTAATTTTAGGGCACCTTTAAGAATTTTAATACCATTATTATAAATATCATAATAATAATAATAATAATAATAATAATAATAATAATAATAATAATAATAATAATAATAATAATAATTATTATTATTATTATTATTATTATTATTATTATTATTACTGAAAATTTAAGACCTCAGTATTACGTCCTATTGCAATGTAAATAAGCTTACTAAAGTCGATAGGAAAAGAAAAAGAAATTATAAGAGATAGTGATAGAGAAAAGATAAGAGCGATTAATGTCTGAAATGAAGTTAGAGGGGACAAAGAAGGTATCAGCTCCTGAACAACATTATTATCGAAACTTCGGATGCCTAAACAGAAATTAAGTAGGATTTATCTTCACCACGATACATAGTAACACGCTTGCTTTGGCTAAAATACTTTGGATTATGCGTGCGTTATATTGATATTTCAACAAAATATACATACCAATATAAGAAAGAATAGTTCCTATTTACAAGTTTTGGTTGAAAGGACATATAGAACGTGTTGGAAATGGCGAACGAAAATATTATTATTTCTAGCAGTAAGAGTGACAGTAGAAGACGTTCGGAATAATTGCTGGGATACAATATCGTTTCAGACATATTTTATGACTCATACTATGCCCTAAGCATGACCTGTAGGGATCGTGTTCATGAATTGTTTGCTAAACACTTTACGTATTCCATCATAGTAGGAATCAAGGTTTTAGACAGACATGTAACGTCAGCTTGCTGGTATTTCCCCTGTGAAGAAAGCAGTCTCCACTCTAACTTGTAAGACCGAAAGAAATTGAGTATTCTTCATTTTATTACACATCAGAAGTATGAATATTATAGTTCATAAAAGCAACTTACCACAGCGAGAATCGAACCCGGGACCCCTGAATTACGAAACGAATGCTCACGCCACTACGCTAACTCTGCTCTGTTAAGTAAGCGTCAAAAATCTCTTGTTTCTGGAGCAAATTGCACACGTTTACGATAACGATGAAACACACTGATTTCTTTCATGATAAAATACTATAGTCGAGAGACTTCAAATTTAAATTAAAAATTATATATATATATATATATATATATATATATATATATATATATATATATATATATATATATATATATATATAGGGTGGGTGCGCCATATATGGAATACGTTCCTAATATGAAATACCAGTTTATTTTGTCTGCTATGTGTTGCCACCGAATAGACTTTACGTAAACTTGTACACAGTGACACCCTCAGTCTGCGCATGAGTGGTTTGCTGCCGAACAATAACATAACATTTCCTTTCGTTGCAGAATAGTTTTTTGAAGAACTTGAGTTTTTCGGACGAACATTTGCAGGCTGCTGAATATACGCAAAGAGGCATATATTATTGTTAAGTTTGTGATGTTTAGATCACATATATAGTGTAACATAAGGCCATAAAGATTCAGTACACGGAGAATCACGTAAGGGTGTGTAGGAAGATAACTATCCAAAATGGCGATTTTCCTAATATGGAATACCAGTGGTATCCTAATATAGAATATTCCTAAATAGGTTCATAAGTATGTGAACTAGAAGTGATGAAGAATAACTGAATTATAAGTTATAATAGACCTGACATTGTTTTAAACCGAGCATCAGGAAAAGGCTCCTAGTTGAAACGTTTGGCGTTTGTGTTGTCTGTCTACAGGGTGTCCATAAAGTCTGGATACATGGGGAAAAGCACAATTTAGTCAATTTAATGTTAATGAATAATATGTTCTACATTATTTCCGTGCTGTTCAATGCATAATTTGATGTGCTTTGCCAGATTAATGTGAACTCGATGGAATAGGTCTGAATTGCCGCCAATTTCAGCACACCGACTGCTAATGCGTTCTGTCAGGTGATTAAAATTTCTAATCTTCATCGAATAAACTTTCTCTTTCAGCATATCTCAGAAAAAGAAAACAAGTGGAGAAAGGTCTGGCGAACGAGGGGACCACTTCACATGACCTCTTCTCCGAATTCAGTGAGGGAAATTGTGATTCAACCAATCTCTAACAGTTGCAGCAAAATCGGCAGGGGCCCCATCCTGCTGAAACCAGTCTGGAAGTCCCTCACTCAAACGCTCAATTTGAGGCATCAGTTTGTCTCTTATCATGTTTAGATTAGTCTCACTAGTTATATGTTCATCAACGAAGAAAGGTCCTGCACGGAACGGGGTTTGTCCAACATACTGCCTGTTTCTTTAATCTTGATAATTAATTTCCCGACGGCAGTAAAACAAATAGGTTGATAATGAGCAAATAGGTTGACAATGAGGGTGACGAAGGTTAAATTCTTGCGCAATTTTACGATACGATCATCCTTTTCGCCCACTTAAGAGTACCAACTCGACTCGTTCTTCTTTAGTCAGTCATCATTCAATCTGGAAAAATTAAAACAACTTACTTGAATTTCCTATTTGCCCAGACTTTATGGACACCCTGTATATGGGTATATGTTTGTGTGTGTCTGTGTGTCTCGCGATAACTCCCAAATGCATGAACAAATTCGAATAAAATTTTCACAGATTAATTATTTGTTTAAATGTCCCAACTGTAGTGTCGTCTACAGTGCTAAGTAAAGAGAATAGCACGACAGTACCGATTGAAGTAGTGAGTCCGCCACCACAACTACAGCCACAGCATCGCAGCACACGTAGTCGAAAGCCAGGTTGGCAAAAGTACTTACGAGTACTCCGCACAAAAACGATTTAAAAGCTGCCTCTACTTCATCACAAGGGGCCTTTACCTCATCATAGCAAGTAATTAAAAAGATGTTTAGCTTTCTAAGCCCCACCCAACAAAACCCAATCGAAACAGCCAAAGAAAAGGATTTCATACTACTACAAATTAGATAGTTAATCCGAAGAGTCAGTGAGAAACTTGAACGAAAGTAGTGACAGTTTAAGTGATCCTACTGATGATGTTGACGATGATGAGGAAAGCGGACATCATGGTAAATTGTAGTCACTCAGTGCAGGGGAGGGAGATTGGTTAAAATGCCCAGTTTGTAAAAGATAATCCCACGATATGTCTCCCGTGAAAGGTGGAGAAAAATATGTTTGTGGCCATTGTTCTGCAAAATAAAACTGGAATCAAAATTTAGACGCCTTAAGACACGCTAATCCTGTATGTTTGAACTTTTTCTTTTATATAGTTTTTTTTTTTTTTTACTTTATTTGTCGCACATAGTTTGATTCCCCGAATGTTTCTTTTTATTATTTTTATATTGGTTGTAGCTAGTAAACATGCTTATTCCAAGTTAAAAGATATTATAGCTACTCCAAAAGTTAAAATAAGTAGATATAGCCTATTACAGCTATAATATCTAATTTACAAACATAGACCTAATAATGAATAAGTCAAGTTCGATAATTATCTTTGTACTACGTAGAATTCTGGTATTTCTGCTGTTTTATGTTTTAATTATCTTAAGAATGTTATGTAACTTTTTGTGTACTTGTCTTATAGACCTACCAAATATGATATATAGGCTATAATACCTACAACGCAACATTTGGATAATTCGAGCATGGGCACGATCCCTGCTCAGACCACCCATCCTGAGTGAAGTTTTTCTAGTTTTCCTCAGTTCTTTTAGGTATATCCCGGGATGGTTCTTTTCCCGAGAACTTTCCAATTCCTAGACTTATCTTAAGGGCCGATGTGATCTCGGTGTTAGGGGCTCGAACAGTTTCTCTGCTCCTTTCCTTGACCTAATAAATAAATTTATTTCTTAAATAAGCAAATAAATTGCTCGAATGCATTGTCCATGCTCGAATTATCCAAATGTCGCATTGTAGGCAGACGCGCATATTTTGTTCTAGTATTCCATTTTAAGAACAGGTAGTATTCCATATTAGGAGCGGGGTGTGCCTAATATGGGAAATTGAGTTTCTTTCAATTTCGTAATGTTGTAAAAAATCAATAATGTGGAACAAACTTTCATATCTTTATTTTGTTTTACAAAGGTACCACAAGTATTATGATGTATAATATTTTTATTCTGGAGTACACGTTTCTGAGAAATAAACAAGAAACAAAAAGTATTCCATATTCGGTACCTTTACCCTATATATATAGTGCCTTAGACCACTTTCTTTTCTGATTCACCGAAATTATCTCCGTATAGTGCTATTATAGCAATTACAAATATCAATATTCAAAAATGCTTGCAGTTCTTTTTTCATTTACAAGGAGAAAGCAGACTTTAGTATATTAACATCGGGGCCATATTTTGCAAAGTGATTTTGAACATTTAAAATGTCCATATTACAAACTGGGAGAGCGCAATAGCCTAATATAGCACAGAAAATGCGTCTTAAAGTTTTCGGCAGCCGCATATGTCCTACGTTGCGCAAATTTATTAAGTGACGGCGTGGCAGAGTCAGAAGCAGTTGTCACTCACGTTCCAGTGGTTATGGGTTCGGCTCCCGCTGGTTTTAACTTATTTGTTCTTTGTTTTTTGCTTCAACCAATAAAACAGCCACTTTTAGCTACAAGTAAAATGTTTAATCCCTATATGTTTATAATGAATTAAAACAATAGAAATATTCAAATCAGTTGTAAAATCTTTCAATATTTCATTGTAACTGGCAACAAAATACTATAATCTATTTCGTAAATCTATTGATATCACGAGTTATATTATGATTACCACAGTCGTTATGAAAAAATGTTCTTATGCTTCGTGTCTACATCTGTGTCAGTGTGTGTATTACAAGCACTGGCACAAATGGTAGGGGGTTGAGGGGGACATGTCTCCTCCAATCTTAGAACTGAGGGATTGTGCCCCCAAAAATCCGATTTGAAATGTGTTTTTTTGGGGAGAAATGTGATTAATTTTGTCCGATTGCCACAAAGGAAAATGAGATGAAATTGATATTCCCCAGAATAAGCCTCAAATCTGCCCGCCTCACAATGTTGAAGACAACTCTGCTTCCCTGATTTTCCACAGTATTGTTTTCAACATCATAAATATTTTGAACATTGCTTTAATAAAACAAATATGGGAACAATGTTACCCGTCTTCCCCCCCAATATTGGAGGCAGATTTTCGTCGCTTAATAGAAGTGGAATAAGGGGTAATCTCCTTTGGTTATAGCAACATCCAGTATTACCAAAGAGGATTTCCTTCTCATCCCCCTTGTGATTTTCACACTGTCAATAGATGTAGGCACGAAGCGTCAAGAATACTTTTACACAGCGACTGTGTTAACTATAATATAACTCGTGATATCAATATATTTACGAAATAGATTACATGGGGACAATTGGAAAACACCAATTGCCTTATTTTACATATACAATATCTGCACACACTCGTTCGAACTTCAATCACTTCGATCCACTCCTTCCCGTACTTCTACGATATTTACTTTTGCGGAAGAGGCCTTGGCCCCAACACTGTTTTCCCGCACAAGCTAAAAACACATGTTTGCTTATTTTTTGCATATTGTCCCTACAAAAGTTTCGTTGCAATCCTCCATTTCTTTAGGCACTTCTGACGTATACTTATTAGCACTTTAGATAATTCGTAATCAAAGGTTTTAAAGTTTTTTTTTTTTAAGGAAAATACGAAACACATATTGCCTTATTTTATGTATACAATATCACGAGTCGTTGGGTCGAGTTTTCTGAGTGGAACAGTTGGTCGAGGGTGCAACAACATGTGACCCACTGCGATCCACCGACCCACTCTTATCTACCGACCCACTCTACTTACTGCATTGCAGACAGTATTTTCTGAACAGTATATTTTTATTTCACAGTTGACCCTAGCCATAGGAACTAAATACACGCTTCTGATTGGTTGCAGTTTGTGATTGTCCAAACCTCCTAGTGTATCTATTGTGTATTAAAGTAACAGAAGAAAACTGTCACTTTGTTGGAATTAAAAACGAAGAAAATTGAAGAAGCAGCTGAGGTTAAATTGATATTGTGGCAGTCAAGCTGGAACAAAACGAGCCGTGCGGGGCTTCTGACCAGTTGTTACAACTACTACTATTACTACCTATACTATGGATTCGTGTAGCAAAACTGCACGCGTAACGTACGTAAATCACTTTTTTCATTTCCCTTGATCACCTTGGAATATGGAAAGGAACTGAGAGACGGAGAAATTTGTTAAAATAATTGAGGACGAAGAAAAAGGGATTAGGCTAGAAATGAAGACAGAAGAAGAGAAGAAAATCAATTTCATGGACATGACTATCGACAAAATAGGGGGAAAATTTGAAATGAGATGGTACAGGAAAGAATGCGATGCCGGTATATACTGCCACAAGTGGAGCGACGTAGACTGGAACTAAGAAGAATTTAATACAGGACAGGAAACAGAATAGAAATTCTAGATAGCAACGAGGAAAGAAGGAAAGAAGACATAGGAATACTGTACCAGCTATTGAAGGGAAACGTATACAGAAGAGAAGATTTAGAAGAAAGAAAAAGAGAAAGAAGCAGAGAAAGTAGGAAAAAGATGGTTTGGTATTGAAAGATTAGGAGAGAAAACGGAGATCTTGAAGAACCTGTTAGGAAAGGAAGGGATTAAATCTTACAGGAAAGGAGGAAAGAGGTTAATAGACTTAGTGAGAGAGAAAAGAAAGAAGAGAGAAAAGGAGATAAGATCAGAAGAGGAAGGAGTAGTGTAACAGGTTAATTGTAAAAAGTGCGATATGAAGTACATAGGGGAAACAGGAAAGAGATTAGAACAAAGGATAAAACAACATAACGACGATGCCAGACTAAAATGAGAGAACAACGCAATATATAAACACATTAAAGAAATGGGACATGAGATAGATTGGAAAGAAATGAAAGGAATAGAAAGGGAGAAAAGGAGTGTGATAAGAAAATGGAAAGAATCCCAATGGATTAAGAAATATGGGAAGGAGAAATTGATGAATTCATCTAGTGGACTTGTGATACATGAATTATGGGAAAAGATGATAGACCAAATAGAAAGAAAGAATTAAAAGGATCAACACGAGCTGTTGGAGCAGGTATGTTATGAAGAATAGCAGTTGGGAATAGCGAATAGAAAGTGTAAGTGAACAAACACCTAATTAAAAGTTTCATAACAGGTGCGCTACACTAATTAAAAATTTACTTCTTAGAGCCAATTAAAAGTTTACGTTTTGTAAAGACAAAGTGGGCATTCAGATTTATATAAGCTATAAAATTGGATATTTCTCTCATAATGTGTCTGAGGAAGGCTATGTTACATAACCAAAACTGTAACACAAATATATAATCTTAAAATATATACACCACTTTGATCAGTTGGAGTTTTATTAGCACTTTTTTGAGTATTATTTACCATATTTTAATGGAAATCGTGTTATGAAAACTTAATAAAAATAAAATATAAGAATTAAAAAGGTTTCTGTGAGGCAGGTTTGAACCCACTCTAAAAGTAATTATAATTACTAACCAGTTGTGCTTGCAGTCTCGGTCACGAAGACTAATAGCAGTAGGTAGTTCATTTCTGCTATATTTATGGTAGGTGACGAAAAACAGGTAAATTCAACTGATCAGAACAGTGCATTTACCTCCTATTGCTAGGGTCGAGCTTCCTTAAAAATATGCTTCTGAACACAGATTAATTTTTCTACGTTTTACTTTCAAAGCCTCCATTACCCTCCCTTTTTCATTTCTATCTGTTTACTTACCTGAGATGAGTATCTCTAAGAAGGAGAAGGCAGAGTTTAGTAAGTGAACTTCAGGGCCATTTTTTGCGAGGTGGTAGTTCACATTTAAAGAGATAATATTACAAAGTGGGAGATCGCAATGGCCAAAAATGAGGAGAAAAAACGTATTAAAGTTTTCTACTCGCCGCATATATCAACGACGCACGAATATACCAAGTGACGGTGTATCAGAGTGAGTAAAATCTTTAATTTACAGTATGTGTAAAGCGTCCTGAATTCGAGTCATACATTTTTTTTTTCGCTTCAACCAATAAAGTAGGCATTTGTAACTATAAGTAAAATATTAATTCTTCGTATGTTTATGATGAATAAAACAATAGAAATTTTCAAATCACTTGTAAAATCTTTCAATGTTCCATGTTAACTGGCAAACAAAATTTCATCTATTCCGTAAATATACTGATATCACGAGTTATATTATGGTTACGATCAGTGGCGTATTTACGATTTTATTACGGGGGCTTTGCCAATTTTAGTCCTGGAAATGTGAAAAATCTCCAAGATATTTCATTTACTTTTTTATAGTAAATAACATTTCGGGGGGGGGGGTTAATCCCGGAAGCGATCCCTTTAAATACGCCACTGGTTACGACAGTCCTGTAATAAATGCTCTTGACGCTATATGTCTACATGTGTTGATAGTTTGCAAATTACAAAGGAGTTGAGGGGGAAATCCCCTTTGCTAATACTGGATGTTGCTATAACCAAAGGAAAAAAAAATGAAATGAAATCTTTGAGTTTTACGTCCCACGGTTATGCCGGTTAGGCTAAAGGAGACGGTGATGATGAGTAATGAATGAAATGGCGGAATGAAGAAAGTGGGAGGAAACGGGAGAACCCCGAGAAAAACCACGCACACGTTGTTTGACCACCACAAAGTTCACTTGGCTGGGATTGAACCCGGGACCCCAAGCACCAGAGGTGAACGCTCTACCACTGAGCCACCGCGGCCCCTTATAACCAAAGGAGATTTCCTCCTCATTCCCCCTTGTAATTCGCACACTGTCTACAGATGAAGACACGAAGCGTCAAGAACATTTTTTACACAACAACTACGGTAACAATAATATTTACGGAATAGATTAAATTTAGTTCCTACCGTAGTTAACATGGAACATTGAAAGATTTTACACGTGATTTGAAAATTTCTATTGTTTTATTCATTATAACATATAGTGAATTAATATTTTATTTATAGTTACAAATGACTACCGGTACTTTATTGGTTGAAGCAAAGAAATTTATGACTGGAACAGGAATTGAACCCGAAACCCTTTACTCATGAGTCAAAGATTTTCCTCACTTTGCCACACCGATCCTTGGTAAATGTGTGCGTCGTACTATATATCGAGGAGAAGGCCTCTAGATATAGAGGTTAGCTGCGAATAGACTGAATAAGCAGTCGCGGACAGACGACTAGGAGTGGTCCTCCAGCTTCGGGGTTTGGGTAAGGCTAACACCCTCATCCTGTAAAAAAAGGTACTTATTCAGAAACATTCACAAAAGCCTCGGACAAGGACTGATAACTTGGCACGACATCAGCAAAAGAAAATGGACATGAGATTTGGAACATGGAATATTAGAAGTCTTTATAGGGCAGGCGCGTTAAAATCTGTATTGAGTGAGTTAGAGAAATACAGGATGGACTTAGTAGGAGTTCAGGAAGTTAGGTGGGAAGGAAATGGATCTGAGAATTCCGGAAATTTTACGTTCTTTTACGGGGAAGGAAATAAAAATCACCAGTTAGGAACAGGGTTTTTCGTTCTCAAACGAATATTACCAGCAATTAAACGGGCTGAATTTGTTACTGACAGACTTTCTTTTATTACTCTTAAGGGACGGTGGTGTGATATTATTGTTTTAAATGTACATGCTCCAACTGAAGATAAGGGTGACGATATAAAAGAACGGATATTTGACCAACTCCCGCGATACCATATGAAGATTCTATTAGGGGATTTCAATGCGAAGGTAGGACGAGAGGATATTTTCAAACCGATTATAGGGAACGAAAGTTTGCATAAGGAAAGTAATGACAACGGTGTTAGACTCGTGAACTTTGCAACATCCAAAAACCTAATCGTGAAGAGTACAAAATTCCCACATCGCGACGTTCATAAATACACTTGGACATCACCAGACGGAAAAACACATAATCAAATTGATCACGTTTTAGTAGATAGAAGAAGACAATCTAGCATAATTGACGTCCGGTCGTTTAGAGGGGCTGATTGTGACACTGATCACTACCTGGTAGCAGCGATAATACGGGAGAGATTATCGTTGAATAAATGTAATACTCAATGTCCGAAAACGGATAGATTTAATTTAAAGAAATTAGAAGAGAGCCAGGTAAGAGAGGAATACCAGATTGAAGTTTCGAATAGATTCTCGGTTTTAGAAGACTCGGAGTGCACTAGTGTTGAGGATACTTGGATTGAAATTAGAGATAGCATTAAAAGTTCAGCAATAGAAAAATTGGGACACGCGGAAATACGTAGGAACAAACCATGGTTCGACCAAGAATGCATTAAACTAGTAGAGAAGAGGCAAAATTACAGTGGCTACAAAATCCGAATGAAATAACTACACAAAATTTCGCAGATATCAGGCGGGAAACTTCCAAAACTTTTAGAACAAAGAAACGGGATTTTTTGAAAGCTAAAATTAAGAAACTTGAAGATAATAGTAAAAATAAAAATATTCGGGACATGTATAAGGGGATCAGGGAATTTTAGAAAGGCTATCAACCTCGTGCTTATATATTAAAGAAATCTGACGGAACAGTTCTCACTGATACGGATAGCCTCTTAAATAGATGGAAAGATTTCTTTGACGATTTGCTGAACACGCAGCCAAAAACTAATGTGCGTGGAGAAAAGGAGATACACACCGCAGAACCGTATATTCCAGAACCCAATAGAATAGAAGTGGAAGCCGCTATAAAGAAATTAAAGAAACACAAATCTCCGGGTGTAGATGAAATTCCGGCTGAGTTAATTTTAGCTGGAGGCGAAAAATTGTGGAACAAGATACACAAACTCATTCTCCTTATCTGGAACAAAGAAGAATTGCCAAAAGAGTGGAAAGAGTCAATCATTGTTCCAATTCACAAGAAAGGCGACAAAACTGACTGTAATAATTATCGAGGCATTTCTCTTCTGTCAACATCCTATAAAATCCTTTCAAATATTCTGTTAGCAAGATTGACCCCATACGCAGATGAAATTTTTGGAGATTATCAGTGCGGATTTAGACAAAATCGATCAACTATCGACCAAATATTTACCATTCGCCAAATACTCGAAAAGAAGTGGGAATACAATACCCCGGTACATCAACTATTTATTGATTTTAGAAAGGCTTACGACTCGGTTAGGAGAGAAACATTATACAACGTTCTTACAGAGCTTGGAATACCGAGAAAGCTAATTAGATTAATTAAGATATGTTTAAGTGAATCCCAAAGTAACGTCCGGGTAGGAAAATTTTTGTCTACGAGCTTCCACGTCGAAAATGGCCTGAAACAAGGAGATGCGTTGTCGCCATTATTATTTAAATTTGTGCTGGAATACGCCATAAGGAAAATCAAAGATAGCAACCAGGGCCTAGAGTTGAACGGCATTCACCAGGTTATGGCATATGCTGATGATGTAAATTTAGTAGGGGATGATAGGAGAACAGTAGAAATAAATGAGAGATATTATTAAACGCTTGCAGGGACATGGGTTTAGAAGTAAATGCAGAGAAAACTAAATACATGGAAGTGCGTCGGGACCGTAATACGGCAAATTGTGGAGGCGTTAAAATATTAAATAATACTTTTGATAAAGTGGATACCTTCAAATATTTAGGATCAATATTAACGAGCGAAAATCATATTCACGAAGAAATTAAATGTCGACTAAAAGCAGGAATTCGTGTTACTATTCGGTTCAAAATCTCTTGTCGTCGCGAATTCTGTCGAGGAATTTGAAGCTTAAAATATATAAAACGATAATCATGCCTGTTGTTCTGTATGGTTGCGAAACATCGTCGCTTACTCTGAGGGAAGAACATAGACTGAAAGTATTTGAGAACAGGATCCTGAGAAGAATATTCGGACCCAAGAGGAACGAGAATGGGGAATGGCGGAAGCTTCATAACGAAGAACTACATAGTTTATACGGTTTACCCAACATTGTTAGGGTCGTCAAGTCTAGGAGGCTTAGGTGGGCAGGTCATGTAGCTAGAATGGAAGAAAGTAGAAACGCTTTCAAAGTCTTGACTGGTAGAGCCATAGGAAAACGACCATTAGGAAGACTTAGGCGCAGATGGGAGGATAATATTAAGATGGATCTCGCAGAGATAGGAATACAAAGTAGAAACTGGATCCAATTAGCTAAGGATAGAAGTCAGTGGAGAGCTTTTGTGAACGCGTCACTGAACCTCCGGGTTCCATAGGCCATAGAGTTAGTTAGTTAGTTAGTTAGTCGTACTATATATGCATTGAGGAGAAAACTTTACGAAGGTTTGTCTCCGTTAGTTTTGAAAATTGCGCTTTCCCAGTTTGAAATATTAATTCTTTTAATGTGAAGTACCAACTCGCAAAAAATGGTCCCGAAATTCACTTCCCAAAGTCTGCCTTCTTCTTGTAAATGAAAAAAGAACTTCAGGCATTTTTGGACATTGATATTTGTAATTGCAATAGGACCAATACGATTTATACTACTACTTGGCTTTCAAAACACACAGCCTGTGAGTTTTTAGATGAGCTAACTACTGGAAACAATACATTTTTGAATCACTATAATATATAAATTATTATATAAAAATGGATGTAACTATGTGTGCTTGATCATCACGGCCAAATTGCAAAGTCAAATGAAATGACTTTTGGTTTATAGTTAGGCCTTAATCCAAACTGGGATGTTATCATACCACTTTCATTATAATAATATCTTATAGGGGGTAGTGGGTATCTGAATTTTTGCTAAAAAAAATTAGTATCTCACAAGCCGTTAAATTTACGGAGCTGAAATTCAGGATATTAACTCTCTATTGAAAATGAACACAACGTCTTATAGCAGTTTTTAAAATTCTTCTTTATGAGCGGGGGGCGGCACTTTCTATATATGCAAAATTGGTCGTGGGTTGGTTTGTAAAAATAATTGAAAATGATCCATATAAGATGAGAAACAAATTCACAAACAAATTGAGAAACAGAAACCATGCACTTTCTACTATAGTAATTGCTGAAGCTTATGATTATTATATGGAGCGCTTAGGGCACAGGGCAATCAAGCAATAAAGTTGTGAGAAAAATAGACATAAAATTTGTAATGTAGGCTTAATTACACAGAAATTTTAAGTTTGGACTGTACGTTGGTCTACTTACCTTGATTTGGGACTTTAAAATTTCATCCGTTTTCCACTGAAAAGTATCGATAATTCAACAAGGAAATAATTATACAATGATAATTTAATTGTAATGCATCAAAATTTGGCCCATGACAAACACTTTAGCATTTTATGTCGGAAAAGTCATATCCACAGTTATTGTAACAGACCGGTGCTTGAGCGAGTGACCGTAACAATTCAAACTCCGATTAGTTAGAATTTCATAACCTGGTTTTATTATTACATGTATAAACTCTGGTCGATAGAGAAGAGGCTGTGTATCATGTGTCAGAGTTGATAACGATGTGTTTTGTTAGGTAGTGGGTCGGAGCGGGTCGGTGAATAGTGGGTTATTGTGGGTGGTTGGTCCAAGTGTGTCATAGTAGGTGCTGTGTCCAAGTGGGTCCTGGTGGGTGGTGGGTCCGAGTGGGTCCTGGTGGGTGGTGGGTCAGAGTGGGCCACGGTTGGTGGAGGGACATGATGGGTCGTGGTGGGTGGTTGGTCAAGATTACATTGACACACGCCATCACTGCCTCAGATAGTTCAATGCTCGCGGTCCCGTGTTCAATTCCCCGTGGGAAATCCTTTGAAATTGTATATGTCCTCGATGTATCTGTGTTCGTGTCCCTGCCGTTCAAAGTTACTGGAAATAGCTTAAAACGAGTATTACTAATTACAATAAAGACAAGTTACGGAGAAACTTTCAGTGATTCAGAAAAGAAAATGGTCTGAAGCACTATATGTATATTTTTGTTTTCTAATTTAAATTTGAAGTCTCTCGAATATAATATTTTATCATGACAGAAATCATTGTGTTTCGTCGTTATCGTAAACGTGTGCAATTTGCTCCAGAAACGAGTGATTTTTGACGCTTACTTAGCAGAGCAGAGTTAGCGTAGTGGCGTGAGCATTCGTTTTGTAATTCAGGGGTCCCGGGTTCGATTCTCGCTGCGGTAAGTTGTTCTTATGAACTATAATATTCATACTTCTGATGTGTAATAAAATGAAAAATAGTTTCGGTCTTACAAGTTAGAGTGGAGACTGCTTTCTTCACAGGGGAAATACTAACAAACTTACGTCACATGTCTGTCTACAACCTTGATTCGTACTATGGTGGAATACGTAACGTGTTTAGCAAACAATTTATGAATACGACCCCTACAGGTCATGCTTACGGCCTAGTATGAGTCATATATGTGTCTGAAACGATATTGTTTCCGAGCAGTTATTCCAAACGTCTTCTACTATCACTCCTACTGCTAGAAATAATAATATTTTCGTTCGCCACTTCCAACACGTTCTATATATCCTTTCAACCAAACTTTGTAAATAGGAACTATTCTTTCTTATATTGATATGCATTTTTTGATAAAATATCAATATAACGCATACATAATCCAAAGTATTTTAGCCAAAGCAAGCGTGTTCCTATGTATCGTGGTGAAGACAAATCCTGCTTAATTTCTGTTTAGGCATCCGAAGTTTCGATAATAATGTTGTTCAGGAGCTGACACCTTCTTTCTCCCCTCTAACTTCATTTCGGACATTAATCGCTCTTATCTTTTCTCTATCACTATCTCTTATAATTTCTTTTTCTTTCCCTATCGACTTTAGTAAGCTTATTTACATTGCAATAGGACGTAATACTGAGGTCTTAAATTTTCAGTAATAATAATAATAATAATAATAATAATAATAATAATAATAATAATTATTATTATTATTATTATTATTATTATTATTATTATTATTATTATTATTATATTATAATAATGTTATTAAAATTTTGCCCTAAAATTAGGCAAAACTTACAGATAAATCGGGATTTCGGGAGGGTGCTGGACCTCCAGGACACACCTCTGCAACTACCAAAATTTTAAACCAAAGCGTTCCACTGAAGTTTCATGTAGAAAGAATTCTACTGCACGTTTTGAGGAAAATAACTGTAATAAAAATAACTTAATATCACTGAACAGTAAGGCATATAATAAACTAAGTATTAGGATATGCAGAAGTAATTATAAAAGCTTTGCTACAAAAATACTTACACAGACCATAATAAATTCATTGAGCTCCGAAATACAAAGTTACAAAATAGCGTATAAGATTCAGTCTACAAAGCAATTTTTACTTAAAGAATGGACATACGCTATTTCGAGAATCGAGATAAAACGAGAAATGTTTTACGATACTTTTCGTCTCGTCTCGATTTCCATCTCCAAAGCGAGACGATAATTAGAGTTAGCCTTGTCTCGCCTTGAATGTAAAATGTTAACTCTCGTCTCAATTTTGTTCAGTTTGTATCAGGAACGAGATTAGAAATTCTTCTTCTCGTGAGGAACACTAAAGAAAACCGAAATATTCTTGCCAAATGTTACATTTCTGGTTGTAATGTTATGCCCTGAGCGATAATAAGCTCCTAACTTTTAATATTCTATGAGATAGTAATAATAATTATTATTATTACTATTTTTATTCCTGACGATTTGATAGTTGAAGTATGGTTACATCCGAGTATTCAAATATCAGAAGAAAATAAAACGTGTGTCATCGCCGACCATTCGCCATCAATAGTTCTAAAGTGAGAAAAATGTACTGGTTGTTCGTGGATCCGATTTGATTCGACTAATTTCAGATTACAGCTCGAACCACTTATCCACGATTACTATGCAGCAATTGATTTGCCTTTAGTTTGTTTATGAGTATAATACACGCGCCGTATTTGATTCAAAATAAAGGAGTTTGTATTTTTTTTAAAATGTCTGTAATGTTGATAATTTAGTGAATACAGTGATATTATTCCCTCTGAGTCAATTACATATTCCTGTGTTTTACCAATGAATCTATTAACGAGCTACTGTTTTGAACGAACAGAAAAGGCTCTTTATTTAGGTGAGCCGAAAGAAGTAACGCTTTAGGTGAGTGGCT
Source organism: Thermobia domestica (assembly GCF_964235325.1). Lineage (NCBI taxonomy): Eukaryota > Metazoa > Arthropoda > Insecta > Zygentoma > Lepismatidae > Thermobia > Thermobia domestica. The sequence continues at coordinate 210,951,301 of NC_137454.1, forward strand.
AGCCGGTGGATGTAGCCGAGCGGTCTGAGGCGTTAGGCTGATGATCGTGGGGGTAAGCCCATTGGGGGTTGAAGTCCCTCTGAAGAGCAAGGGTGGAATTTTAACTGTCCTCGATGTTTCTGTGTTCGTGTCCCTGTCGTGTCTAGTAGACCTGAGAAGTGGTTAAAATAAAAAAATTTAGTCAAGAGTTTGTTTTAGAAGTGGTTAGAATTGTCGTTTTCTAATCTGGTGGCCTTAGTTCGATTTCCGCCTTCGTCGTTTAACCTTTTTAAACTGTTTCATTTAGAAGGCTGAGCTCCAGTTGGATGCTGCTAAATGAAAGATAATCTCCAGTAAATGAAAATCAGTGATGTAATCCTGAAAATAAAGGAAGAAAAATAATGGAGAAAACGAGTTACAGACTTAATTGTTTCAATGGTTCTATATTTGATATTCACCGTTAATTTGGGCATTTTTAAATTGTTGTTTATTGACACTATATTTTCCTTTTTCCCCTTGTATCTCAATGTGTAAGTTTGCACAAATATTAAACAAATAACGAACCCGCTGTTATATTTGCAACTTAAGGAGAACTACGCTTAGTACGGGTAAGTTCTCCAACTCGTTTAAGTGTTATCGAATTTTGCATTTTTAATACTTACAAATAAATTGCTGCAGAACAATATTTAACATTTTCAAAAATTATTTAACGAATAATGAAATCAGAGTATTTCTTCTTTCGAAGTGACATTTCGTATCAATCAGTGGCGCAGGAACCTAGGAGCTCAGGCCCGGTTAGACTACCGAAATTTTCATTAGGTGCTTGGTTCTTCCCCTGAATGATCAATCCATACTTTAATTGATTTGCAGGTAGGACTACTGTTAATAGTTTTAAAACTCAGCGCAAGGCTTTGTGTTTATTTTAAAAAATAAACTAATACATATACCGTATAATCTATCCGTATATTATTTGATACGCATATATGTATAGTCATTTGAAGTAAGTTAACTTGTTTATATTCCCTCATTTGAGTTAAATATAAAGATTATTTAAGTTCCCTGACTGTTATCTACTCATCGGCGCCTCTGGTGTCCGTATATTTTCCCTGATATTGTGCTGTTTACTGTGACTAGAAGTATCAAAAACTCCCTTCTGTCATTTCGTCAGCCAGCATTTCTCCTCACTCCTGCACAAAAACACACTTTGCAATTTGTTCTTTTAAGAGGTGTGGCAACTTCATACTACTGTTCTAGCTACTCTACGAGGCGTAATTAATCTCCGAGCAAGCGTTAGTTGGGTTGCCTAACTCACGGACTTTGTGCAACAAGATTTTCTGTGGCCCACTTTACATTATTGCCTTTAAATAAATAAGTCTTTCAAATGATGCCAGATATATGTGACACAATTCTCAAATCTGGGACATGTTTAGAAAATTTTCTAAAAATAATATTAAAAAAAAAACTTCGGGGCTCCAGTATTAGATACATACACGATAGACAACCTAACACTTTATAAATTTCTTATATCCGTATTATCTATCTATTTCTTACGACGACTCTTTTGTATTACATTTTCCTGCCATTTACACCCATAATTTTCGTTGTGTAATAAACTTCTTAGTTATTGCTCTTTATCGCTTACAGTTGTATATGTATTTAATCCTCATATTGTATTTAAACATGCAGTTTTTTTTATTGTATTTGAATTTTTCTTGTATTTTAATTTGCGGTTCTTCACCAGTTTTCTTTTATCAAAATTGTTTTAAGCGATACTTTAATAGTTTAAAATTTGCTGTAATATGTCTTCCTGTATTTGAGAGAAGTATGGACATAACGATATGTCTCTTAAATTACAAAATTAAAAACAATATCTAAAATTTTTCCCGCTACTAGATACTAATTACTTTTGCATTTTCCACTTCCATTCGCAATCTTCATCAAATCCTCTGGCGACCCCAAATTGAACAACCCTCGTCTAGACTACTATACAGAGTGTTTCAAAACAACACCGACGCTTGGGAGGTGATTCCTGATACAAAGATAAGACAAAAAGTATAGACTAACTTGGGTGCACAAATGCTCCCTTTCGGAGTTATATGCTGCCGAAGTCATGAAAAATTGAACTTTAAAGGTACATAGGTCCAAAACTATGGGAGCTACCATAGTCGGGTCAAGACTTCACTTCGGAACTATTATGTGCCCTATCCAAAAATCCATATTTCAAAATCCTGCGGTACTTCCGCAACAGTTTTTATAGAGGGAGTTTGCCTACGCTCATATAATTTGAAGTACTCACCAATTACCTCTATAAAAATTGTTGAGGAAGTATCGCAGAATTCTGAAACATGGATATTTGAATAGGGCACATAGTAGTAGTAGTAGGGTCGGTAGTGTTGACCCGACTGTGGTAGCTCCCATAGCTTTGAGCTATAGATATTTAAAGTTCTATTTGTTATAATTTCTGCAGCCTATAACTCCGAAAGAAAGCATTTGTGAATCTAAGTTGGTCTATGCTTTTTGTCTTACCTTAATATCAAGAATCACTTCCCAAACGTTGTCGGTGTTGTTTTGAAACACCCTGTATATATCTTTGTGAAGTTTCCTTAACAATACAGTTAGTAGATGGGAAGATATAGAAGGTCTTCGAACTAAAAACATTATTTTTTGTTGAAAATATGACTGTGTGAGAGAGAAGGATAGAAAGGGTAACAGACTGAAAGACACATTGTTTTTAAATGTACGAAAGTTCTCTAATTTAGCTGTAGAACAGTATTGCACAACACACATTTGTAATAAACTATATGGAAGTATCAGCTGGAATTTCTGCTGGGCCACCGATTTTAAATTGTTAAGCTATGCTATGTTCAAAAAAGAATAAGTAAATGATATAGTACCTTCAAATTTGTGGAAGCTTTAAGCTATCTTTCCTTCAGATTACACGTAAAAATGATTCTATTTGAAACCAAGTAAAGAACTGACAGAAAATTTGATTCAATATATCGAATTAACTTTACATTTTACATAGAATTATGTCAAGAGTTAGACAATCGAGAAAAAATGTAAATTTACATTGGTTTCACTATCACGAACTGCTACGGTTATTACGCAACTAGGTTGGAAATATCAGGAAAACAAAACAGTGAACTACCTCTGCAAAATCATTTGCTGGAAGCGACACAAATACGGATTCATCAAACAAACATAACAAAAAGAGGAAACTGATTATGTAGCTTAATAAACATTCATACAAACAAGCAGACAAAAGGCGTTCCATGCTCTGTCAATTAGAAAATGACATATCTATTATATTACTTTCAAATATGTTTGAGTATCTTGTTCCCATATTGCTAAATCAATATGGACATTTGAGGACAGAATGTAAGTAAGAGCCATACTAATTGTCTTCGTCAGAAATCGTGATTACGCTCATTTGCGGCTGTATTTTGACATTGTTATAGTCTGTAATACTCTCATATTTACAGGTACACTTTCTTAATGCAGTTAAAACTCACCCTAGTACTGTACCTTAAATATATAAACGGTAACTATAACATCGAATTTCTCAGTTCTAACAAAACAGCCCATCTGGTTTTTGGACCAAAGTTTGGTCACTGGTACTTTGGTCCAGGCCCCAGACCAAGACGAAGCGTTTATTTATTTTTTTTTCAAAATTCGAACCAGGGAGGTCTCAGGGGGGACGTTTATCGTGACATGTAAAAGTAGTACAAATGACCAATACTAATGTAGAATTAATAGTTTTCGCGGTCGCTGAGATCAATGGTAAAACTCCGATCGCATTAACTTCCAAATTCACCCATTCGGCTGCGGGCCGGGGGTCACCGGGAGGATCACCGAGACATGTAAATATAATCCAAAATGATCGATATTAGTGACAAATCCATAATTTTCGCGGTCGCGGAGATGAATGGTGACACTTCCATTAACGATGACTTTCAAATTCAGTTACCATTATATGCGGGCCGGGGCTTACCTGTGTGTGTGTGGGGGGGGGGTTACCGAGACATGTAAATATAATCCAAAATGACCGATATTGGTGACAAATCCATAGTTTTCGCGGTCGCGGAGATGAATGGTGAAACTCCTACATGCGTTGACTTCTAAATACAGCCCCCATGCAAAAAATGGGCATTTCAGCTAGTATACATATATAAATCGTACCTTTAATATAATCTAGAAAAAACTTAGTTGTAGATTTTGAATAAAGATGTAGTGTTCCCTACTACAGCGCAAACGAGTAGCAACATCACGTGGATAGCAGGTGAATAAAGTTGGTTTCTATGGCGTGATGTTTTCCGAATTAACATTGAAACAGGAAATAGTAGATTCCAGTCTTGGTAGAGATATTATAGTTAAGATGGAATCAATTCTTGGGATTTTTAGTTGAATGCATAAAATCACTTATCTTTGTCTATTACAATTTTTGCCCTGTAGTGATCACCCTTAAAACCAAAACAGATTAATTTCTGCCACTTCCAGTTAAAACAGAGAAATTAGAGTGGAAATGAAACATATTCGTCGGACGCATAAATTGATTGCAGAAAATTACTTTTTGCTTCGTGTTACCACCTTAACTCTACAGTGATCAAAACCCTTTAGCGAAACAGTTTCTTTCTTTTTTTTTTTGTCACTTTCGGTTTGAATTAGGGTGACCAGACGTCCTCTTTTACCCGGACATGTCCTCTTTTCCAGACTCTAAGAAGGCGTCCGGGAGGATTTTGTCAACAACAGTGGCGGCCGGTGGTTTGTGGTTTCGGGTGTTGCAGTACGAACGATCGGAGACAGAAGATATAAAGTGGACTCATTGACTAATCAGCATAACTTTAGATACAAATGCTATGTGACATGTTAAATTAAATAAAAATCTGTTTTTAAAAAATAAATAATGCAGAACATTTAATCCGATTAATCACCTTATTTAAATAGTAAGTTCATTCTTCTCTCTTTGATTGGAACAAATCTGTCTAATACTTGTTGGTTAAACTCTAGTATTCTTATTGTCACGTCTTTTTTGATGGAAAGCATAACCAATGGTGATAACCTTTTCTTTTGACATTCAATTTTTTGAAAGTGTCAATTCTTTTTGATGTGAAAAATAACCTTTCTTCTTTTACTGACGCCATAGGTACAGTTAATATTAATTGCAGAAGCTTTGTAGATTCACTAAATATTTTTTCTAGACTTTTGTGAACAATTCATTGTAGCAAACTCAGTCCCTGACAGTGATCCGAATTCCTCTTCAGTGTAGACTGAAGAGAGTTCGTAGCAGAGATTAATGTAATAAAAAATTGTACATTGAACACGCTTTATTCACATTTTATCTAGGAAAATTTAAAATAAATTGTGGAAATATATCTAGTACATACAACATTACTGCCATAAGATGTCCTGTAAATTTAAACCGTTTTTTTTTTTCGAACACTCTCCTAAATTGTCCTTTGCTTGTTTTGTCTAAGCCTTAATTGTAAGTTTTTTCTCAGTTGAAAGCTGGGCATTTTTTTGTAAGTTATTTACAGAAGTAATGATATGCAATTTATTCAGAATTTGTAGGTTATGTACAGAATTAAAGCGCACACAATAAAATTAAATCTAATAACTAATAACCAAAACAGCTGATACAAAAGAGATACTAGTATATGAATTGCGAATGCCACATATTCATACATAGGGCTGTAAACCGTCCGGCTTTTCATTGGCCTGGCCGGAAAAATTGCTGTTATTTTGATTAAAGCTGGTGACAGGTACAAACTTCTCATCAGCCCCTTTATAAACGTTTTTTTTTTTTTTCAAATTTGTATCTAGTTCGAAGTATAGATATTGAAAAGTAGCTGTCATTCTGTAAACTCAAAACTGTTACCTTTCACCATGTATCAACGATTAATATATTTTGTTCACCTGTTTAGAAAATTTTAGAGAGATGACAGGGACTGTATCAGAGAAATTTTGAAATTTACTTTCAAGGAATTTTATACATTAATTAAGAGTGGAAAAGGATTTCTTAAAGCAATTTTCCATAGTTGAAGTAGAGACTGTATGTTTAAAGAGTGAATTTCATTTTCCAAATCCAAAATTATCACGTAAAGATTATTATACTTTTGTTCATCTGTTTCGATAATTTTAAAGGAATCTTAGTTACTGGTAAATACAATAAATTGATCAATGCCGATTGATCAATTTCAGTTTCTCATTTTATAGCACAATGTATCTATTAAGCTTATTAGTGAATGTTCTAAGGACATACAGAATATATGTGTTAATGCACTTTTGTTCACGATAGTACATTCCCTTTCCATGGATAGGTCCGAACAGAGATACTTCGCGCTGAGACCTATATCACAGAGAATTTTGAGGAAGTGTCGTTTTTTTTTTATTTTACAGAGTTGGCAACCCTATTCATATATCAACACACACACACACACACTTGTTCGCGAAAGAAAAAAAGAACTACATTCCAAATCATCCGTCTTGATTGTACGCAATGCACGATGAACACAATATACTTTCACATGAGGCAAAACAATGTTTATCAACGTTCTGGAAAGCAACCTTGAAACCCGCCAGATATAGGAACAACATGTTAGCTGGGAGGGGTCCAAAGTATTTGAGGAAGGTTCAATACGTCTACGTAATAACGAACATGTCTTTTACTGTACTTTAAAAAGATAAGTAATTCTTAATTACTGTCACCTATATTTTTAGAAAAAATGATAGAACGATTATTTCTATAGGGGGGCGCGGTGGCTCAGTGGTAGAGCGTTCACCTCTGGTGCTTGGGGTCCCGGGTTCGATCCCAGCCCCCGCCAAGTGAACTTTGTGGTGGACAAACACCGTGCTCGTGGGTTTTCTCGGGGTTCTCCCGTTTCCTCCCACTTTCTTCATTCCACCATTTCACTCATCTCTCACCATCACCGTCTCCTTTAGCCTCACCGGCATAACCGTGGGACGTAAAACTTAAAGATTTCATTTCTTTTTTTTATTTCTATAAGAAAAGAAAGAGTACATGATCAGGCGTAAAATAAAATACTTAGCTTACATCAATCATTTCTCTGTTAAACAAGTATAGTTCGTTAAGAAAGTCTACAAATGCTAGTCGAGTTTCGAAATTTTGGTGAGGTCCTGACCCGGTGGACCCCCCTCGTGGCTACGCCTCTGAGCATTGCTAACTAGTCCCAAATTCAATGTGGCGTTCCCCACCATACAGTTCTATCAAGAGTATAAAATATACCTTTTTTATAAAAGAAATATGTATATACTAAAATACTATCCACAGAGAGGGGGGGATTCTGTATATTGACTTATTAATATTTGTTTCACAAATTACTGTAGAAAAATTTTCATTATCTATATAAGCTACGAATTAACTTGTAAATGCGGATCTACTTTCATTTGATTTCTGCTCTACTATATATTTTCTTTTTTATTTTGTAATTCTGCTATCACTTTTATTAATTGTCATTATATTGATTTGCTTCAGTATAAGTACCGTAATATAAAAATATGAATGCATAAAAACAAATTCCATTTGTTAATTGCTAGTGAAATAAAATTCAGAAATCGTATTTAGCGCGACGAACCTTCTCATTCGCTGGAAACCGTGTTGTGTTGCAGAAGCACTGCAACGACCAGTCCCTTTAACTTCTGAGATAGGGGAAAGGAGACTTAACATTTGCTCCAATTCCCGCGCTGAAGGAATCTGGTCGTTGCATGCTCGCTGCAACACAATATAAATTAGAGACTCTGTGACGGATTATTTTTCGCTTTTTAAAACGGATTGACGAAATGGACAGTTAGAGAAGTAAAAAAATATGTTATTTAAAGTATATATGGGAGTATTAGAAAGTATTTTTTCTGTTCTTACTACTATTGCTAATAATATTTTTTTATTGAAATACTTTGGTCGTTGCGCAACGCTGCAACACTAACATTAGCCGCCACTGGTCAACAATAGTCAAATGCCCTCTTTTTTGGGGTTCCTTTATGAACCACAGTATTGATACAAATTAGCATGTGAAAGAACTATATTTTTATCAGATTTTTGACAATAATAACAAAATTTCAGTCTTTTCTTATTAAAATAGGTTTAAGAGATTTGTTCTATCTATTACGTGATAGGTCAAGTTGACCTACCGTAATATAGTGAAAACGTATGGAACATTGGTTTTTCATACAGTGAAACATCACCAGACGTTTAGATCAATGAACTGTACAACCAAGCTTCAGCAAGTTATGTTCAAGGATTCTAATGTAGTTAAACAAATGTCCTGTGTGCGCACCAAAACTGAGGCCATAGTTAATTCTACTCTTTCGCCTTATTGTATTAATTTGTCAATTGAAATATTAGGAGAAATTTCGTATTTTGATGTTGCAACAAATGGCTCCAATTATGGATCAGTGAAGATATTTCCTATTTTGATCCAGTTCTTTAACTATAAATCTTGTTGTATTAAAACTAAGGTAATCGAATTGAAAGCTGTCCCTAATAAGAGACCTGAAACTATTGCTTAGTATATAATGGAAGTTCTTAGGAACAGAAGCATAGTTCGTAAATGTGTCTTTTTCTGGAGATAATGCAAATACAAACTTCGGAGGAATTGGTAGAAAAGGAGGAAATAACATATTTAGCTGTTTCCAGCATGGTATTGATACTGGTTTTAGTGTTGATGTGGAAGCAATAGTTTTGAAAATATTTAATTATTTTTCATATATTCTGTTCGTACAAGGAATTTGAAAGTATTTTGTGGTTTTGTAGATACTCAGTACAGAAATCTGTTGTGTCAGTCAAAAATTAAGTGATTATCCTTATTTCCAAACTACATTAATTGAAATGTTTCCAGCTTTGAAGGCTTATGTCCTTAACTATGATGTGCGTCTCCCACTTAATACGTTTTTTTTTAACACGAACTTAGTGAGGCAATGTTATGAGTTATGGTTTACTCACTCCTTAGGTCAGTTTTCCACCATAATGTTCTTGCTATGGAAAGGGAGGTAAATTCAATATCTGAAGCCATGTCTATTTTACAGAATGTTTTACAGGTAATAGAGAAGAGACAAATGCATAATTTCAAAGCGAATACATCAGTATGAAGAATTCTGTATTTTTAAATGGATGGATCAGTGCCAAGTTGGGAATATGTGAAAAGAAAACAATCGTTTATGAAAACGATAAACTAAATAGTGTTGGTGCGAAAGTTGATTATGTAAAAGCCTTTGATTAATTTTGTAACTTTCAGAGAGTCTTAAATGCCGGTACCGGTAATTTAGCAGATAGTGAACAGGTATCTCGCAATATTTGGGTTAAATACTTTTCTGAATCAAGAAATGAAGAATGTTTCTCAGAGTTCCTGAAAATCGCTGAAATGCTTTTCTCATTGGTTAACCATAATGCTAGCGTTGAAAACGTTTCATCTTATTAATAAAAGTGGAGAACGGAAAGGAGTAGATTGCTATAGGAACAATTAAAAGTATTGCATGTGTGCAGTTATAATTTTCAGGAATATTCATGTTGTAATTTTTATGATTTCCTTTCGAAAAATAAATAAATATTAATGGAGATAGGAGCATTAAAGAAATATGATACAGCTGTAAATGAAAGCAAATCCAATTAGACATGGATAATTTGTATGAGAAAATATTTATACAACATTGGTGAGTCAGTGTAGTGTTTTAAACTCATTATATATTTGATACTTAAAGTTTTGTACGCACTCTTACCGTTCAGGCAATGGTTTTTGTTCATAATGCCGGATTTAAGAAAGGAATATAAAATTTATAAGTATTTCTTAAAGCTCTCAGAATGTCTCTCTACATTATATATAAATTCTTAACTCTTTCACGGTATGGTAGTATGTGATATTGCTTATTAGTCTTAAAACCACCTCATCAACTTCAAAGGATCATAGGCGACGCCCTAAGTCCACAATAAAGCTATTTTCCGTATACGTTTATCGGTAATTATTATAGGTATATAATATTTCGGTCTACGTTATTTTAGACAAAAGTCCTCTTTTTTCAAGTCAGTAATCTGGTCACCCTAGTTTGAATAGATAGTTAAAAGAGAATGTGGTACTTACTCTTAAAACACTAAATAGATTCAAGAACTTCCGGTATCTCTTATCATTTTAGCTTTCGTGTGTAGATCGATATTGAAAGCGGATATTGTAGTGGATTTCTATCATTTTCATTTTCAGTAGAGATTGAGCATTTAATTGAAATGTATTCTTGAGACGTTTAATCAATAGTTGAAATCACTTCTCGTTATTTATTACCTGTTTTTGCTCTATAGGGATCAACATAAGCAACACCGTAACTTACATTTTTTTTCTGATGGGGCAAACATTAGTACGCGTATTTGGGTCCCCTAGAAAAAGTTGTTTTTCCAATTTTTGGGGCCCCTCTTTCCATCTTCCAAGGTCTGCAGGACCGTTAGTTACGCCCCTGGGCCCGTTCCATACATGTCAAATTAATTATTGACAATATTGATAAATCTCAAAGCTAAACGAATAAATATTACTTTTAGAACCTCTAATAGTAGACTTTTTTTTTTTTTTTTTACTGAAATGGGCTCATGACTCATTTTTGTTTTTATTTTCCCTTTGTGTGATGTTTTGTTTATGTAATGTAGTGAACCTGTTTGATGTTTCATTTATAATTTCATGTTCATATCGAACACGGAGTAACACAATTTTGTCTGAAGTAGGGCCCCCGTCGAACGCTGAGGAGCTGTCCTGGGGGGACAGTTGTCCCCTGCCTCCCATAAGTTACGGCCCTGAACGTAAGAGCTGGAAGTGGTGTATTCTACCATTCCAAGATTGAATACCACCTCCATTAAGAAACTAGAGTCCTAACATCTGACCCACTATATCTTGACCAAAATTGGTGGTGATCCATTAAGTAATCCTTGACAATTTTGTAACCCGGATGGATGTGAAATTTGTGTGCAACGACAAATGAAAGCGGCAGGAGAGGTGAGCGGAAGTGATTATCCTCACTCCTGTTGCCTCTCTTTGAAAGCGCTCCAGTGGATCAAAAAGTAGGTGATTTTATTGTGTGTTATTTACGATAATTGTAATGTAATTGCTGTGTAATTTCAACACAAAATAGAACAAAATAATTACAAGCTATTTTCATTACTATTTTACTTATTTTTTTTTTAAATAAACAACTTTCTATGTGCAATACTTTTTGTTTTATTCGCCTTTCAAATATGGCAGGTTGTTTTGGCTTACTTTATGCAATAGTATATATAAATGTAGACTCTGTATCGATACATTGTGATCTTGAAATTTGCGTCATTTTCAGCGGTGGATTTGTATCACAGGATGTACCTTATTACCTAAAATATCCACATAATTATTGACACATATGTTTTACATACAGCGTTCTCCTCCGGTGCTTGGGATCCCTGGTTCGATCCCAGTTCGCGCCGTGTGGACTTGGTGGTGGACAAACACCGTGCTCGTGGGTTTTCTCGGGATTTTCCCGTTTCCTCCCACTTTCTTCATTCCACCATTTCATTCATTTCTAATAATCACCGTCTCCTTTAGCCTAACCGGCATAAGCGTGGGACGTAAAACTCAAAGATTTCATTTCATTTCATATATATCTTTTACAGTAGAAACTAGGCAGTATGAAGCATAGATATACTCTTTATTTCGCACTCGATATATCTTAAACGGTATGCTGATAAAAACAAATAAAGGAAAGAGATATTGTACCATATTACTCTCTTCCAATCAGCGAGAGTCCACGTACGATTCATATTTTCGACCTCACCTACTCCATGCTACGGTGTTGCCGAGCAGTGATCGGAGGTTTCGAATTCGAAGCCCAAGATAGATATCTAGGTTATGCAGACCATTCACGACGCTAGTTGAATTCTTTACTCAAGTTGTGTCGCGTTAGTTCTACTATTGTTTGTGATAATGATCTTCGTTTTCCAATCATTTATCTTCAGTCCACCATTTCCATTCGCTGTTGATTTTCTTCCCACCTCCGTAAGCTGTGAGCACTTGAACAATCTTGCATCACTAATTAGAGCCGTCAGGAATATCAATTGGGGAGGGCACAGTGCAATTGACTCCACTGAGCTTGAGAAACGCGTGCTTTCTAATAAATTGTATACTAATAATAAAACCGACAAACTTACGTCATGGAAAATTTTCCCCACCGCTTTTAAAATCTAGAATGATGCTACTGGCTCTTAGCACAACGCCACCTCACTTACTATTCATTAATACTCAACATACCAATAAAACAAGACTGTTGCAGCGCTCAAATGTTCATTGCTACTAAGTCAGGAAGATAGCATTCTTCAAATATAAATTTTCCCATGATTTTGATACGTACATATATGACCTTGTTTGAGAAAACCTGGTCTACTCACCTTTCTTTTTAAAACTCTGCTTTGTTCCCTACAGTCAAAATCAAACAAAGTCATTGCGGATTATCGTTACCCAACTGAGATCTATGTTTAGATCTGAAGAATTAGAATTCACTACGTAAGGTTGCAAAAATATGGCCTTCTATAGCAAGGTGGATGGCCAAAATTTTTTGAACAAGACATTACACAAAAAGTGATGAAAGGTGGTAGTGATCCCAAGATGCCACCCACTCACGGGACGTACAAGATCTGTTATTCAATGTGTTCAGAATCATAGGTTACTCAATTTGATATCACGTGTAACTACTCCATACCGTAAGTTCGGTTGTATGTGGAATAAACTAGTAAGAGAGATTCTAAATATTGGTTTGATGCTCTTGAATTTGGCGTAGGTGAATGATAATCATTGTTATTGGTAGCCAAATATCGTCCCATCATGTTTGAGGCGTTAGGTACCGAAACATACAGAGTAGGCGTAGAATACACATACCGAGTACAATATATAGGTTGCATTGTAAGTACAAGGGCACGTGTTACTCTGTGGGACATTTTGGTCCTCACAAAGTGTCCAGATGAGGCCAAAGGACAGAAATGATGACATCACGTATGTACGAATACTATATATATTCGTATTCATTCAGAGAATTATATATATATATATATATATATATATATATATATATATATATATATATATATATATATATATATATATATATATATATATATATATAATTCTCTGAATTAATACAAGAAGAGAGAAGTATGTGTAGTTTCTTGTATCATATACCAGAATGCTATGCAAGTGCAAACACATTATGTATTTTTTCTTCTCGTCTCGCCTTTCCCTCTCACATAGGTCACCGCCTGGCTAAAAATAATTCTTATAACACTGTATATAATCCTTCATACATCTAACAGGATTATGAAAATAAAGGCAGAATACCTATAATGATGACATCTAACAAGCAATCTTCCCGATGATAATATCATTCTTAATAAGGTGTAAGAACTTACTGTGCGAAAGGAACGTGAGAATGTACTCGTACGTCCAACCAACGATGGTTTGGTATTCACGTGTTCACGTGAGAGACATGCTGACTCTAACTGCAGTGCTGGTGTGTCCTGTCAGGAAGGAACGATATACGGCAGGTATTCCTGGCTACGTAGCGGGGTCACTGAGATTACATGGTCACATTGCGATATCGTACACCATCTGCCTTACATCATGTACACTATCGATGGAATAGTGACACGCCATAACCTACGCGAAAGGCAATTCTATGAGATCTCGAAGCTATACTCTATAGTCTCACTCATAGTTGTTTAATAGATACTCGCTTATGTCGTCCCGGCTAACAAGAGACAGACTGTGATATGCACAGAACACTTAAAATCTGTCAATAATGCTCTCTACAAACGCTATGATCAGTCTGCTCTCTACGGCGATGTGCAGGGACCTTTTAACTAAGATAAGAATACTCACTATAGACTAAATTATTCTGGTAGTAGTTTCACTCAAATATGACACGTTGTGTATGGAGTGATTTTAAATACATTCCTTCTAGTGTGTTTTTGTACTGAAAAATAATGCAATTTTTTTAAATAACAATTTTGCTTTTTTTATTAGTGTGAAGGTAATGTATTTTTCTGTCATTGTAGTTGTTATATCAGAGCACATTTATCTTCCAGTTCATGTTAACAAAGTATATATTAATTTATTACAAAATGCAATCGTAATATGCCTTAAGCGAAATACAAAAAAATAAAAATAAAGTCATTTGTGGTGGAAAGAACTATGAAAATTAAGATGTGGAGAAAATGTTACAATAGTGGGCCACACGTTTACTTACTTATCAAAGGCAATTGCAGCATATTTATAGAAGAGCGACTAATGATAATGAGTTTTCCCTAGAACGTCCTTTAATAACTCTGGTCATTGGAGTCAAATGCTCAATTGGTGTTGACCTGCTTCTCTGTGTAATCGGGCGTTTTCATTGCAAACGTCTAATTAAATGCTACCATCCCCATTGAAGGACATTCAACTTAGCCAAGTGCCAGGTGACTGTAATTCATTAGCCAATATGTGTTTATCTTCATTTCCCACTAGCTATGCTGTCAGCAAATCACAGCTCCATATCTAACACGAGAAAATCAAAACAGCATTCCATTTGGATTTTGATGTGAAGACCAGTTGTTTATAATAACACTTACGCTGAGAGTTTTCATGCTATACGATGCTCTGCACATTAATTTGTGTTGTGTTACTTTCTCTAATATTTATTACGGTTATTCTCAGTATCGGAGTTACAAAACGTGTGACTAGTTTAAAATAGAACCAGAGTCACATGATACCCTAATTGGAAATGAACTGGAGTTCTTTCGAGCAAAGAGAGGAATGTTAATCACATGCCACGAAAAGAAAAAACTTTATAGCGTTTGCTTCTTACATTAATTGTTATATTAAAAGTACTAGCCGTTTTACCTAAGCCTTTGTCTCGCTCTACACTACACGTTAAAATCGTGGATAGTTAAAAGCTCTAATTATTTACTTTTAACTTTTCTTTGGACCACCAAACATCATATCATATTTATGTAAATATTCAAGGATTTTCTTATACACAACATTATGTTGTTCTAAATTATTGAGTATATAAATAAATAAATACATAAATAATAACATACAATCGTTGCTGGCAGGCAGCCAAGCGATACCGCAGATAACAACATCTATGAGCAGGAGCGGATTAAAGGCGGAGCTAATGGAGCCCATGCTCCGGGACTCCCAGACTCAGGGGGCATCCAAAATTCCTCTCTTTAATACTAAAATATAGCAATCAACTAATTATATTATAGGCTTCAGACCCATGCTAATTTTCTCTTCTCGCTACGCTCGCGGTATCGCTAGACTTAAGTCTTTTTCCACCAGCGTCTTCACTATACTTATTTTGTGAGAGAGTGAGCTATTTTGGGTCTCTATTACAAACCAAATTATTAGCTTGTCTGTGTTACACTGTAGTATATGAGCATTTAACTGCTAATAATGAATGCAATTAAAGTAATTATTGTAAATTTGGAGCACATTAAAATATTACAGCATACTTCTCGGTGTATCGATAAGCCTATGAGGCTGTGGAAGGCAGAAAAGAAAATTTATGCACTGGAATTATTCGTAACTTAGGGTCCCCTTGAAATAGTCGGCTGCAGGGCCCCAAAAGCCTTAATCCGTGTCTGTCTATGAGAGTCTCCGTAGACGGTGGAGTAGTAGGTAGTGGCATTTTTTTAGCGTGACTGTTTACTATTAGGAATTAATTCGATTCATTGACATGCATTTGACTTCTATAAATACTATCGTTATAAGTCTATTTATTGAGGTGATGACTAGAATCAAGCTATTAATAATCCTACATAATAATTCATGTCATCATCCACGATTCAATTTATAGCGTGCAGATTGGCCAACATTCTGAACATTCAGTGAATTTCATCCTCCTGGTGATTTCTTTTGTATGTGCTGTTGTAGGTCTATTAGAACAGTCTACTATATGGTTCTACATCAGAATGCGGAGGCAACGATCTAGAACGGTGAGTTTTATGGTAATCTGCGAATATCCTTTTATAAATACAATTAGACCTACTATACGCCTATTTATACTTGTGAGGAATATTACCGATTAGGGTAGTCTTGTATTATTAAGGTTCATTGAATAAAACAGCAAGAGCATGCGTGAATCTTAGGTTGCCTGAGGTTCTATTATAAATAAGATGAGAAAGCTTGAGGACAAGGGGCAGGAAAATGAAGCGAAATCTCTAGTTTTACGCTCAACGTTTATGATTTGTTGGCTAAAGGAGATAGGTAATAAATGAAAGTGAATGGTTATGATGAATGAATTGGTGAATTAAGATTGAAGGATGAAATGGAGAATTAAGAGGAAGTTCTTGGGCATTATGTTGTCTACCACAAACATAGGTACAACTACGTATCTAGTGTAGATTTACATTCCGATCTTGTGAGAAAGGATAAAAGGATCTTTTTACTATATTCTATATGTCACTTAAGTGTTCCGATCTATGATACGTTCTAACCTCTTACCTAACGAAGCTAGCAGTACTGATAAGGCAATAGGCTAGTAATATGGGGCATATGCCTTTTACTTGTGGTATAAAAATTTAAAAAAAAGACTGGAGTCGGTAGTTACGGAATGTATATCGCCATAAAAGGTCAAAAGTGCGTGATTGTTATCATCTGTTTGTGGTCGATATGAACTGGGCGTTTCAATTAAATTTGTCAGCTACAGGTGTTTATTTCGGTTCCCGCTCTTCTAGAAAAAAAAACTGACATTGCAAATCTGGAAGGTTTGGTATTTTTTTTATGTTTTAAGCTGTAAATCAACCCTTTAGAGACTTGTATTTTAAACGATTTATTCGTCATTTGGCCTAATTCCCACTTTGCCTAACACTTTATCAGCAGTCAATCACAGATAATAATCACATCCGCCATTTTATGTGAAATGCCAATTTCCACTCGGCCTAATTCCCATTACGCCTAACGATTTTATCAGGAAGGAAATACTCCCTATGTAGAAGATCTGGCAGTGTGTCCATACATATACATAAATAACTCACAGACACTTACACTTAAAAGCCCTTTTTGACAAAAGCAACAATTACACAGCCATACACGAAAGAAGCTCTGTTCGCTGGACTCCAGTGTACGGATTCGATGTACTTTGTTACACAGAATCAAAATTATGAAAACCCAGGACGACCAACCAGGGGTGTTTTGTTTAAAACAAAATGTTTAAAACAAGTCATTAAAACTTGTTTTAAACAATTGATTTTGTTTAAAGCAAATTTTATGTACGTTTTAAACATTTTGTTTTAAACACCTGTATTTTCAAGGTTGTGTTAAACAGATGTTTATTTTTATTTTATTTTCGTAAAAAAAAAAAAAAAAAATCTGTCAGGAAAAGAAAATTGTCAAAAAGTGCTCCCCATTCAGAAGTCTATTTTCTTTCCATTTGATTGTTTTGATTTTTCATGGCTACAGTAGGTCAATGTGATTATTTAAATTTATTTAATCTTTTTTTACCTTGTTTTTAGCGTTTATTATATTGTTTAAATGCTTATCAGTTATCCTGCAAGAAAGTATTGTAGTTGAATGTTGGACTATTTGTAGGAATGATATTAAAAAATAAATAAAAGAATTATTTTGAAAGCGAGTTTTTCCGTTGTATTCAGAAATCAAAATGTGATACTTATTGTCACATCACTGCCGAACGTTAGTGAGGCTCCTGGAACGCTTTCATCTACATTTATTCGTCTGTATGTATGTGCCACAGTACAGGGCGCAATTTTCGGTCTTTTAGCATTAAATTTTGAGGGTAGAGGTTCGGGACGTCTGGAATTTGTTGTATACTTTTTTACTACGATCCGATGGAAAATGAGAAGAGGATACAGTTCTTGGAGATTGGGAATCGTGGAGTGCAGAAAAAATGAAAGTGAAAAAGCTGAATGATAGAATCAATGTGTTGAAAGACAGATTACGCAACGAAGAAATTTCCTTATTTTCTTATATAGACGCTATATACTATTACGTACATATGTGTGATGTGCGATTCAGAAATGTTCACCACGTAGAAGTGAATGTAATACGTTGTGAATTTGTGATGAGCTTCTGACAAAGGCTAATTAATGTTATGCCTCCTGCCGGACGACTGTGTATGTATTCACACTCTATAGTTACAATATTTTATATTTGGAATATCTCTTGTTATAGTTATTTGAATTGAGTATCTTTTTTTCTTTTTAGCAAACTTAGTTCTTCATTATGATAAGTTGTTAATGTGATTGTAATGATTTCTTTGATGTAAGTTATTTTTTGTATATTTGAAATATTTTATATATTTAGTTGAAATAAATGTGGATTTTGTATGTAAGTTTCTGTCATTTACGTATAAGTATGGAAACCCTGCCAGATCTTCTACATAGGGAGTATTTCCTTCCTGATAAAATCGTTAGGCGTAATGGAAATTAGGCCAAGTGGGAATTGGCATTTCACCTAAAATGGCGGATGTGATTATTATCTGTGATTGACAGCTGATAAATTGTTAGGCAAAGTAGGAAGAGACCATTTTAAAGTAGTTTTTCTTCAATGACGGCTAAATAGAAGAAGCAAAATAAAAAATCAAACTAAATTTTCATTATATTGCAATAAATAGTATGACGAATTAAACAAGTTAAATGCAAATGAGAATTATAATATCATACTGGACCTCTCTGTCCAGACGCTGTATTTAAACTACATCCGTCCCCAACAAAACGATTGTCTGTGTGTTTATATAACGATTCTCTATCTTTCTATCTTCAGAGACGCATGAAGATTGATATTCAACAAGAAATCCAAACCTATTATTGGGTATTGCATCATTTGTTTAATACTCATATATGAAACTAAAGTTACGCATATAAACCACGTCCATCCTCTCCGCTCAGATACCGTGTTTGTATGAGATCATGTATCAGCAGAATCCTGTATAAGACAAACTAGAAGATCATAGAAAGAAGTGTCGTGGTTGAGTTGAATTAATGCATGAAGTGGGTAGCACATATATACTTGGACTTAAATTCACATTGACAGAGAGTTGAATGCAGTGACGACTTCATAACTTTTCCTGCGGGCAGAATTTCAATATACTGGAGGATTTAAAATAGCAGTTCGAAAATACCCCCTGCCTCTGAAATCATCACTGGTTGAATCGCATTATAGCAGTTTGGATTGTATCTTCAGTTGCAAGTTCACGTTTCTTATAGCCTCAGCTGCTGAAAAGGAATCTTGAATTTCAATAAATAAATAAAGAAAGAAATAAATAAATACATGAACGTAACCAAATTCTATGCAAATATATGTAATTTACCTCTTACTTTTCAAAAGTATGCTAAATTAATGTGTGTGTGGGGTGGGTGGAAGTGTGTGTGAGTGAGTGAGAGAGAGAGAGAGAGAGAGAGAGAGAGAGAGAGGGAGTTCGTTTATTGTTGGTATATACAGTATATATCTTGGTACAGTATAGCTGTTGATTCCCATGGGACTTTGACCAATAGAGGCAATGTCTTTTATGCTCCCTTCGTCTTTGCCGTCACTGGCTGAAATTAAGCTTAGCAAGGGGTTGGCGATAGAACCCACGGAAGAACTGAATTACCTTAACACAAAGGATAATACATATTAAGTTGAACATAATGCTTTCTAACGCAAGAATTATAATACTATATTAAACAGTATATTACAACTAGAAAGTTCATGTGTTGGCCGTTTCTAATGAAAACACTTTGTCTGATAGCCTTGAACGTGGATATAAACTATGTTTGTACTAGACTGGAAAAACTGAGGAAAAATAATAGAAAATTTTACGAAATTTGTATACATAGCCCTGAATTAAGGGAAAGTCGTCCCTTAATAGTACTATAGAAACCTGATAACGCAGCTTTACTCCAAGGTACTGCAAAGAAACTAGAACATTGTATCCTGGATTCATCACGTCAAAAGTAAAAGACTTTATGCATTTGCAAGTTTTCTAAGCTTCTGTACTTTCTACATCAATATGCTTTTACGTAGGCGTAGTAGTATCAGTAATAATAGTATTA
The DNA here is from genome assembly GCF_964235325.1 of Thermobia domestica. Taxonomy (NCBI): domain Eukaryota; kingdom Metazoa; phylum Arthropoda; class Insecta; order Zygentoma; family Lepismatidae; genus Thermobia; species Thermobia domestica. Next base: position 210,971,318 of record NC_137454.1, read on the forward strand.
CTAGTAAAACCGATAGTTTGGAAGTTCACAAGGGACAATAAATATAGTCATTCTTTTCCACTTTATGATACGTCTAGGAGCGGACGAACTTTTATGTATCTGTTTACGAGTTACCTGGCTAGCATATTTTCATTATTCCATCTATTCTTTCTCTCTTATTTTCACTTCTTTCTAGGTCACCATCGTATCTGTTGTTTCCCATGCTCTTTCCTTGTTTCTGTTCGGTTTTTCACTACAAGTTTATTTTCTGAGACTCATAAAACAATGTTTACAGAAGAGAACAACTTGTAAACTTTTCTATATACATAGAAGTTTATATATATATATATATATATATATATATATATATATATAATGCGTATGTATGTGTACGAAAAAAACCGTACTGTTGTGATACTTTCTAATAAAAGCACGTACAAGTAAAACAAAATTGATATACGTTTTAATTGATTTTTTTAAACTCTAGGTAACATTGTATTCAAGCGAGAAAGTGCATTGCATTCAGGGCCGTCGCGTGAGTTGTAAGCGCCCGGGGCGAGAATTCCCAGGCCCCCAGTGTGTTATGAAAAACAATCAGAGTTTATTCTGTACTCATAGATTTAAATATGGAATGTAAGATCATAATGTAAGACAAAAGAAGTTGGTATTATGGCAGTTTTTTTAAGTGAATAGCTTTTGTAGTTAGAACATAAGTTAATGAAAACATGGTTTATGAATTTTTGAAAGCGAGTGCTATTCTTGCTTATTTTGAACTTGATAAATATCAACATACAAATAACGATACAAATATTAATTTCCAATATTTAAAAAGAAAAAACAACTCTTCTTACTGAGGGCTGGAAAGAGTTTCAGTTGAATAATCCTAGACGATGTTTTACTTAACCGGTAATTTTCAAGTTCAATACCATATCGGGAGTCCCTCAAGGATGTAATCTAGGTCCCCTATTGTTTCTTCTTGTTATTAGTGATATTCCTCTGTGTATTAAAACTTCGCAAGTTCTTCTTTTTGCCGACGATCTCAAGTTATACTTCAAAATAAGTTCAATTAATGACTGCGCGAATTTTCAACAGGATCTACAGAGAGTTTAAATATGTTGTGATAAGACAAAATTAATCCTGAATGTGTCCAAATGTAAATCTGTATCTTTCACGAGGAAATAGAGTCCAATTAAATTTACCTATACATTAAGTGGCATTTCTTTGTCTACCCCAAATGCTATCAAAGATCTAGGAGTTATAACAAATTAACCTTTGCTCAACACGTTGACGCAATAACGAGTAGTGCATATAGAAACCTTGGTTTAATTTATAGGATAGGACAGGATTTCTACAAAGAATCAACATTTATAAGGTTATATTTTTCGTATGTGAGGTCAAAATTAGAATACTGGTTTACTGTTTGGACACCAAATGTCACTAAATACTCTGATGCAATAGAAAATATAGAGTTTAAATTTTTTTTAAAAAAATATTTGAAAAGAAAACCGGTTTCCACCCAAAGTATGTCCCCTATGAAGACTTACGAATTTTAGGTTTTAAATATTAGAAAAAAGGAGATGGGTATTTGATCTGTTGCTCTTACATAAATTATTATTAAACGGTAAAATTGACTGTCCACAACTAGTTTCAGAAGTGTTATTACAGGTCCTAGCAGGTAAGACTAGAACAGCAAACACTGGGACATTCTATTGTAGAAAAGCAAGAACTAACATATTACATAAGCCTCCCGTGTGGAGAATGTGTTCTTCATATAACGAAATGATTACATTTAATGTAGTAGATGTATTTAGTAATGTCCGAAAACAAGTTCAAAACAATTGTCTGGCAACAACTTCCGCATAATTAAACGACGTATATTTGTGTATATATAATAGTGTATATGTTAGATAATTATGTACACGACACTATAACTGGGCTTGTTGTGTTGTCCTTACGCGGAAAGTAAATATTCTAAATAAAGTTTACTTAGCCATGGCCTGATCTTATTAATATATCTGAATGAACATTATTAAGAAAAAACAATTCATTTACCAACTTAATCTGAATTCCTTGAATTTTGTTGATTTGTCGTCCCGTGCCCGGGGCGATTGCCTTGCTCGCTCCGCCCACGCGACGGCCCTGATTGTATTCACAATAGTTAATTGTAACGGAACCAAAAATGTTATTGATAGTGGAATAATCTTTTTTGTTTCTTTTGATTCGGGAAGAGAACCGAAAGGCATAGCGGAATTTAGGTTCAGTTCATGGAACTGGAAATCCTAATTGGACGAGTTTTGATAAGGGAACAGAAATACATTCTGATATCATTCTTTGCAAACATTAGTTCAGGATCGTTACAAGCTGTAAATGATTCTGAGCAACTGGCAAATGGTAACTCGAGGGAACCATGCTATTGCGTTTTTGTTACATAACCTGCTTTTCTTTTCTCTGAAATTTCGCTGCAACTGAATTATTGCTTCCAGTTCCAAAAGAAGAACTGATTTGCTTAAAGTCATTTACGGTTCCGTATCTAGAACGATTTTCTTAGAAAATTGCTTTCGGTATCGGGTTCCTAATCATTTTTTTTAAAAAAATCATAAAGTACCTATCAGTTTGCGCTCGGACAGAATACTAACTGTAACTGAAATTCTAGCACTACATGTATAATAAAGCTTATTTTGTGAAAATTTGGAAAAGTGAAATTACACAGATAGATTTGTTCATTATTATAATTAGTAATCGTGAAACAACTAGCACACAAGTGGGGGGAGGTGGGGTAGTACCAGGTAGTCTGGTCTAAATTGCGACCCCCCTGCAAGGTAGTTATACCCTCTTCTTCCCCACTTAGGTGGGTCAACTAGGAGAGACTACTAGAAAAGAAGAAGAAGGCAACACAGTGATCGTTTGTGATCAGTTGGGTCATGTCACTGATGCTCTTTTGTATTTCCTTGCATTTACATTGTGAGTTATGCATGTTAAACCTTAGAGAATAAACAGGTAAACGGTTTACCTCAGGAAATAAACAGGCTACTTATACAACATTTAAGAGGAGTATTTTGACACTAAGTAATCGTATTTAATCCTTTGCTAGATATGGCGCTAGCATTTTTCTTCTACCAAGTACAAATGGAGTGAAATCGGGTATTTATGGTGAACCAGGACCGGATATTACAGGTTATACTTCACTAGTTTTTGGAAGTGAAAATAGTTTATTTGCTATTATGTTTAAGTAGGTCTAACTCTTTAATCATAAAATAAGAAAAGTATTTTAATAATTAACATAACACTGCTGATTATTATTTGTGGTGGCTATATAGATCTTAAATTGCTGCACACTAAACAATTTGCAACAACGAAATCTATAAAACATTTATAATGTTTTAATTATTGCATTAATTATTTGAACAAAAATATATTTTTCGTAATTCATAAAATACCAGTGACAAATTGACGGTGTGTTGTGAACGTTCAAAATTACTACAAATCAAAATTAATAGTCATAACTAAAATAAATTATCCTGAGAAAGAAAATACACTGAGTAGTTTTCACCAAGGGGAGAGGTACTTATCAAAACGAGACGAGAGTCAAGAACTAGGAGGACAATTTCAAATTCTAATGAATGAATGAATTATTATTGTTTAATGGGAGGTGGTCAACAGAGGAAATATTAATGTAAAATTCCTAGAATCAACAATTTCGGAGATCTGATGAAGGGCCATACATTGTTTGAAATCATTCTCTTTCATCTTTCCTCCTCTCAGGATGTCGAATCTCTCGAAGCTTTGCTTGATTCGGTTGCCAAGATTTAATGACAGCATTTATATACGTAGTTCTGAGTTTCTAGGTTCAACGTCTCTGAAGATCTAGTATTTCATGAATAAAAATCTTTTGTGTTTTCTCTTTCATAAATGTGAAGTAAAAGTTATATTCCTTATTACTCTCGAATTAACATGGGGCTGAAGAAAATTTTCCGTAAAAATTATAGCAAAAATAAATACCGTACTTCCAGATAATTTTAACACAATAATGTCTTATTAATATTGACCTTATGTATTACAATTATCAAAACAGAGAAATCGTACATGAAGACGGAGAGGTTAGGAAAGACCGCGGAGCGTGGAAGCTTCTCAGTTACAGTAAGTGATCTGCTAACAATGGCAGAATACCTATGGTGATGATGATGAAGTACTCCCAAGTCAGCGAGAGCCGGGAGTACAATTATTATTTCGCGTACAGAGAATCAAGAAAGTACTGCTTTTTTTTTTGACATCTACCCATATTGAATTCTACTGTTCAGTAAGATGTTCGTGTAGTAGACCCATAAATTTTCTTTATATGAGAGACCAGAAGCCTAGCAACGTGCAAAAAGTACTTAAAGCACTGTGTTACTTCTAATAATAAACTTAAAGTACAAACTTCAAAATAGTACAAACTAAGCAATATAAATTCGATTTTGTATAATCTATTTATCTATCTTCTATCTATCTAGGTATCAAATAGATATTTTAGAGCATGATGCTTAAGGATAGAATGCCCACCGCTAGTGTGATGAGGGTTTCTGGTTCGACCACAGGCCATATGATCATCTTATCCATTACATGATGTGATGTGGTGAATATAATGCTTTTCGTGGATTATCTCGAAGTTCTCCCGTTTTCTGCCTCTTCTTCATTCAATCAATTCCTTTCATAATCATTCAATTTCATTATGCATCTAACTCCTTTAGCCTACAGAGCATAAACATGGGTGATAAAACAGATTTCATTTCATTTTTACAACTATATCTAATACATATCTACTAGAGGTTTCAACTAAAGAAAAATCAGTATCTTTAACCATTGACCACGCTTTAACACACAATACTCGTACATCTACAATCAATATATGAGAAAATATTTGAAGCTCTTTAGATTTATGATTTCCAAATCTACAGTATATTCGCAACGTAGAAGCACAATGTATTACAATGTAACATTTTTCACTTTTCTGTCCTCTACATTATTCATATTAACTAAATTTAATTCTCTCTAGGGAAAACTTTAAACCGAGGTAATGTACTTTATTGCACTTTTAACGATTACAAATGTTATTTCCTGCACACGACAACAAAATGGAATATCTCCATTTATTTAGGAGGTACTAGAAAAACTTTATGTCTACTTTGCAGATAAAAAGAAGTTTTTTTATATGCTTTTCACTTTGAAATGTTGGATCCACAAAAGTAAGACGTTGTAAAGTTAAAATATTAAAACGACAGCAACGGAAGGTTTGAGACGTAATATAGTGCCGTATTGTTCTTCTGTTAAAACCATCGTTTATTAAGGGAGAAAAGTCATTCTACTTGTGTAAAATACGTGGATACTTCAAGGAAGGTTTATCAGCGGTATGTGCTTAATTAATTTACGTTCCTAAATAGTAATTTTGTCTTTCCTATTTCAAAAAATATTTTCTTCTACTTTTTTCTACTATCAATCCAATATTAAGCATTGGAAAAATACTCAAGAAGAAATGGGAGCACGATACACAGCTACATCAATTATTTATTGAGTTTAGAAAGGTCTACGACTTCGTCAAGATGGAAATATTGAACGACATTCTTACCTAATTTGAATACCTAAAAGATCATTAGATTAATTGAGATGTATTTAAATGAATCCCGAAGTAAAGTCCAAGGAGGAAACTGTCTGTCCACAAGCTTTCACGTGAACAATGGCTTGAACAAGGAGATGCGTTGTCATTATTGTTTCTCAACTTTATTCTTGAGCACGCTATAAGGAAAATCAAAACAGGGCCTAAAACTGAATGAATGGTATTCACCCGGTTATGACGTATTCTGATGACGTAAAGCTGATAGAGGATCACAGGAGAACAACAGAAAGATATGCAGAGGTCATATTAAATCCTTACAGGGACATGAGTTTAGAAGTAAATGCAGACAAAACTAAACACACAGAAGTTCTCTGGGATCGTAATACTGCAAATTATGGATGCGTCAAAGTATCAAATAATACTTTAGAAGAATTCGGTACTTTCAAATATACAGTACAAACCAAAACCACGTCCAAGAAAAAAATTAATGTCGTCTGAATCCAGGGAATTCGTGTTATTATTCAGTTCAAAATTTTTTGTCGTCACTAATTCTGCCGAACAATTTGAAGCTTAAAATATATAAAACAATCATCATGCCTGTTATGCTGTATGGTTGCAAAACATGGCTGCTTACTCTGAGGGAAGAGCGTAGACTGAAAGTATTTGAGAACAAGATCCTCAGACGAGTATTCGGACCCAAGGGGAACGGGAATGGGGAATGGCGGAAACTTCATAACGAGGAACTACAGAAATTATACGGTTTACCAAACATTGGAGTCATCAAATCTAGACGCTTAGGTGGTCAGGTCATGTAGAAACCCTTTCAAAGTCTTAACTGGAAGGCCAATAGGAGGAAGACCTAGGCACAAATTGGAGGACAATATTAAGATGGATCTCACAGAAATAGGAACACAAAGTAGAAACTAGGTCCAGTTGACTAAAGATAGAAGGCAATGCAGAGCTTTTGTACATACGGTATTGAACCTTCGGTTTCCATAGGGGATATACTAGTTCAGAAACATGTAGTTTAAATTATGTGAATTGTATGTTGAGAGCAGATTATACACACAAACAATGGCGCAACTTCGGGGAAGTGACAGCGGTAAAAGTTTAAATTTCATTTCAGTAAGTTTCCTACAGCTTCAAAAAACTGCGAACCAAGAATTCTGAACTATGGTTCCTGAAGCAAGAATTAGTACATTACATAGACATCCTTCCATTAGGTTGTAGCGATAAAATTTCCATTTTACTTGTGTGATTCCTCTCGAGAGTCACCACTAGATGCAAGTGAATGATAATGACGGAAGATTGATCACTCAAGAATACATAGTTGCTTGCAATAAGGACAGATGAAAGCCCTACTTGGCTATATGGACAGCATAATCGCTGACTTGGGAGAGCCGGGTTCGATTACAGTCCGAAGTTTATGTGGTTTGTGTTAGGGGCAGAATCGGGACAGAATCTGTTTTAAATTAATGCACATGCCGTTGATAGATAAAAAGAAGAAAGCTTGACTTGTTAGTAGTTTTTGAATTATGATTTGTGATACGTAATCGAATCATGGAATGAGATTTATGTTAAAGACGTAACCTGGAATATTGATTAATTGTTAAATATATAGTAGAAATTGAAACGTTGCTTTTAAATGATATTTAGGCTATGAATTTTTAGCATTGATGAAGTATAACAATATTGGCGCAGTCGGTAGGATTTGTAGTAAACGCTAGCAGAGCCATGTTCAGGGATCCTATTTATGTTTATTTGAAATGTAATGGACAAATTATCAAGTTTTTACTTGATACAGGAGCAGCTGTTTCTGCTATAGGTTATAAATCACCTTTGTTAAAAGACACTTCGATCGAAAGTTTTCAAGGTTGTTTGAATAATGCAGACGGATCACCTATTAACACCGTGGGAAAATGTAAGGTTACTGTAGAACACAAGAACTACAAGGATTTTTTGTCCTTAATGATAGTAAAACAAGATCCATTCCATCCGATCTTAGGCAGAAGTTGGTTAGATGAGTTAGAACCACAGTGGAGGAGTCAATTGATAAATATGTTTGGTATTACAGATGATCTAAGAAAGATTGATGGAGAAAATAGTCCATCTGTAAATGTATTGAAAGAGCACTTATTGAAGCAATTTGAAGAGGTTTTCAAAGGATGTATTGATGTACCAATTAAGAATTTTAAATTAAATATTCCTGTTAAACAAGGTACTACGCCTATATTTAGAAAAGCGTACGATATACCGTATGCATTACAAAGCCAAGTAAAAGACGAATTGGATAAATTATGTAAGGCAGGAGTTTTAAATAAAATTACAGAAGCAGATTGGGCTACACCTATGGTAATAGTCAAAAAGAAAAATGGTACTCTAAGATTGTGTTTAGACTAATTTAGTTACTGAAAAAGTAAGTTATCCTTTACCTAAAATACAAGATGTACTCAATAAGCTAATTTCAGCCAATTATTTTGTGTTATTAGATCTAAAACAAGCCTACTTACAACTAGAAGTGCAGGAAAATTCTCAAAAATACTTAGTGGTAAATACTCCTTGGGGTTTATATTTGCAACATCGATTACCTTTCGGCCTTAATTGCTCAGCTCAAATATTTCAACAATTCATGGATACAGTAACAAGAGATTTGTTTGGAGTAATTTGTTATCTGGACGATGTACTTATTTGGGGAAGTACTCTGGAAGAATGCCATCAGAGAACTGTCCAAGTTTTGCAGAAGTTCAAAAATTACAACATACAAGTTAATAAAGACAAAAGTATTTTCTTTGTGGAATCTATTACTTACTTAGGTTATGATATCTCTAAACAAGGCATTCTACCTGCCAAAGATAAAATGAAACCAATTTTGGACACACCTCCCCCGAAAAACATTACACAATTACAGTCGTTCATGGGTATGTTAAATTTTTACCATAGGCACTTACCATCCTTACCATCTCAAATTCCTACCTTATACGGATTATTAAAGAAAGGTGTGCGATGGGAATGGTCTAGTAAGCATGAGCAGGAATTTCAGTTGGCAAAAGACTTGTTAAAAGAGGCAAGAATTTTACATCCTTTCGACGAAAATGCAAAAGTAATTTTAATGACGGATGCATCGCCAGATGGTGTAGGAGCTGTTTTATATAATGAGGTAGAAGGTCAATTTAAGACGGTAGCTTGTGCATCAGCTACCCTTTCAGAAGCAGAGAAAAATTATTCACAGTTTGAAAGGAAAGCTTTGGCCATAATTTTCGGAGTGCGTAAGTTTCATAAATTTCTATTCGGAAGGGATTTTAAAATTATTACAGATTCACAGTCTGTAAAATGGATTTTTGGTTTGAAAGCTGCACCTGATGGTACTTCCCCGAGAATGCAAAGGTGGTTTTTAATGTTAACAAATTATGATTACGATATTGTATATAGTAAATCTGTGAAATTAGCGGATTATTTATCTAGATTTCCATTAAAGATGTCAACGGAGGAAGAACATGTAGCTCCTGACTATATTAGTGAAATCTCTTCCACTATTTTAGAGAAAGATGAGATTGAGGAAGAATCCAAGAAAGATCACATGATTTTAAAAATTAAAGAATGGATGATGAAAGGTTGGCCTAAAAGATTGCCTCCTTGTTTTGATTTTAAAGAATATCAGGACATGTTCAAAAAACGATTTCAATTAGAATTACATAAGGAATGTATTTTTTGGAAAGGACGAGTGGTAATTCCTAGACAGTTAAGGGAACGGTACATGAAAAGGTTACACCAGAATCATCTAGGAGAATATGCTACACTTAAATTAGCATCTAATGAGGTTTGGTGGCCAGACATGGTTAATGATTTGCGTTGCTACTTAAGGAAGTGTGAGATTTGTGCTGCGGTGGCAAACAATGTGCCTAAAAATAATTATTCTTCTTGGCCTACTTCAAGCAAGCCTTTTAATAGGATACATATATACCATTGCCAATTGTTGGGTTTCCTGTTTTTAGTTATAGTAGATACTTTTTCCCATTGGATCAAAGTGTGGAAAGTAGATTCTACTAATGCAGCTATTACTTTAGAATGTTTGGAAGAATTATTTCAATTAGTTGGATTTCCAGAGACCGTTGTGACTAATAATGGACCACCTTTCAAAGGTCAAAGATTTCAAGATTATTGCAGAAAAAGAAATATTAAATTATTGAATACACCACCTTATTCACCGGAGAGCAATGGAAGTGCCGAAAGAGCAGTGCAGACTTTTAAAAAATTACTGAAAAAACGCTATATTCAAAATGGATATAAAGTTAGCAAGCAAGCTGTGACGCAGTGGTTGAAAGAAATTAATTACACTCTATTGCATACTCCTTTGAAGGTTATACATACATCACCGGCTTCTTTGGTATTTTCTTTCAAACCTGCGACTTGGTTCAATGTAAGCACTTCAGTACCGAACAAAGAAAATAAGTGGTGTGTGAATGAGGAAAAGCCGGAACCACAATTAAAGGAAGGTATGAACGTTTGGGTACGAAATTACAGAGCAGACCTTCCTAAATTTATTAAAGGAAGTTTTATTAGATACACAGGCAAGAACACATTAGAAGTACTTGTTAATGGTTCAATACGTAAATGTCATACACATCAAGTAAGGATGGCTGACACAGTTTCTAGTCAAAATAAGGGAATGACAGAAGTGAAAAATACAAAACTATTCTACAAGAGAAGATACAGTAGTGACAGTACAGGTCACTCTAAGGTGGATAGGAGGGTAGATAATACTTATTTAAAACAAGACGTTCCAGAAAACTTGGAAATGAACAATAACGATAGAGAAGGAACGGTTATGACTGACGGTTGGAGACGGCCACAAAGAAAACGGAAACCTCCTGACAGATGGGGGTATGAATGAACATTTGTTAGAGGGGAGGAGGATGTTAGGGGCAGAATCGGGACAGAATCTGTTTTAAATTAATGCACATGCCGTTGATAGATAAAAAGAAGAAAGCTTGACTTGTTAGTAGTTTTTGAATTATGATTTGTGATACGTAATCGAATCATGGAATGAGATTTATGTTAAAGACGTAACCTGGAATATTGATTAATTGTTAAATATATAGTAGAAATTGAAACGTTGCTTTTAAATGATATTTAGGCTATGAATTTTTAGCATTGATGAAGTATAACAGTTTGGATCCTACGTTAACTGTAAGTCCACGTCTCATATAACCTAGTCAACAATCTAAATGTAAATCTATGAAGGTAGATGGTGTGGCTTTGAATCAGAGATCCTTGACATTGAAGTTAAGTTCCCTAACTCTAACTGACTCGTGTTTCCACAAACATGTAATATTATTAGGGAAGATACATAGTATGATTAACTATATCGAAAGTCAAAGCTACTTTAAATTTCTTTTCCTTCAGACATTAAGTGCTACATGAGTTGTATTTAACTCACGCTAGTTTTAATTCCCCGGGTCTTGTAAACCAAATATACTCATTCATAACTCCACATATCTTTACTTTGGGAGCCCGGTAATTCATACTAACATAAATGGTAACATTTATCTAATTTGATGTGTGTTCCCTTGGGAGAAACCTTATAATTGGGTAAGTCAAGGAGGCAACGATATTTTTTTTCATTGAACTAGAAAGGACATCTTTTTTTCCTTAGTTCTTAATATATTCTCGTAATAAAACTCCATGGTCCAAGGGAAAATAGTCTTTTCTTTTTCTAGTGTGTCAACCAATGCATTAAGATCATATTCAACATATTAACAAATGTTAAAACACCAAAAGTTAGAAATATCAATCGTTTGGTTTCTACAGATTATGGAAATAAACTCTAAAATCATTACCATTATCACTATCATTAAACTAGTGTTCATTATCTATTAATTTTAAGACAAACTAAACTCGAAACTTATTTCCAAACTTATTTGGTTATAATAACAATTTAACTTGTTAACAAACAAGTAAGTTACTTTCAGATAAAAGAAACTTTCATAGAATTTTTAAAAAAGATATCTTGGTGGAAGTAGTACGTAATAGTTTAGATTTTGCTTCCAATTATATCGTTAGCTCTCTAAATACTATTCAAAATAATGATTTCATCAAAATATAATAAAGTAGTACAGTTGTTGTCTAAAGATTATTTCTTCAGTAACTGCCTAAACGTTGGGAACACCATCATATTCTTATAATTCCGTAATATCATGTATCTTATTTACATTTAGAAAAGGAAGTCTCATATAAGAGTGTTCTTGGGTTCTACTAAGTTTTCTTTTATTTCAATTATAATTATCAGAAATTCTAATCTTCTAATGCCCAAATTTAGCCATATGCCTTATTCAAAATCATTAAAAAATGGACGACGAAAGATGGCATTAGTATTTCTATGAAATACATATTATAGTTACTCAAGTAGTGCTGGGAATTAGTGTACAGTGATGATATACTCTTACTGATGCTTTTACTTTTTATTCACAAAAATAGAGCTCGGTAGTGACCTTATAATCAACCTCCACCTCAGCATGACTGAGCAGAATGATGTGTCCTCTGGTCCCGTACAGCTTATTTTCTGGAACTTCTTTTGAACTTGTGGCAAACGTCTTGTCATTTTGGGCATTCAACACCTCTCAATATTGAAAAGTTTTTGATTCAAGAAGAGGATTTGTCTGTGATCGTTTTGCTTTCATGATGCTCTGACGCTTTGATTCATTAGCGAAGGTTTGTCCTGTATGTCGTTTGTAAGCTTTCAGCGGCAAAACATACCTTGACACACTCAATATAGATATTTTGGAAGTTTGCGGTTCATAAGTCATCACTGATTGCCTTCGTACCTTTGCACACACGAAGCCATTCCTTTCGTGAGCTCTGGAGTCCGCACTGTTCCTAACACAGTTACGGTCTATCACAGTTTCAACTTCAGAGTATTTCTAGATAGTGCGATAGGTAAACCTTCTCGAGATTTTCAGATTTCCTCGTATATATAGGCCCTATATATATGGTCGATCTCACGAAGTGGTATAATTTCATCTATTATATGGAAAAAGAAAGAAAAAGAAAAGAACGTAAATAAGTACACTTGTTTTCTTCTATCCAACCATTTATTTAATACTGAGTAGTTATTTTATATGTTTCATTTTTTAATGTTAAATATCATTTTCGTCATTTCGGTCACTGTCCCCGCGTCAATGTAGTCACGAAAACTGTCAAACATTTATAACTAATAATTTGTTTTCATTTCTTTGAACACTTGCGTCTCAAAATATTTGATGAATGCCTTTCCTTTACACTTTCAAAATACAGATTTACTTGTTTACGCAAGTGTAATGGAAGGAGATAGCGCAGTCCCCAGAAACTGGATTTAGGCGCCATCTGTTTATGAAACTCATTATCAGTGCAACAACTAAGCCAGCCAACCTGTGTTTCTTTGTTAGTTGTAAGGCTCAAGCTTTGCTGTCTAGATGTGAACTGCGATCTATCAAAAAAGGTAAGACATAAAAAAAGTTATTGTACTATTTTTTTCTATTTAATGAGAAAAAAGGAAGGTTGTGCTTTCTTCATAATCCCGGTCACGTGGCTTGCAGTGAAATAAATGTTATCTAATTCTTCATGTTTATTTCATAAATTGGATATTTGAGCTCACTACGTGTTGAATATCTGATTTTATTGTTTTCTTTAATAATGTTTAAATTATTTCATACACATAAGTGAAAACATCATATCGGGCACGGTCATTTTGGTCACGTGACTTAACCAATTATTGCATGACCGAAATGATCGTAAATGACAGTCACGTGACCAGAATGATGAACAACATAATATTACGCAAAACTGTGTAATATTTTTGAAACTTTATAAGCTCGCAGATATTGAATACATGATTTATATGTTATAAGGCAATTGGATGTAAACTGAAACAGATTGCTGGACACAAAATTTAATTAAAACACTGCTAAATATGAAATCGTGTAACAATAGCTGTAAAGGCCATTGACTGCATGTAGTGTCGGATTTACGAAGGAGACTTTCGAGTTGAAGCACCCCCTAAATTCCAGGATTTTTTTAAAAGGCTAACTGTTAATGGTTCCAATGGTGATGATGAGCTTCAGGTCCCCCCAAAATTCTCGCATTTAAAAAACGAAGTATTCCTTCGAGAATCACCTCCCAAAATATGTCTAAATCCGCCGCTGATTGCAAGTGAGACTGAAAACCTATGTACTAGAACAAGTTTACAAATACATACATTTGAGTCAAAAATACATATTTAAATTTTATTATGATACAGTTTTCCTTATTGCTACAAGTATTTTAAAAGTTTACTCACCCACATCGAACTGTTACTATCATTTTTCTCTTAGTTGTTGTTACCGGATGTTAAATTTTTTAAAACCTGGTATGTACGTCAGATGTCTCCTTTAAAATACATTACTTCTTTCATACATTTTGAATCCTATTCAGCTGAGGATTTAGGGGTTGCTTTCTGTCTGTTTTGGAAACATCGAACTAGAGTACGAATGGCCAGCCATCCTGGCTGAGGCTCTTACTGGAGTTCCTCAGTCTCGCGAGGCGATTGCCGGGATAATACCACCGGCAAGAATGACGGTGGGAGAATGGGAAAATAAGAGAAAGAAAGCCAGAGAACTGTATCGTAGAAGAAAACGGGAAAACAAAATAAAATCAATTTAACAGCTAACTCCAAGGGAACAAAGGAAAAAGAGAAAAGAGTGGAGAACTGCTAGTAAAAAATACAGACAGAAGCGACGACAGTTGCATAAAATAATGAACATCTTACCTCCCCAGTCAGACGAAGAAGTACAGCCTGCATCACATCAATCAACGAAGCGTAAACGAGGAAGAACTGCAGTTCATCGTAATCGTTCCAATACATACAAATTAGTAAAAACAGCAAGAGAAGATAATAACTAAGCTGAAGAAGAAAATGGAAAAGTACAAGAAGCGTCTTCATCGAGGAAAACATAAAAAAGCTCCAATGTCTCCCTCACCTCCTAAAATGGTGAATCAACTTGTAAAAGGCGTTAGAGTGTCGACACCCGTTAAAAGACAGTTGCTGTTGGGTAACACTCTGGAGAAACAACTTGAACAACAAGTAAAATATTTCGTTCCTCAAAGTAAAAATAGACAAATAATAAGTTCAGCTATCGGAAACGAATTAATAAGAAAATACCGCCTTCTACGCCGGGTTCAAAAGATTTTTTCATACAGATTAAATCCCATGCTGAAAGTAAGAGGTAAAAATATTGTCTTAAACTACCAGCGCAAGAAAAGGTGTCACATTTCCGAACCAATAAGGAAAACAGTAGAGAGAGTCTTTGAATATGACAGTGTTAGTCGCATGACAACAGGGAAAAAGGACTTTGTTAAGAAACATACAATAACGAAATAAAGAAGAATTCTCCGCTACAATGGAAAAAACTTATTTACTCGATTTCGTAGTGAAAATTCAAATATAAATATTTCATATGCGAGTTTCTGGAGGCTTAAACCATTTTGGGTTACACCACTACAATCTGAAGATAAGGAAAATTTTATGTGCGTAAAACATAGTAGTATTTGTAGTAGAAGCATTAAGGAAGAAGAAGGTAATTAAAGGAACCGCACTAAATGAGGTGAGTAATGCAACTGTTTGTTCAGCCGCAAATGAACAGTATATGTTAAGTAAATGTCCTCAATGCCACCACAAGCAAGTCAAATTACAATACGAAGCTGATAAAGAAATTCAATACTCAAGACGGGAATACGTTACGGAAACGAAAATTATAAAAGGAACAACAAAGAAGATTAGAAAGGTAGTGAAACAAAAGAAATCATGTGCCATAAGTGAACTAATTAAAATATTCGAAATAGACATTGTAGATATTAAAAAGCATATTTTCCAAATTAATCATCAAGCTAGAAAATCAAAGCCCGAAAATCAAATCTAAAAAAATAACGAAATTGTTTTACACATGGACTTTGCGAATAACTATGTAACTAAATATTCAGAAGTAATTCAAGCAACACATTACGGAGCATCAAGAAAACAAATTTCATTGCATACTGTGATATTATATTACGTATCAGAAGAGAACGTTTTTTTTTTTTTTTTTTCAAATCATTTTGCACAGTTTCAGATATACTGGATCATCAAGCTCATGGCATATGGGCTCACTTGAAGCCTGTTTTCGCAATAATAAGAGATAACTTTCCTGAAAGTAGTAGAAGAGATTTTTTTCAGTGACAGTCCTTCTTCACGATATCGTAACAAAAATAATATTGCGTTAATGAAAAACATTCTATCGACAATATTTCCGAAAGTTCACCAAATCATGGAATTATTTTGAGGTAGGACATGGGAAAGGAGCTGTTGATGGGGTTGGGGGATCGGTTAAACATACTGCTGACAGTTTTGTGTTGCATGGAAATGATGTTTGTGATGCCATGGACCTTGTTCGTTTGTTTGAAGAGTCAAGTGCGGTTGAAATTTTATATGTTCCAGATTCAAGCTTTCATGAAACTAAAAGTCCTCTGGTTGGAACCGGTGCTCCAGTAATTCCGTCTATTAAAAATGCTTATCAAATAGTGTGTACTGAAAAAAAAAAACTCTCAGAATAAGACGATTATTTTGCTTTTTGTGTCCAACACATGAAATATGTACCCACTATCATCTTGCAACTGTTCATGATGTCCCTAAAAGGGCAAGATACCTTACACGAAAAGCCTTAAGAATATTTCAACCAAGAAACGCCTTCACGTTCATGAAGTTTATATTTCAGAATGTGATTCTGATGACTTAATTGTGAATGTGAAAAAACAGCTTTATATTCCTGTTAAGAGGTTTACATATGTAAATGTAGGTAATTGTGTTATTGTAGGATTTGATGAAAAAAAGACAGGAAAGCAAAATTATTTGGGTATACGTACAAGTATTCCTGAAGAAGATGTTGAGGTTCAATTCTTAAATCAAACACGTGAAGGAAGCTCTTTGTTTACCCTGAATGAGCAAAGCATTTCTTTCTTTGTAAGCAGAAATTAAATAGTGGCCATTGTTTAAGAATGTAAAATTCAAAAAAGAGGTAAACAGAGGTTTTTTTAGAGTTTCAGAAGATGTGGTAAGAAATCTGTTGTAAAGCAACTTGATGTATTTAGTAAAGACTTTTCATTTAGGTCCTTGGAAGGCTGTCGTATTTCAACACAACAATGTTTGTGGATTGTTCATACTAAGGTAAACTTTGTATGAGTGTAACATTTAAGTTTTACTTTAAATATATCTCCTGAAAAATACTTATTGAAGAGTGGTACAAATCTACCAGTTTTCTGTATTTGAAATATTACAAACTTTTAAGATAGTTAAGTTTCATGTAGACAAAATTAAGATTAAAAATGATTAAAAAAAGGAAAAGTGCTTAGAATGTGTTTCTCAGTCTTATGCTATGTAAAAGTATGTGTTTTCTAAAACAATAACTACTTTTTGGAAGTATGTTAAAACTTTATTGGCATAATGTATTACTCTTATTATTGCCGTTATTCTTATATAATTCTACATATATTACGAAAAATAGGCATTGTTGTAATGGTGTTCAAGTTAATGTATTGCTCTGGCTTCAGTTTGAAAAAATCGAATAAAATGTTAAGTTGATGTTTATTTGTCTGAAGTTCTAAATATCAGTTTGGCCACAGCATCGTCATTTCGGTCACATTGTGTTCATTTCGGTCACGAGTGATAAAAAGTCTGTAGATACCGTAAAAATTACTTTTTTATGTTAAAGTCTTGTGGTTGTATGGAAATAAATCTATGTTTTACTTCAAAGGTATTATATAAATGAAAAGCTAAAGATTTTAAAATATACTCGAAACTATGTGTGTGCAAAAATACAAAAAATAACAAATGATGAAGTTTTAATATATTATTTAGCTTACAAATTTTAATTTAATTTATCTTAATCTTATATGAAAGTTTTTAAAATAAGGAGCGTCGAATGAGCTTTATTCTGTCTATTTTAAACATTAATTTCAGGTTTTAAAAATTCATTAAAAACATGACCGAGATGACGTAGAGCAACACTTTCAATTAGTTATTTTATCATAATTTAGAAAAAAAATAACCAATCAGCGCGGCCACTTCTGTGATGAATACGAGAAACCTGCCAGAGGTAGTTCATGATTAAAAAATAACAAAGGAAGAGTTTCATTTTCGCGAACAATATAACTCGAATTTATACCACTTCGTGAAACCGACCCATATATATATATATATATATATATATATATATATATAATTTAATCAGTCTGGTATTGTTTGAGCTTCGGTTGTGATAAATTCAGAAAATATACTAATGAACGAAATGGTGGAATGGAGAAATTTAAAGAAAATGGGAGAAGCTTGAGAAGACCCATAAACACAGTGTTTGTTCATCATATGGCCCACTGGTATATTCTATATACTTAATACATTATTAATTTAAAGTACATACATGAATAAAATATATAACATATTTGGGTATAAGTTATAAAATATCAAAATACAAATGTAATGAGATGTACTGTTATACTATTAAAATTATCAATTACATTCAACTTTAATCATGTACGAGTTTTTAGGGTACACCATTGCATTCTTTTTATCAGTAGTTATCAAGCTTGGGGCACGAATCTTTATGAAGGTGTGGAGATCGAGCAAGGAGGATGCAAGCTAGTGACAGAAATAAACTACATTAACAATTACAAACGTTATGAATGTCGTAACAAGGAAGGGTCATTCCATTAAGAACAATGCTGGTAAAAAACAATAATACTACACTACAATTGTATGCAGATATTTCGCTGCAGATAAATAATTAACATTTAAGTTTTGCGTCAGAATTCGCAAAAAAGGCAGACCGACAAACGATAAAGAAGATGCGTGAAGTATTCAGGGTTAACATGTAATAGGGCGCACGGTGTACAAAGTTCCGCAGCAAATACTTTTGGTATTGTATGAGACACAATGAGGCACCCCCGCCGCTCACCCCTAACCCTATCTACTCCCCACATCCCCTCTACCTGACCCTTAGAGAGAGAACCAGTTTGACGCTCAGCTATAGCTAGGTTAGGCGTTTTAGGAAGAAGTGTTGTCTTTTGTACGCCGCGCGCCCTATTGTGTGAGTTTCTGTGCGGACACTTGTACGCCGCGCGCCCTACACCGGCATTGTTTTTACAAATGTTTTACGTACTTGTTTTAGTGAAATCGTCTTGTTTTGCGTTTCATGTCGCCGTGTGTTGTGTGTTTGTAATGTATTATAATTTGGATCTGTAAATAGACCTATTACTTTGTAGAATATTGTGGTAAAGGTAATGGCTACAAATGAAAATGAAGAAAGAAATCGTTTGCTTTCTTTACTTGATAGCGTTAAAAAGGAAATCCAAGAAGAAGAAAGAAATGCTGAATCTGGTATAGAGACTTTGCGTAGACATTTGTTTGCAAATAACAAAGATGATAGTAGAAGTACAGTAATGAACCTGCTCAAGAAGATGTCATCGAAGGGGAAGGATCTGATCAGTCCGAAGAGGAATTGGAACACAGTGATCACGATATGGAGTCAGAAATGTCTGCTAATGAAGAAACTGCAATAGAAGATGACATTCATGGGACAGTAAACCGGAATGTGTTATTGGAAAAGACAAGGAAACTGAATGGAATGCTCACATGAACGATGCTAATTTACGGGAAGAGTGCGAAGACAAAATATTATTAGAGCGGAAAGAATAGGTGTGCGTCTACCTACACCAAAAGGTGAAGTTTTGGTAGCGAAAACCCCATACGAAACTTGGAAGCTACTTTTCCCTGACTCGCTCATTGACGAAATTGTTGAGTACACCAATGTTTGGATACGGACAAATAGAGCAAATTATGCTCGTGAAAGGGACGCTAAAAAGACTGACCGATTAGAAATCCATGCTGTTATGGGTTTGTTATTTCTTGCCGGTTTGCTGCGATCCTCGCATACACGTATGGAAGATCTATGGGCAAACTATGGACTAGGAATTGAGTACTTTCGTTCCACAATGTCAGTCAAACGTTCCGTTTTATATTCATTTCTTGTAATAAAGTCAAGTTTTCCTAACTTTTAGTTTTTTTTTTACCTGTAACTGCTTAAAATGATAAGTTTAAATAAATTTGTTAAAAAAATTGTCAAATTTGAATTTTTTAAATATATAAATTGTTTAAAAAACAACTTAGGACTGAAAAATTACAGTAAATATGTCTTTAGAGACCAAATGAGTGTATGTGGTACGCGCCCTATTAGAAAATACGTAACTTTTCCTTATGCGCCCTATTAAAGGTTAAGGAAAGGGGAAGGAAACAAGGTTAGGGATCAATGCTTTGCTCTGGGAATGTAAGCGTCCTGCACACCTGATATAACTGTGCAGTGCGTTTTTTCTTACACTCACAGGCGTGCGCAACGTGGGTGCCATGGGTGTCTTGGCACCACCATTAGACCAACTTTTTTTATGCAGAGTTATTACAAACTGAGAAGAGATTACGTGTAAATTATTTCCCGTCTGCATGTGTGCCGTGCATCGCCGATGCAGCGTCGGATGCAATGATGCTATTTTTTCTTAGGGATAAGGGGAGGGGAGGACGACATTCCATATGGTGGACTTTAAATCTGGCACCCACATTCCCAATGTCCTGCGCACGCTGGTGCTTACACTTTAATGGTCATTTTAGCATTTAGGCTAAATGCAACTTTCAGCTACAATGTAATATGAGTACTAAAAATATGTACTCCTACCAAGAATCCATTCCTGGTTTCTTCGTTCAATTGCTAACTATATAGCCACAAAGGAATACATGTAAATACGCACACACACACACACACACACACACACACACACACATATATATATATATATATATATATATATATATATATATATATATATATGCTAGTAATATACGCTAGTAATTATATATATATGCTAGTAAAATTTTGCAAACTCTAGTTATATATATGTAGCAGTAATTTATTTACGGAATTTCAACGTGGGTCTGAAGCTGAATAAATTAAATACCATATTATTCTTTTAATTAGTTTCCCTATATTTGTTTATTATAAAAACCTTACTTCTAATATAAGTAACAGTACTATGTAGCTATTACTATTGTGATTATAGAGTATATACATACAACTTCAAAATCATGTAATAACCTTGAACTTCTCTTTGTCAATATGATTTTACATACTGTGCGCTTTTAACTCGGACGACTGGTAAAAACGAATATGATCAAAAGTGAGATTCGAATGACGTTGGTCTGCTAGTGACGTACCATAAAGACAACAACCGCATTGCATAACTGTATTTGACAGGAAGTATATCTAAATACGCTTTCATGGAGCTTCTGGGTTTTGAGCACTTGCATAGCAATTGGTGCTCTTGTATGGGAATTCTTCAACTGAAATTACAGCCTTTTTTTCTTTTATCGAATAAAAACCGGAAGAAAATTGAACAAAGTCGATATACATTAATCAGCAAATCATACCGTATCAGTATCTTAGATAAATAGATTAAGGTTGCAGGATTGCTAAGAAGGCGTTTTTGAAATTGTCTAAATTAAATCTACCCTCAATGAAGTTATCACTTTTTTTCTAAAAAGAAATTACTAATCTCATATTGTTAATCCTTTACAGACGGTTATTTTAAACAATCCTTTCTTCAGAGACCAGAAGTAATTAAAAAACTGAAGCTTTATTAAATTGCAGTACCTAGAATGATTTATCTGAATTAAAGAAAATGAAGCTTACAAACCACAACCATCCTCTCCGCTCAGGTATAGTATCTACATCACGCAGCCGGCATCACCCGTACGATCGGTTGTTGTACACCCAGCCACAAACGTATCTCCCCCCTAAGTGCTCTAATTCCATTACTTGGGGTCCAGGTCTTTTGCAGTTGTGAGAACTACTAGACAGATGCAACCCAACTTTTCTCGGCACTGACAGCAGTTGGTAGCACTGAGTCAAGTCTTTGTGCAAGTAAAATTGTGAGTAGATGACGCACGAAACATTTCTCCATTCTGAGATCAACCACTCTGGTTCAGAGCGTGTTGTCCAATGAACATCATATGCTAATCTCAATATTGCTGTGTATGTAATGTATTTTTTCATTATATAGTGTATATTCAAAGATACAAAAACACTGATAACACATGAATCAAAGTAGCTGAAAATATCAAATCTAGAACAACTGCTGGAAATAACTTTGTAAATAATTGCCTCAATTGAGAAACCTTGTCAAATTCTCCTCATTCCAACATCTTTTTCTTTCTGGAGGAGAGAAGATCTTGTTTGTCACACTGAGTATGCATTGAAATTGAATTTGAAAGAGGAAGACTTGAAAAAGTTTCAGCATGTCCGGTACTAGAACCCGGGTCCAGCAAATAGAAGTTCAATGCGCTAACCACTCATCTACCGCGCTATTTGAACTTTCACCCAAACTAATACCTAGCTAAAATCGTTTCATAGAAAAATATAAACAGCATACTCAAATATAACAAAAACAAACAAACAAAATATAAATAAGAAAATATGAGCAACTTGTGTGAGTGTCTTAATGACTTACTCAAGATTTCCTTGTTTAACTCAAAAACAAGTTATATAGACGTTGCTCAATGAGGAAAATATCCCGAAATGTTCTTCAAGTTGAGCTTATGTCATCGGAAGAGCCGTAACTTGTTGGGGGGCAACTGTCCCCCAGAAAAGTTCCCCGCTGTTCGAGGGGTTCCTATTTTAAGACAAAATTGTCTTACTCGATATATGATGCGAAAATGAAATTATAAGTGAAGGATCAAACAGGTTCACTAAATTACATAAACAGAGCAACACACTAAAGGTGAATAAAACAATAATGAGTCGTGGGCCCAATTCAGTAAAAGAAAGTCTACTATTAGGGGCACTAGAAATAATATATATTCGTATATTATTGTCAGATTTATCAATATTGTCCCATTATTGAATTTGTCGTGCATGGAAGGGGCCCAGAGGCGTAACTAACGACCCCGCAGACCTTGGTGTACGGAAGATTCCAAGAATTTCAGATATCCTCTTATCTTATTGGCCAATACAGATAGGACATGAAGAGTCAGACCAACATATAGCGGAAATTAAGGCCAACTGCTGTCGGCCCTCGTGGCCGAGTGTTCTAGGGTAATGTTCTAGTAATGATAATAGTTTTTGACTTGGCTTCACCCCTTGCCGAAGGATTGTTTAAATTTTCATAACACTTTTAACATTAAAATAAGCTTGCAGTTTTACTATACCAATCCATAGTAAAAGTAATAATAATAATAATAATAATAATAATAATAATAATAATAATAATAATAATAATAATAATAATAATAATAATAATAATAGGAACACGTTAGAAGCCCCGCAGGGTTAGTTTCTGTTCTCTTGCTCAAATTTTTCTGTACATTTTACATAACCATCTAAAAAACAGCTGGCTAGGGTAGCGCGCAAATACTGAAACTCTTGGGATCGGCGTAAATGCTGCCGGCTCTTCTTCTTTGGAAATTAGAAGTTACGATGAGGAAGAATAGTAGTAACGTAAATCGGGAGCAGTTAAAAACGATGAGATAGCCTGATCTTGAAGAACGTTTCGTGATATTTTCCTCATTGATGAAGGTCTATATAACTTGCTTTTGAGATCGAGAAGGAAATCTTGAGTACGTCATTGTGACACTCATAAGGAACGTCTTCTCATACGAGCACTAGTAGTTTGTACAGTCTTACATGCAACGATTTTAACTAGCTAAAGGTTTAGACAAAAGGTTAAGTGACGTGGTAGGTAAGTTGTTAGCGTATAGAACTTCTGTTCGGCGGAACCGTGTTCGAATCCAGGCCTGGTTGAAAGTTTTTCAAATGTTTCAATTTCAATCTCAATACATACTCAGTGTGGCAAGAAAGATCTCTCCTCCAGAAAGAAAGAGATGTTGGAATGAGGAGAATTGGAGAAGGTCTGTCAATGAAGGCAATCATTTACTCTCTCATTTCCAGCAGTTGTTCTAGATAGTTTTGTGGCTGGGTGTACATACCTCACATTCCTCTTTGAATGGTTATTAAATTGTATATTTGTGAAATGTTATAAAATGGTCCCGGCGGCTTTCTACAATTATCATCCAAGAATCTTTAATCACAATCAGTAATCTATAGTTCCTGGAATATATTCTATGAAAATGAATTTGGACATTTTCTAAGAATTTTTAAATAAATATTTAACTTTTTTAAAAATATGAAGATTATATATATCATTGACCAGAAAAATTTGTCCGAAAAGAATTCACATAAGCAGTAAGCAATCTTTTCCAAAAGTATATGAAAGCTAAACTACTCTTCATTGTACAGGTTTCAGTAAAATATTTATTTATTAATGAGTATTGGATATATTATCGCTCATGAAGTGTTTGAAAGTATACCATATGGATGGGCATTCGTGAGTAACCAGGAACATCTTGCACAAATGCAGAAACGAAGGATAGGGAACTATAGTTTCATGTTGATGTAAACTATGCAAGATTTGGATTCTTTTGTCCTGAATTTGTGTGAATTTAATAAGGTGTTGGTAGAATAAAAATGGAATGGAATCTTTAAGACTTATGTCCCACAATTATACCGCGAGGGCAAGGGAGACAGTGATGTATAAAAATAGTGGATGATAATGAAAGAAATAGTGGAATGGAGAACATGAAAGGAAAAATGGAAACAAAAGCACGCACACGAAGTTCTTCCAATACTAGGTCCACTTAAGAAGAAACTGGGATCGAACCAGGGACCTTAGGCACCAGAAATTAGTATATTACCACAGCCGATGTGGACTCCCATACAACAGAAAACTGAAACAGGCTGCAAGCATGTGTTTATTTTTCAGTACTCGATCACCCTACTTCTGAATTTGAATAATGAGAAAGTAAAGAAAAATATCATTCACTTTATCATAAACCAACTTTCATGGAGTATAGACAATATTGGCAGTGCTATTTTTAGGAAAATCGTTTGTCAAAGCCCTCTCTTACCAATGAACGTTCTTTTCCGCAACTTTCTGATGAAGGTGAATTATGCTAATCGTAGATCTATTAATTAAATATCTATTTAGGAAATATTTACAAAGCTCTAGAATTGTCTACCAGAGAAACTTGTTGTGACAATACATCTTTTCTGAATTTTCCCTAGAGAAATGACATCTGCAGTAGTGTAGGATTGTTGGTTAAATATTTGTTTAATAGATAGCCTATGGATAAGATAGCTATACTGTATAAAACCATGAAAATAGTTCTGGATTAGGTTTACAGGAAAATATTTTTTGTAATATTGTTAATGAAATATAAACAAAAGCTCACGTCCCACAAAATACTCCTCCAATGAGAGATTAGTAACTAATGTCATCTTACAATATGGAAAAGATTGTTTTATCTATGAAATTTAAACAAAGTCACCTTTCTCGTTGTGGTCAAGAACACATTGTTTACAACAACACAATCATAAGCTATCCCTTCTGTATTTTTCCGTGAGGAACGAATGAAATTATTAGGGGATTATGTTAATTTATGAAATACTAATGCGAAGACCACTATGTGCTTTCGATTTCAAGTTTCATTGTATTGTAGACCAGGAATGTCAAACTATATAGCAAGTGGGTCAAACAGTCATCAGTGTAGAATACCGGTAGTGTGGGTTACAAAAAATAAAACAGGAAACTTAATGATGTATTTAAAAAGTGAGTAAATACATAGAATCTTGCCTAATAATCTGGAAGAAGCATAAAGGAATCTGAGTAGGGGATGTAAAGTAGAAGCTTTCTACTATCGAAAAGTAATAATAATAATAATAATAATAATAATAATAATAATAATAATAATAATAATAATAATAATAATAATTACAAGAGATAGGTCGCCAGCGGCAACTGAAAGTAACTACCGCAAAAGGAAAATAATTGTGCAATCTGACTAAATAAAAAAAATGTAAGACAAAATTGATTACAATGTTCAATTACCTATCTAGGCACTCTCACATCTTAGTGGGTACTCTATAGCTGTTTAAGAAAGTCAAATTGTTATATAAAACTGAATCAATGCTATTTAAGAAATAATATAATTCCTTTTTTTAAAATTACCATTTTATTGTGACAGTCGAAATTCATTAAAATCAGTAAATTCAGATTTTTCCATTTCATAACAGAAGTTACAGAAATTATTAGTTTATAGATTTCTAAAAGGTAAAAAATAAATGAGATTTTTAAGCATGCACAATTTTTAAGAGATTTAAAATAATTGCAAAATAATGTAGTCGAAACACAGAACAGTTATGTCTTTTGATACAACATTCAAAATTCATAGAATTTGCGTATTATTCAATTGTACAGATAATCATGTGAGCATGAAGGAAAATTTATACTAATTATAGGTACAGATTTACTTTGCAGTGGCCATTAAATTATTGACAACATGTTTCATACATACCTTTAGGAAAATTGTCCTACGTTAGGTTGTCATAATTCTTTTCTTTAATAAATTATTCATTTTTCATACATTAAAAATTAACTATATTTTTATTTCACGAAGAAATTCTTCAATTATTCTTATTGTTTTCATAAATACAATTATATCAATAAAATAATCGTATGCCACATATCTTGCAAAGTTCATATTTTACCGGTAATCAGAAATAGAAAGAAATGTCATTATTGAAGAATTATTCTGCTATTTTAGATTTGGTCAGGAAAAACAGTAAGCAAAAGAGAACTGCGATTCGAAACCGTAAGAAATAATTGACTGTATGTATTTGCTGAATCATTAACATTTCAGATAATTTGGAATACGATACTGATTTGAAATAAAACGACATGCAAAAATCAACTAGTAAATACTCATGCTCTTAAGATATATTTTACAGAAAATTTTGAAATAACCAAGATCTCTCTGTTTCACATTGCTTATTAGGTTGGTTTAATTAATCGAAAACATACTTCAAAATTCGTACTACAGAATTAATTGGATTTACTATTACGAAATATGCAGGTAACCGGTATTAGGTTTGAAAGCGGGAGGCTGTGAATTTCCTTACACGAGCATTGTGTTCACTACGTACATATCAGGAAAAATATTGTAAATTTTTTTTTTTTTTCATATTTGAAGAAAAGTATACGAGGTTTGTCCGGAAAATACGTATAAAAGTTGAATAAGAACTTTATTTTACAATTATTCAGGTATTACAATATGGTCTCCTTCAAAGTACTCTCCCTTAGACAAGATACACTTCTGCCAACGCCGTTTCCAATGTTGATAACATTGCTGAAAGTCTTCAGTTTTGATGCTGTTCAGTTGCTGTGTCGTTTCTGCCTTGATGGCTACCACATCTCCAAAGTGCCGCCCCCGAGGCACCATTTTGCATTTCGGGAACAGGAAGAAGTCACAAGGGGCTAAATCGGATGAATAAGGCGGGTTGTCTGTCACGGTGATTGAGCTTCGGGCGAAAAACTCACGCACAACGACCAACGTGTGAGCGAGCGCATTGTCGTAATGAAGGATCCACTTGTCCCTTGTGCCAAATCCGGTCGAACTCGGGCCACGCGAGCTCTGAGATGTCTCAAAACTTGTACCTAAAGCTGTCTGTTCACACTCTGGCCGGGAGGGACAAATTCCTTGTGAACAATGCTAATAGAATCAAAGAAAACAATCAATATTGTCTTCACATTGGATCTTGCTTTTCGCGACTTTTTTATTCTCGGTTCTCCTGGTAGCTTCCATTCCTTGCTTTGAGATTTGAGCTCCACATCGAATTCGTAAAACCAGGACTCGTCTCCAGTGATGACTCGGTTGAGAAAGTCCCCTCTTTCCTCTGCTTCCAACCAATCCTCACAGCACTCAACCCTCTTTGCTTTCTGTTCTGGAGTCAAGAGCTTCGGTACGATTTTCGCACACAATTTTTTCATTTCAAGTTTTTGTGTCAGAATTTCGTGAACGATTGTTTTGGGAATTGACAGCTCGTCAGCAATCATTCTGACTGTCAATCTACGGTCTTCAAGAACACAAGTCCGAATTCGTTGAACATTTTCATCAGAACTCGATGTTGACGGGCGTCCTGGGCGAGGGTCTCTTTTCACGTCTTCTCGGCCCTCCCGAAACCTTTTTAACCACTTGTTCACGGTTGGTTCCTTCAGAGAATTGTCTCCGAACACTTGTTTCAAACACTCAAAAATCTCACGGCCATTCTTACCTAGCTTTGCAAGAAATTTGATGTTGATGCGCTGTTCCTCAATCAGAAAGAGCTCCATGCCGATGACGGCAGGTGAACCAGGGTAACTTTCAACAAGCTGCCACACACTCCTACTGACACGCAGAGCGCTCTGACTCAAACTGAGCGTTGATGGGATTGGCCACAGCAGTAGTGCCACCTGGTGGTGACTGCAACCTGTAAAATAAAGTTATTCAACATTTATACGTATTTTCCGGACAAACCTCGTACTGTCAACACCACCGATAATTATCAACCATTAAAATGCAATCAAATAACTTCTTAATATCAATGCTTATATTGTTCTACTCTTACCGCTAAAGATGGATCATGCATAGAACACTCACAAGGGAATGAAGGGAGAATTGATATCGAGTTGGAACGTTGTGCATACATCAATCGAAAGCACTAACGATGCTGATTAAGAATCTGTAATAAAAAGTTTCCACATAAATGTATTGAAGGAGTTATGTCGATTTATCACTTTTCACATTTTACGAGATTTTGTTGTTTTGAAATTAGTTAAGTAGGTGAAAACAAAACGATGAACTCAACTCACAGAGCTTGCTAACTCCCACAGCTAATCATCTATGTGAAATGCATAGTGAGAAAGCATCATAAGCCGTATTGCACGCATAAAAAAGTCCCTGTGTGGTACGGCCATCTATGCGGTAAAGTGCGCAACAACTTCGATTCTCCCATGCCTAGCTTCGGACTGTAAACACCGCGAACAGTTGTCAGTGTGCTCTCGCCGAGGTAACAAGGTGCTTGTTTTGATGTGTGCTCAACTGTTGTTCATTTGTTACGTCAAGGTGCAAAATGGCGCAAATGAATATTGACAACGTCTTGGCAATTGTAACTGAACAAGTCAGCGACTATATTCAGCGGAATCGGATCAAATCTGTGAACAAACGTCAAGTGAAATTGACTTCGCATCCGCCATTAATGACATGATTATTGCAGGCTATGAAAAAGGCGAGGTCATTTCAGAAACTTTGGTTTCGACAGACTTTCGCGTGATTGACGGTCATACACCAGTGGCACATTTACATACATCACGAAGGAGCTGTTCGATTTTGGATGAAGAACCTGATTATGAACCATCGACATCAGCAGGTCGTCCAAAAACTTCAGATACTCGGAAATATACAGACGACGAGATAAGGATGGTTCTTGATTGTGCATGAACACCGCGAGGCAAATGCAGAAAAATCACTGCCATCCGTAAGAAACACTCTTGGGCACCAGACTGGCCTGTCATTCGTGCGTGGAAAAGGCAATTTGCATCTGGTGGCAATAGAGAATTGAAGCTGAAGTAAATAAGCGACGACACATTTGCCGATTTCAACGCAACTGCTGCGGCGGGTTATCCAATTCACGACGACGACATACGAATCTGGGTGATGAAAAATGCAGCCAAACTTAATTTCGCTCATTCGTTCGAGGCTTCGTCTTGGTGGGTACAGCAGTTTAAAAAGAGCCCGTGGAATTACCAGCCGCCGAATCACGAGTCGCGTGACGAAGCCCTGCTTCGAAGATCAGGAGCTTTTGAAAACGGAAGCAGACAAATTTGCGACCCGCATCAGCAACACAATCAATCAAAAATGTTTTGAACGCCGATCAGAGTGGTGTTCAATATGAAATTACAGGAAATCGCACTCTGGCGTTCAAAGGACAAGATAGAGTTGAAAAAGTTGTGCAGACAACAAATGCTACAACCCACTCTTTCACTATGTTGCCAATAGTTGCGATGAGCGGAGTTGTTCATGACAAAATGATGGTAACACTCCAAGAGTCTACAGGAAAATTTGGGTCAAGGATGTGGGAAACAATGATCAAACCCGAAAACCTAGTGTTTGATGCATCGAAAAGTGGCATCATGATAAGTGACGGCCGCGACAAGTTTGTTAAAGACTTGCTGTCTGCAGCGATTTCACCGAACGAAGAAAATATCGTTCTACTTGACCACTGGGGTCCGTTCACAGACCACACGCGAAATGCCGCGTGTTTGCCAAATGGCGCAACGGTGAAGGTTGAGAATATCCCGAAAAACTGCACGCGATTCTGTCAGCCGTTAGACGTTTATGGATTCAGTGTTTGGAAACATTATTTGAAGAAACTTGAACACTATGTGAAACTCGAACGTGATGGGTGTAAAATATTTCAACGAGACCAGCGGATTATATTTGCGTCTATTCTACACAATCAGATCAGTTCGCCTAGATACATTGGGTTGTATTAATATGCATTTATTAAAGCCGGTTATAAGACTGGTGAATATCCTGCTTTTGATTCGCCAAGCAAATTTAGTTTCAGGTTTGGTGTCGCCAACTGTAAGCATTGTGAAACTTGCGAGAATCCGTTGCTCTTGGTGCAAAGACATTTTTTGCTTGAATCATTTTCTTGTTGATAAACCTTAGTATGTGCTGAAATATCATTACTGCACACCTTATGTCAACTAATACATTTGATTCTGTTATGCTCCAAAAGTTATGTTTCCTCAAATATGAGTAACGAAAACATTTCCAAACGATTTCTAGTGCGTGAATTAGTCGTTTGTATGAGTTTGGTAGCGATTGGAATTGAAATAACGTGAAAAAGTGCGAAAACTGTGAAAAGTGACAAACCGACATAACTCCTTCAATACATTTATGTGGAAACTTTTTATTACAGATTCTTAATCAGCATCATTAGTGCTTTCGATTGATGTATGCACAACGTTCCAACTCGATATCAATTCTCCCTTCATTCCCTTGTCAGTCACTTAGTTTCTCTCATCATAATGTGTAAATTGTGAAATATTAGGCAATAACTTATGCCTAAAACAAGGAAACACTTCTTTAACATGTTCATATATTTATTTATATCAAAGTCGAAGCTAAAATTGAAAAAATTCAATTTATCCACATACCGTTAACTTTAGTGTCTGATCCATTTAAAATCTGCTAAAGTAGTTCGTAATCCTAAACGCAATATTTACTAATTCTGGTACTGAAGGGGCTACAACTATATAAACAAGGGAACGCCCACCGCAACATATAGAATATAGTTAAAGAAATAATTTCATATTTCATTTAATTCGAGAGGTTGATTTAGCTGTTATAAATAAAAATTAGTTACGGAATTATATAAATAATTCTTTCAAGATAGGGAAAATTGATTAGTCTAGAAAAAATTTGGTAAATTAAATCTAAATTAATTTGAATTAATTGTATTCCTACTTCTGGCATAGTATTAAATCACATGACGTCATCATAGGAAAAATATAAAAAATATTTTAAATGATATAAAACGAAATAGTAAAACAATTGTGGGAAAACGAATAAATATGAGGTTAGCCACAGATGGACACGTAACCTGTTGCTCCTTTCACGGTATCTGGTATTTTTTTCTTGCAACCAGCTTCAGATATCTGGAGAGATGCTGCGGCTATCAGAACACAGATCTGATGCATGTCTTTCGAGGTGAATTGAGGGCCATGAGTTTGACATGCTTGCTGTAGACTCTTTTTACTTTTAGGAATAGTGGTAAAGTTCGAACTTCATCTGTAAAATTCATAGAAATTTTAAGATAAAAATTTGCTGTTTATGTGTTAAGCAGTGAGGCCGCTACTAGATTTCTACACAGAAGAACGGACGGACGAATGAATGCACCAAGTTGATGGATATCGAATAATAGTTTTTTTTCGGCATATAGAGGTCACGAAACGTGTAATATGATTGAAATATCGAATTGTATATATTTACCGACATTAGATTCTTATCGTCAAACGAAAGCAAGACAAAATATTTTTAAAAATAAAAGAAGAAGAATAAAAGATGTAAGTTCAAGATTTGTAGCTCTCCAAATACGGTGTTGCGAAAGTAGAAAGTCCCTCTCAAAAGAAATTTTATTACAATTAGGTACATATGTACGTTCCTTCTCCGCCTAAAGAGATGATTACTCAAATGCTGCATACTGTATCCATTTCTTCACGCTGAAACTAAATGTTTCCTATACTTGATTGGGAGGCATTTATCATACAGTTGCATTATTTATATGAAATATAAGCCAAAGTAGAACTTAAAGCCACTATCATAAGAGTGTAGTTAGAATCTTGGTGAAGAAATGTCTGTTAATATTTAGTCATAAGAAACTTACAGAAGAGCTTAGTAATATATTGCGTCAATAATATCTACAGTCATTATTACTTCTTATGACATTCTTATGAGAGGAAATACTGTAGTATAAAGTTGGTATTTCAAGATTTCATCCGTCTCCAAGTTGATGCGATTACCAAGAGCTGAAACGACACTTAAAAATGTTATTGATCTATGCGGAGTTGTTATCAAAGTTTAGAAGATGTGATAAATGCGTGAGCTTTCATCGTACCAGCTGATGAGATAGTTGATATATGAGAATTGGAGTAGATATCTTTCAGCGCTCAACAAGGAAATGGGAGTTCGAAAGATGGTTGCGAGTTTTATGAAGTTACAAAACTGTAGTTGCAAATGAAAAAATAAGTTGCAATTTGTAAGTCATCTTGAAAGAATTGAAGAAAATGACAATACAAAGAAACATATTTCTGCTACAGTTTGTTGCCATGGAAGTTCAACCTATAATTCTTGTCATCTACGTTCTTACAGCTAATATTATACGTTATTTGGAACTTGTGGTAAATGTCCTATTGTCAGATCTTTTAAAAGTTTCTCAGCACAGTAAGTAAATCATTTTTGATAGTAATTCACGACACTGACGCAGAGCTGTTAGAAGATTTAGTCAAAATTATGAATGATATTGGAATGAAATTGATTATGATTTGCTTTGTTGAAAAACAGTAAATCACCCTAACCCTAATACTACAATGTTTGAGTCCTGGAAGAAATTTCTAATAATTCTTACTTCGAATTTTTGGTGGTTTCTAATGAACAACCTTCTCTGAAAGGCTGTTACTTTTCGTATCAATTTACTTCTTAAACCCCTAATCCTCTTGGAGTTGATCAGTCAAGATTTTAATAATGGAAATCAGTCATTGTTCACGTTACCATGAAATAAAAATTAAGATTATTGTGACTTTAGTTTGTGGAGGCTATAATTGAATCGTTTCTTTCGAAAACTCGTCAACCGACATTTTTACACAAAATGACGTTTTTACCGAATAAGTTACTCATACTCTAAACACACACTTTAGTGCAGAAACCAGTCGCCTGCCATGGCGTCAAATGAGTTATTATTTATACCAAACATGGCGTTTAGTGCAGAAAGCCTTCAAGTGATATCACATAACGTGTTTCTACAGTAAATCTAATGTTTACCTCTCTTGGCATCACTGCAGTGCTAGCGATATTCGTTGCGTTTCTACTTCAGTGCAATTCCTTTATTGACATTTTTCAACAGTCATCTTTGAAGAGCTGTTATAATATCCGTTGACTGCAATGTCTAGTAATAGTTCTGACGATGAACCTCCAGCAAAAAGAAAACGTAGTGTCAACAATGAAGACAAATACCAACGATATGTTATACGAAAAACAAGAATCAAGGGTGGAGAATACAAAACTATATAAGTAATATGGTGCCAAGGAGATCTATTCCAGATGAAATGTTGTGCCATTATCCAGGTAAATGCAGTTTATCCATTGATGATGAAACAAAACATGTAAAGCCCGTTTAAAAGAAACAAAACTTTTAAGTACAAGCTAAGAA
Source organism: Thermobia domestica (assembly GCF_964235325.1). Classification (NCBI taxonomy): domain Eukaryota; kingdom Metazoa; phylum Arthropoda; class Insecta; order Zygentoma; family Lepismatidae; genus Thermobia; species Thermobia domestica. The sequence continues at coordinate 211,004,828 of NC_137454.1, forward strand.
TCAACGGAGTTTTTTCTCTAGTTTGCAAAAATGAGTTTCCACAAATCCATCAAATTTCTCAAGATCGAGTTGCAAGGCTGACTAACTTAGTTCAGAATATGTTTACCCTTCTAGAAAGGTATCTATTAATACAAAAAAATGACGACCTGGTTAAAGCTGAGTGACTACACTACAAGTTATGGAAATTTCTACGACATCCTTGAGTGGCCAACTTCAGAAGCAATTTGTAAATATCCTGTTGTGTTTCGAAGGACACTGATAACGTAATTACCGTTGTTACTATGTTAAGAATGTTCGTGGTGGAGTGAGGAATACCCAGGTATTACTCACTCCACTTCTTATTTGATACCAAGATACATAGTAGAGTTAATAACTTTTGTTTTTCTTTTTCAAACAGAATAGAACAGCAAATATCGTTATGTCGCTTGCAAACTTTGTTTTTTTTTCGACACAACTAGTTTTATTGCAAAAACCCTTTAACTGAAATTTTTATATACATTTTATTATGAAGGTAACCAAGAAAGTTCTGTGGCTTTTTGTGGAGGTTTGTGTTCAATTGGCCCTCACACCGTGAGCTGAATGCGAATGGAGATAAGGCGAAGATCAGTTCTTGGTGTGAGTATATTCAACATACTACCTGGTTGTGGCACTTCAGTTACACCGTGAACCTGCGTAAAGATAGAGTGAATATGGGACTTCCACAGAGCGTCATAAGGGCGTGTATGCTGCTTGGGTTCAAACTGGGATCAAACGCCACTGCAGTGGGGCGAAAGATATGCCAGGCCTTTGATGAGGGTGTCGTGACTAAGTGGATAGTGCAAAGGTGGTTTAACAAGTTTAAGGACTTTAAACTGGAAGACGCACCACGTGACGGAAGACCAACACACATACAAAACGAACATCTTCAAGCAGCAATTGAGGCGAATAGTGACTAGACATGTGAGGAACTGGGACTACAATTCAGTGTTCTTGGTGAAACCCTTCGGCAGCACCTCCGTCAACTTGGGAAGCACTACAAGTTGGGTCGATGGCTCTCACATGATTTGACTCCTGGTCAGAAGACAACGCGAGCAGACACCTGTATTTCTTTGCTGTCTCGTCAGAGGAAGGAGCTATTTCTGGACAGGGTGTTGACATGTGATGAGAAGTGGGTCCCGTACGAAGCTCGACAGCACCGTAATCATTGGTTAACATCCCATGAAACGGTTTCAAAACAGTCGAAACCAGCACTGCAGGAGAACAAGGTCCTTCTGTGTGTTTGGTGGATTGCTCGCGGAGTGCTATAAGCTGATCAAAGTATCAATGCAACTGCGTACTGTCAGCAGTTGAGTCGTGTTCAAGAAAAACTCAAACCTCTGTATCACAAGTGGGTCCTCCTATTACAGGACAACGCTAAGCCCCAAGTTTTCGTTTTCCCTAGAGTTTCAAAAAGTGCACTTAGCGGGTTTCTGAAATAAACGATTTAACTTTTAATAGCAAATAAAAAGATCATATAATATTTAATAACTGGGAGTTGTACAGGGTGCGGCACGTAAAACCGGCCCGTCGTAATATTCTGGTATATTGTGTTTTTGGCAACACTTAAATAATCTACCTTCCTACCAAGAGATGGCGTGTCGAGGTCGGGTCGACTTACGTGACCTGCAGCAGTCACGTGCAGCCGCAGCCAGTGAAACATGTCGAAACCAGTTGAGAAAAAGGCCTCGTTGAGTTAAGCCGGGTGAGTGTCAGTGTGTGATAATGCCGTATTCGATACCCGAGCGTGTTGCCATTGTTGAAGGGTTCATTCTCACTGGATCTTTTGTGAAAACAAAGAATTTGTTTCGGGAGAAATTTCCAGGACGTTCCGTGCCAGCAAAAAGCACCATTCAGGAATTGATTGAAAAATGGCGGCGTACAGGATCGATTCAAAATGCTCCCAGGAACAGACGACCAGCTGTCTGCACACCTGAATTAAAGATGCAGGTGGAGGAGATAATGACAAGAAGTCCTCGAAAGTCAACCAGGAGATTGATTGAACAGGTTCATGCGAGTGAGAGAAGTTGCAGACGTGTTTTAAGGGGACTGAAGTTAAAATCGTACCGGATAAGTGTTGTGCAAGAACTGAAGGAGCCTGACCTGCAGAAGAGGGTGCATTTCTGTTCATGGCTGTTGAGCAATGTTGCCAGTGGTTTCTTGTATCCACTAATGCTCATCATGAGTGACGAGGCGTGGTTCCACCTGTCTGGGTACGTAAATTCCCAGAACAACCGGTATTGGTCGACAGAAAATCCACACGCAATCCACCAGGTACTCTTGCATGATGAGAAGATTGGTGTTTGGTGTGCCATTTCCGCCACACGCGTTATTGGGCCCATATTCTTTGAGATGACAGTGAACAGTGACGTGTATATGGGAATCCTGGAGGAGTTTTATACACACTTGACCGAAGAGGAGCGTCAGTTATGTTACTTTCAGCAGGACGGTGCAGCATGCCACATATCAGCTGCATCACTGTCCCTTGTGCATGAGATGTTTACACCAGAGAGTACAATCAGCAAAGGCTTGTGGCCTCCTCGGTCACCAGACTTGTCCACGTGTGACTTTTACTTATGGGAACTGTTAAAGGGAAGAGTATACGAAACAAATCCACACGCAATTGAAGAACTCAAGACCAGGATCCAGGATGTCACCAATAGCATTACAACACAAGAACTGACAAGGGTATATATGAATCTCCTCAATCGTGCTCACATGTGTGTTGAAGTGGGCGGAGGACACTTTCAGCACCTGCTGTGAAGGCTGCTGTGAAGGTGAGTAGTCATATTCAATACATTACATTTCATTTGTGTGTTGTAGTTAATCATATTCAATACATTACATTTCATTTTATGTGTTCACTTTACGAGCCGGTTTTACGTGCCGCACCCTGTATAACTTATTGAGACTATAATAAGTGGATATAAATACAACATGAGAGATCAATTATATGTTTATAAAAATTGGTTACAGTGAAGTAATAGCATAGACTTAGATACTAATTATATGTATTTTTTCACCTATTGATTCGTGTGGTTAATATTATGAACATTATACTATACAAACTTGCACATGTTTATCTAATGAAATTCTAGGCTACTCCAATACCATCAGGAAGACTAATACATATTCATAGCAAGGATGGAAAATAGTAAGATACCGTAATTGCATTACCTCGTCCTCGATTTTTACTCATTAGTACACCCTTAGAATTTTTGCTCTGAACCTGAAACTTAGGAAGAAATAGGTAAAGAAGGTTTGATAGACTTCAATCTACAGGAAGCAAAAGGGCTTTGAGCCTTTATCCTTCATACATGTACTGCTTGTATTGAAGAACAGCTAGTTAGTAAGGTACCGAGAGTAAAGATATGGTCAAGATTTACAATAACAGCGTAACGTCGTAGTAGATTGTTTCTGATATATTGTCATTGTGGTTGTCAGACATCCCTCAAAAAACAAGTAGATTCTTTCAGACAAATGCATCACGTATGGTGATAGAAGTAAAGTGAGCACCTGGAAGCACGTCAAAAAAGCGCTTGTAGTCGAAATGAGAGTACGGCTAGTGTTAAGTGCCGTTGAAACGGGCATTATCATTGGAGCACAATGTTATAATCATTCAATATGTGACATATTCAGCAAATTTCAGATTTCTTGTACTATAGTGTGTAACCTAAGGGTAAACTTAGAACGGAAGTGAGTAACAAATACAAACCGCAATCAAAAAGCCCACGAACGTTGTCTCATACAGACCGATTATGAGTCAGACGCCTAGTGAAAGTACAAAAGTGTAGTAAAGGACTTTCGGTAAGTGAATGGGCATCGTCGTGTATATGCTGTTAAATATGGCCCGAATGTATAGTGGGTAGTGAAATGCATTGTGCGGAATGAAAAATCACGCTACATATTGTGTCAATCCGACAGACGTGTATGGGTCTTTTACATGCCAGTTGAAAGCTACATAACAGAGTACATTGTTTATACTTAAAAATGTCGTGGTGTTGAAATAATGATGTGTACCTGTTACTCATTGTTTGGATTAGAAACATCGTTTTGCTGTCTAGAATAATGAATGCTGACTCCCATAAAACTTCTACACAGTTTTGCACTACCTATAATGTGGCAACTGTTTGGTAGTGGCCCGTTTGTGTTTTAATACTACAACGAAAGAACCCATAAAGTGCACTCTCACTGAGCGATTTGAGGCGAGAAAGTTGCAAATACTGGGTCGAACTGCCTAAAATCTTGACTTTAACCTTATTTAGCACCTTTGGAATTAGTTAGAGCACCGGTAGAATTTCCGATCACAACCCCCGAAAAACTCAACAGCATTGTACCGGTATGTCATTTTAATACCCGCATAGATATACCGAATGACAATAACCGCATAAATCTACCATAACCTTGTGAGGGGTCGAAGTTGCCATCACGGCGAATGGCATACTAACAAGATAGACAAGTTGTTAGATATTTTGATTATTAATGGTAATATAATGTACGTTGAGGCCTTGGCATACTAAGCACACCACATTGTTCTACTGTACGTGCTGTAGAAATCGATCTACGAGCCAAGAACCCATACGCGAAAATATAGTCATAAGGGATGGAAGACTCTCGTCATGCTTATATTTTAAAATTGAGCAACTCCAAGTTGTTTTCAAATTAACAGTCCAATAATAATTGCAGCATATTGTAATTTAATTCAAGAAATGGGAGCGAAGCAAGATAGTGTGGTGAACCAGTACCTTTAATTCCCTTTAGGTTTGGGTCGGAGCACGAATGAATGGGCGAAGAATTCAATACGAATTTCCGTGCCTATGCACAGCATAGTTTGAAAGTATAAAATAATGTTGTATAAGAAGTTGATTAACTTCTGAATGTCAAAACGTGTCCCATGCAAGTGAAAAAGGAATTTTAAAAGTTTTGAGAAAAAGGAAACTTCATATGATTAAATTTTGCTCATATTTTTAGAGCATAAAATTGCTGAATATAAACTCAATTTTGCGCCATATGGTACTAGCATTTCGCGAATGAAAAGAAATTCAATTTGTGTCTTTCCTAAATAAGTTTTATAATTAGTTTCTATAATAACAGAATTTGAATAGTGGTGTATATTTTCTTTCCTATTAAAGGAACTAATAAAAATGGTAATGCTAAGAGGCTTTTACCTTTTCTCAAAGAAATGCGTTAAATCAAAGTACGTAATATTCTGCGATATACACTAAGTCCCTGTCGAAACCTTAAAGGTGAATTTGAAAGCAACTTACAATATATTTCGGATGGAATACGAACATTAAAGAAAATGATCACAATCTCATTAGTAATTTTCAAGGTAATGAGAAGCAATTACCTTTGCATACTGACTTGTTTTGACTGCAAATGGAATTTGCAACCTCCATAGACAGAAAGGATTTACTGGTTCTCTCTTACCTCAATACTCGTATACCACAAATATTAATGAATGCCTTCATGAAATCGATTTTAACCATGTCAAAGAGAACTTTTTTATATATAAACTGGCTTCATTTAGATTATGTTTATCTCGTAGAGACGCATATATGCTTTATCGTCTTGATAGCAACTAATTAAACTTTAAACTAGAAATAATTCATATCAAATATATACAAGGCTGACAATAAAGTAATGAGAATTGTTGGAAAAAACAACTTTACTTACATTTTTAACCATTCACAATGTGATCACCTTTAAAAGTCCTCCCTTTGTGCCTGCAGACACTCCATCGGCATTTCCGTTGTTGGCAGCATCTCTAGAAGTCATCTTTTGGGATGCCTGTCAAAGCCCATGTTACAGCTGATTGAATGTCTGTTTCTGCTTCAAAATGGTGTCCTTTAAGAACTGCTTTCACCTTTAGGAACAGAAAAAAATCACACGGAGCGATGCCCGGCGAATAAGGGGTGTGGTAGCGCTGTAATGGTTTTTGATGCCAAATACTAACGAACAGACAATGCAGTATAGGCTGATGCATTATCGTGAAGGAGGATCCAGGTGTCAGCAACCTCTGGACAAACACGTTTTCGAAGTCTTTCGAGAATTTTTCTGTAGAAATATTGATTTACTGTCTGCCCTAGAGGTACCCACTCTTTATGGACAATTCCCTTGGAGCCGAAAAAGCATACAAGCATGCATTTCACCTTGGACGTCGACATGCGGGTTTTCTTTGGTCGTGGCGAATCTTTGGAACACCATTCCAAAATTTTCAGTTAGTATCAGACGCACTGTTTCTCGATTCATGTTCAGTTCATTCCGAATCATTTTCACGGTTAATCGTCTATTCCCTCGCACAAGTTCCCTCACCCTGTCTGTGTTCTCTTCCGTTCGTGTTGTTGTGGGTCGCCTACTGTGTTCTTCATCTTCGATTTTTGTTCTGCCTTCCGCAAACATTTTGTGCCAACGATACACCTGTGCCAGTGATAACACTTCCTTTCCAAAGGCCTGCTGAAGCTTCCGGTACGTTACCGCAGCAGTCTTACCAAGTTTCACACAGAAGGAGATTGCACAGCGCTGCTCAATATTATGTGCTTCCATTGTTGTGACGAGGGTCCAACACACGACCGCACTCTTCAACCTCAAACTCCAGAATGAATATTTGCCACGTGCCACGTGCTGTGCTAGAGGAGCAGGCCTAAGGTCATACTCTGGCGGTGGTTTCAGTCTCCCGGCCAGCATCAGCTGAAAAGAAACATTCGCATTACTTTATTGTCGTACTTCGTATTTCTGAACACTGAACATCGAATATCTAAATCATTAGAATAATTATTCCTTAGTACAAAATGAAATGAAATGAAATTCCTCGTTAAAGATAAGGTGTTTAACCATGGTGAATGCATATGTAATGTTTGACGAAATGAGAATGTAAAAGGAAACGAGAAAACTTAGAGAAAGTCCAGAGGCATCATGTTGGCCACTACAAATTAGTGTGCGCGAGGGTTGAACCATGAGCCCCTTGCTCTAGAAGAGAGCGCTATATTACTATTTTTCTTGGTTTTAAAAACATCTGACTCTTATTTTCTCTTTTTCTCTCTTTTCAAGGCTACCTGAGGTACACAGTTTTTCACCATACTCTCAACTTGATAGATACGTGGATACAGAAACTTGGATAATAGCTAAGAAACGCTCATGCTCTATAGAGGCACTAAAATCCACGATAAGTTTCTCTTCAAGAGTGGCTCTTCTTAGTGTAGTCGCTAATGCTCTCGTCTTTGATGCAAGTGGTCTCAGGTTCAATTCCCGGTAGGGACACTTGCTCGAAAAATGTAAGAGCTTTTTCAAACCTGCCACCTTGAGTAAGTTTATCCTGGGTATTCCTCACTCCACCACGCAAATTCCGAGATGGTACGTAATATATGGGTAACAGGCCGCTTTCTTCCTTCCCTTGCCTCCGATAGTGCGATTGCCGAAGGACGCCATCCTTGATACGTGACGGGCTAATATGCCCATAGATGCCGAAAGCCCTGGAATATAATTCCTAATTCTAATCCTTCCTCTCACGATCATCGGCTTAACTTTTCAGAATGCTCATCTACACCACATCGGTCATCATTGAACTGCAGTGACATGCTCCCTTGACACAATTTTAATTCAACATCAAAGTGTTATGTTAAATCACTGTGATGCTGCTCATTAAATACAATTATCCAATAAGTGATATGAACCTGTTCTGCTTATTGTTAAGCTTACACATTATTCGTATTTCTTAAAACACGTGGACTGAGGGTTGTGTTTGTCCGAACTCCAGTGAACAATGGTATTCCTGTTTTATATTTCTTTGAGTGACAACCGAATAGTGATATAAGAGCTAGTGTTGCATACGAGACAAGGAATTTCCCATTTTATCTCGATTCTCACCTTTAAAAGAGGGCAAAAAGTACATTATTCAAATTCAATACAAGAGGAGGAACGTGACAATTTTAGTCTTCTTTCTGCCACGAGGATCGATACGAGACGAGAATTTTCTTGAGTTTCTTTGACAACACTAGTTAATCCAAGTCCTAGATCTCAATAAGTAATGTTTTAGTGTTACATGGTTAATAGTTCAAAAACTATAAATCAATATAGTTATTGCACGAGTATAATGAAGAATATTCACTAACGTTTAGAGATATGCAAGTCATTGCGAAATATAATCCATTTATGAATACGGTTTAAGGACCATCATAGCTATGTGGTTTCTTTACGCGTGCTTAGCGCGGAAGACCAGAGCTCGATTTCCGTGGTATCTCATATGGTTTGCATACCACATTAAGGTATAGATTCACGTCTAATGTAGTCTCGCTGATAAAAGGGTTGATAAACTCTAAACCAGTGATCACCAAACTTATGAAGTTTCTGAGCTATCGTACCGTTTTCAAATCCTACTGTGAACTATCAACCAAAAGAACTACCAACTTCTTTTAAATATGTTACATTTGTTTACTGCCTATGAAATTACATTTCTGGTAAGTACTTTGTATGAAATCAAACTATCCAAGTTAGCAAATATCTAATATACACACGAAAAACATAATGTTGAAAACCCCACCCGTATACAATCAACTATAATATGAAGCTGACAATGGCAGTTACGCAGAAGAAACAAACAGTTGTTAGAGTCAGCGTCCCCTGTCGTTAGCGTCAGCTTAGTGGAGAAATCAAGATTAGCCAACCGAAGCGTTAATGCGATCTACCAAAAAGGTCTCCACGAGCTACTAGTAACTCGCGATTGATGGTTTGGCGATCACTGCTATAAACCATCCATCCATAATAAGATTTGAATATTACTAAATCACACTCTTTGTGGACCCCTCGTAACGCAGAAAGATTTTGATAACTTCTAGATTAAATTAAGAAACAAATCAGCGCGTAAGTTGTGTATATTCATTTGCAAAACGAGACGAGACTAAGAATACTTTTTGAGAATCGAGGTGATCGAGAATCGAGACGAGACAAGATTTCCATAAATTTATGAGACGTAGATCACAAAATTTCTCTTCTCATCTTGTCTTTTGGACAACGCTAATTTGAGCCGAGGTACAACAGAATGATTAGCGTCCAAGTTTTTGTTGCTCATGATGATGAAGTTGATTCATTTCTGATGTAGTGCAGAGAGTTTCATTTGATGTATTATTATGAGAACAGAGAAGCTATACTTGATTTAAGATATTCCAAACTCCATGTAGATAAGTCTGTCTACAGGATCCAAGATGCTACCACACCGCCCAACTAAAAATTCTGTCTTTTCGTCCAGGCCTTTCATTAATGTTATACACAAGCAACCCATAACCAATAACTGTGAACAAAATACAAGATAAACAAATATACTTTGGAAAGAAAACATCATTATTATTATTTTATCTCCATATTCAAAAGATCTTGGTCACTCATCTTGCTTTAAAGCCGTAATTGGTAACGTAGAAAACAGTAATACCTTGGTTCTAAATAAAGAAGTCAATTGAGAACAGATACTCTGAATTTACTTGACTTTATTTCAATTGCAGGTAAGTCTACAGGTTTTCTAAGAGAGAGAGGCCGATGGTTAAGTTTCATTTTGTACAAAGCTTTACATAATATTAATTTTATTGTTTATTTGAAATGAGTTAACCAGCTTAAATTAAATATTCCTTATAGAAAAATAACATAAAGATAACTACATTCCAGGAATTGTGTTCGTGTTTGTCAATTTATGTCTAAACTATTAACGAAACAGAAACTAGTTTTGCAGTTTTGGTTGCTGCTGTACAAACCAAAAGAAAACTAAAATAGTAAATCCGCAGATATTATAAGAAATTATGAAGACGATGAAATGAGAGAGGATGTATAGCATAAAATTTAAATACTTCATTAGTACTGGTTGGGTAAAGTAGGTTTTATTTACTTTCATTATGCACCATTACTTCATTCCATGTTAGGTAAAAGTTACGATAGAACTCAGTAAATTGAAAGAAGGGACAATTTGTTCTCCACAAAAGAGTCTCGTTAACACACAGCTAACAATAAACAGGCTAATACATATATCTAATATTTTGGAGACATGGTTTTTTCTGTGTAATTCGTAACCAACCTCAACTTCAGAGAATTGAATCATTTAGCCATACAGGCTGTGGACCTCTGTGACTATGTATTAGCCATAAGCAAGTACGCACGTAGATATTTCTTTCAAGGTCAGAGGGTCTAAAGCGCTTGAGCATTCAAATTCAATATGAAGATAAATTACATTAAGTTTCGTAAGTCACTGAATTTACGGATAAGTCGGAGTGTCCGGATACCACTACACCTACACTACACTACGTCGCTATCAACAAAGTACAAGAAGAAATGTTAAATCAGTTTACTCCCAAGATTCAAATTATCTTTGTTGATTTTTCATTTGAAATGGCACATGTCATATTGTATGCATTTGTAATGTCATTTTATTGTGTTTATTTGTAAAATACAAACGAAATCGTCTGAGTAATTTTTTGACAAAATCATCTCAAAAAACTCACCCGAGAATAAACTACCTTATGAACATCTTGAGCAGAAACGGCTTACGCTACATTAAAGAGTTGGTAATGAAATATTTTATTTATTGAACATGAAAACATGGCCTAAGTAGCTTGTTAAAGACATTCAATCGAGATTGAAGGTGAAAAGTGAAGAAATTTTAGAATATAATATAATTTTATGAAATTGGCACAAATTATTACGTCTATTAAGAACGATGCTGAAACTTGCATTTACGAAAACCTTTCCTTTAAAATGATTGTTGCGTGAAATAACAGAACGTTTCAGCATCTTAAAAGCTTCCTCTTAAGCTAGATTTTCTTTATTACCCACAGTAAAAGGATACGGCTATTACAGAACCAATTTCATTCAGTTGATTGCAAAAGTAATTACACTTAAAGACAAATGGAAAAGTAATTATATTTCAAGATAAACTGTAACTGTCGTAAAAACTAATGATACCTGTACATCATGAATAACAGTACGAGAGGTAATTTCCAATAGTAATTAATGTGACATAAAAATAGTCAATTTACCACAAGAGAAGAAAGTAACATGAGATCTGAAATTTCATATGACCTTTACTCTAGAAATGGGTAGAGCTAATCAATGAATTCCAATATTTTCAGGAAATATTTTTGTGTCAATATAATTATTCATACCAGAAAACTTCAGCAAATAAGGAAAGTTGCACTTTATTGAACATTCAACAACACTTACATATATCTACATAGGACGTTATTTTCATTCGTAGTTACTATTATTTTCAATGCATTTTCCCTATCTTTCGGCAGGCTTTTGTATTCCAACAAGTAAAAACTACTTTCAGATTACTTCAGAAATCTAAGGAATCACCCCAAACATTTTGTCTTTACGGCAGGTGGGAAGGTTGTTTCAGCAACCAACACAAAGTGTACACCAATACGCAGAAAAAATAAGATCAATACAGTTGACTTGTATATGATATATGTGTATGACTTTGGTACAGTCGTGTATATCATTTTAATCCAGTGCAATGTTGGTTGTGGTGCTTTAACTTGAGTTTTTCACATCTAACCTAAATTGTACTTTTCTCTTTAAGTGGAGGTTCAGTGTACAAAGGGATCTAGTCCAGTTTCTTCCATTTTAGACATATTTTAACTCTAAGATCTATATCAGAAGATCATTTCAGAGGTTAAAGCATTCATGTCCAGATATTGTCAATAAAACTTACGACGTTAAAAACCGTATATATATAAGTGGAATAAGAAACCATAACGCACACCTGGTGGAATACTGTTACAACTCAAAAAATGGCAATCTTGAGTTACCATCGCCATTGGATACAGAGAAGCGAACTCTGACTTGTGGTATTATTTTATAAACGTAACTCAAAAATTAACCCCTAGATAAAAGAAATACAAGTATTCCAGGGAGCGATTTTGATAACATAGAACGGGAGAGCACAGTTGCATATCATCGAGAGTCAGCATTCGGCGATTGTGTGTGTTGAAGAGGGTTTATATTTTGAATTATACCCCTATTCTTCTCCATCCAAAGCACCCAAAGGTTATCGAGAACCGGTAGCAATTTCAGAAGCTAAAAAGCGAGATCAGATGCCCCTTTTCAAGAGTAACCACATTCCTAAAATGCATCATACATTTTATATAAAAAAAAGCCTTCAGATAAAGACAGTGAGAGAGTGAAATTGCTGAAAGATATGCAGCTACTTGAAAATAGGTGGCACGTAAGTAGAAGTAAATTAGATAATCTGTAGGTAAATAAACGACGATAAGTTGAACAACATTATTAAATTTTATTTGACGTTACTCTCATCCAATTTTAGTTTCTTTTCATTTCAAAAGTTGTAGTTCTCACAATTTCATTTTATGTAGTTGATTGAAGAGAATTGAATGAAAATGGAACGTTACATATTCCATCTGACGTTGTTTGTGCGACTCTAAAAAGAATACGGTTTTCTGGCTTACGCTAAATTACATGGCTTTATAATAATTTCCCTGCTTGGGAGCAATTAATAATTGCAAAACAGTAAAATCATTGTAAAGCACTGTAATTTAGCTACAAAATAGTTCCATACTTGTTTGTAAGAAAACGTTCGATGTAATGCTGCCTTTTTCAACTCAGTCATTCTATTATGTCTTCTCTTATTATAGGTTTGATGGTTTTCTGTCATAATTCTTGTAATTAGGACATAATTATATTAGTTGTAAGACAATGTATCTTAAAATCATAAGCTGTAAAGGAATTAATCGGTATTTTACAGTAAAACATTTAAAGTAATAAACATTTCAAGTAAATGTAACTTCCCTTACAACTTAGACACTGGTTACGTGCCTGATTTCTTTTGTCCAGTTGATGAGAAAATGACAACGGTTATAATCGAAATGAGGTTTTATTCATTCGTAATGTACACATTTCAAAATAAAAAAACTATGCTGAAGATAATATGAAGCATGTCTCCAAATGGGAGAAGTAAAGCGGAAAATCAAACCTGAGTTAAAGAATTGACATAATTGTAAATATGCATATAGTAAAAGAAGGGAGGGTATACGACAATTAAAACAAAATCCAAAATTTTTATTTATTATTTAGTAAGATTTTTCTTCATTTTTATTCCATTTGCATGCTTTTTATTGTAGGTCTTGTTGGTTATTTTTGGCGAACATGTTATTCCAAATTAGCTGACGCAAAAGAAGCATCCGATAATTTAAAATCCCTCAGTATCAAGGTTAGCAGTGACGGGGCAAAGATCGGACCACTTTTGCAAACTGAATTCATCTTTTCAATATGCGGATGTCTCAAATAAAGCATTTGCTGCAAGGAAGTGACGTCACTGCCGGACGCTTAATTGGTGCCCAGTATCCTGACATGTAGCTGTCTTCAAGACGGAATAAGTTACTAATACCGTTTAATTTTACTAAGATTACGACAAATAATTTTACTTTGTGATAATGCAATGTAACGGAGACGTCAATCTTGCAATAAACCCCCCATTTATTGACCGTCGTGTTCCTTTCATTGTGTCCAATGGCCTCTAGGTTTATGAACACTACTGATTTCCAAAGCATGGAGAGTGTGTAAAATTGCAAAGAAAATACAAATAGGAAAAGTGTAACATAAATCTACTACTTAAATTTGCTATAACTTAAAATCACTTTGATTATGAAGGATGAATAGGGTTACAAATACAAATACTTTTTCTCCCTTACGCCCATTGTGTATAAACAATACGGAAATACCAATTTGTCCTAAAGATGACTGACAAATAATATTATAATATACTTTAATAACTACAGTGCTTATTCAGATCCATGCATTCCAGGAAGAGAATACCGAACCTTAAAATTCATTTTCCCCAAAATGTGTATTTTTGACTTGTAACAGTCTTACACCAGGTGTGCGATATAACACTGCTACTATATAATTGTCTGTATCCAGATAACATAATTTTAATGCATATTGCAGGGGCGAAGGGATTTTTGGGGAAATGTTCTACTGGAGCAATAGAGAAACGGATCCTTAAATTAAAAAAAATATATATATATGCTAAGTGGAAGTTTTCAATAAGTAGATATATATTACTAAGTTCCATAATGAAAGTTAAATTGTAACTTTTCAGGTGTAAAGAATACGTTGTTTGAACAGAAATATGTCCTGAATATAGTGTAAGTTGCATTTATTGTGTACAGACTTGGGAAGTTTCTGCGAATGAAATTACCAAAGTTAAAGGATAACATAAATATGTCATGTTACGTTAGTGGTGTAGGTAACACGGATTATATTACACAAGATATGATTGGATGGCAAGGTTTCGTGTTAATGATTATGAGTATGCCGATTTCTTAAATTGGAAAGCTATTTAGATACCGTAGTTACTAGAAACAGACAGTACAAAAAACTACAAGGAGGCACTGAATGCTTTTGCAATGTCCAATTGTAGAATTGAGAAACTTAATTGTGTCGAATTTAAAACCAATGAGGAAGTATTACGAATAGTAGAGGAGGAAAGGACATTATTAGATTAGATATAATTTAAAAGAAGAAGAGCAAGTGGTTTGAATAATAGTTGAATATAAATTGTAGCGTGAAGGATATGATAGAAAGCACAATGAAAGGAAACATGGAGAGAGTGCATACGACACTTTAACTGGTGGGCGTTGTTAAAACAGAAAATTCCTACGTGAAAATGAAGAGGTTCCGTCAGGACATGTTTCACGGGGGTTTCTCAATTTGCTTCAGGTGATTTGCCAAAATGGCAAAAATACCTACGGCCATGGTGGTGGTATTTATAAAAGTTTCCAGTTTGGCATTCAATTATCTCGCCAGTGTAAATCTCTCATGGCATACAGTGCCATGTATGAAAAGAGTTAGGTATTTGTTCGAACTGTCTAGCTACGTCAGTTCACTGAAGACAGTCGCTGTGATTGAGCTTGCATACTGCATGTCAACGTTCCAGTTCACACGACATTTGTTGCAAAGGTTGTCGTGAAAGACTGTAGCTTGAAGAAGGTTCAGCACTTACTTTAATGGCCAAATTTAGCACTGCAGTCATGGCAATAACTGTCATGTGGACTGGAGTACTGTCATGCATTATATACGTTCAACGCTCAGCAATTGGTTTAAATAAGTGCTTAAACTAACTGATGCAGCTAAACAGTTGAATCTGACATTATTGTTCCACGGATGGTACGGAACAATTCATCCAATAATAATAATCACAGCCACATACAAAAAATTAAAAGTTCTGTGCGTCGGACTCCAGTGTATAGATCCGATGTATTTTATTACATAGAATCTAAAGGTCAAAACTTCAAGACGATTGGCCGTGTCAATTCATTTTTATGAGCGAAAAACTTGAACGATTCTCGATAGGAAAGTTACACATTTTTCGCGCATAACAAAAAATGACACGGTTTTGAAACTTGGATTCTGTGTAACAAAATACATCGAATCCATACCCTCGTTTGTTTTTCTGTATGGCTGTGTTACAGGTATTCCTGCTATCCAAAATCGTTTCATTGTGTTTGTCATTTTATGAAAGCAAACTATGCAATAAAATATTGTAAAAATTATTTCTCCTTTTATCTCGAAGTGGAACTTTCAAAACGCTTGGAGGATATGTTCAATTATTTCAGTAATGACTTTGCAAACCAAGTGTTATATCCGTAACATAAGATGTTCGACAGATACTGTATTGTATATTTTGAATCATTCCTTAGAATACTCAGTTCAATAAGACGATACGAAAGTTCGAGGTCTGTATTAACTATGTTGAGCAATTACTTCCAAATGAAGAGAGTTTGGATTTTTATAGCGGAGCAGCATCAATCACCCGCTTCGCTGGGTTCAATTAGAAAAAAATAGTATGTTCCTTTAGTCAATCACTTTTTACTATTGCTAAAGCTCTCTTTGCTATCAGTTATTTTCGATCATTTTTATATTTCTTTCTCTTTTCCTCCCCATGTTGCATGGCTGCATTTGGATTTAAACTGCATCAGAAATGTCAGCTACCCCGAAAACTATGCATTCGACACTAATATCTGTCATTTTTGATGATTTATATACCCGTACCCGTGTTGAGGGGGACGGCATCAGAAGTGTCATCTCAGCGAGCCAGAAAACTATGGATTCGACACTGATATTGGTCATTTTCGATCATTGTATATATATATCTCCCCCTCCCAAAGTTGCGGGGTTGAATTTGGATTTGAACGGGATCGGAATTGTTATTGTTCATCTCAGCGACTCCAACACTTATGTATTCGACACTGATATTGGTCATTTTTGATCATTTTTATGTATCTCGCCTTTCCCCTCCCCCAGGTTATGGGGCTGAATTTGGCTTTAAACAGCATCACAAGTGTCACTGTTCTTCTCAGCAACCCCGAAAGCTATAGATTCAACATTAATATCGGTCAATTTTTATAATTTTCAAATATCTACCCCTACTCTAAGTTGCACCATCAAAGTGATATGATGGAAACTATGCCAGGTCCAAACTTCATCTATGTTGAAAATTTGATCGAGATCGGTCGGGTGCTTTAAGTGTGATGAAGTCACAAAGAAATAGTCACTTTTATTTTAATTTTTATATATCTTTTTCCCCTCTTCCTCCCTTACGTTTCACCGTCAATGTAAAATGATGAAAACCATCCCAGGTCCGGACGTTTGATCGTTCGTTGAAAGTTTGACCGAGATTGGTCGGGTAGTTCAAGAGATTAGGAATCAGAAACATACTTTCAATTTTATAATGTAGATAAGCATAAGTTTCTATATAGGTGTATGAAATTAGGGAATTTTAACTTTTGAAGTTACACTTCCTTTTATGAAATACCTTTCTAAAATATGATAACTTTCTCCATAAAGTGGACATATAATTCTTTAAAATGAAACTGCGAGTGTGTGTTAGATTTGAACTTTATATTGGAAGTTGAAGAACATATTATTAAAATAACTCAAACAACCATTAAATTTTCTCTAACGTAAATATTACATTTTACCGCAAACAAATACTAAGTGTAGCTTCTAGAGGGAAAATCTGAGAATAGAGATCTTTAAAATATGCTTTCTTTAATCATCACATTTCTCTTTATCTCGTTTTGTAAATGAAATATAAACCACATAATAATAATAATACGTAATGTTCTGTCACGTAAGAGCAAATGTTCATACAATGTCAGAAACGCATAGAAAGACGTGGATAGAAAACCGGATAGAGAAGAACTGAAACTTGTATGTCTGAAACCCCCAAAATGTATCTTGTTATGGAAGTCAGAACGGAGATGATTAATGTGAACTATATATTCCCATAACACACTACGTAAATCATCTGCTGGTAAACCATTCCCATGTAGAAAGTAACGAATTCATATATACGTATAGATATATAGGACTTTTCAGTCTGTGAAATAAGTAGTATATTCTTTGACAACTTCGTGAATATCTTATGTAAGTGTTCTGATACTTTGTCAATAGTTATAACAAACTTTTCTTATACTTTTATTAAAGTTTTATAACGTTCAAGAGAGAAACGAATGAGAGGTCGGTTTCATCCATTACAAGTGCAGATGAAGTTACTTGCTAATAGTATGAATTCGATATTGAATAATGTATCTGCAAAAATACTAACTTACTAATCAAATTAGAGTATAAATAGTAAGAAGAGGTTTATATCTTAACAATCTCTTTTATACTCTACTAGTTGATATGCTTATTTTTCTCAAAGGAAGAGTAAGTTTAACAACACAACATTTAAAAGATATGCTAGAACTTCTCCTTTTCTAGAATTAGTATTGTTCCAGCAATTATTCAAACTAGAAGCTAAAATATAGTATAGCTATGTACCTAAATTTCAAGCTTCGTGGTTCTACCAAAATACGTAGAAACATGAGGAAATACTTCTCTGACAAATAGGTTAGTAAATATTCCCAGGAAGTTTCTAAGTGTCACAGACTGTAAGAGTTCAGTGGCATTAATATTGTTACATCGGAACTCCAGAAGATGTATGATAATGTACTTCCTGGTATGGATCATTTCGCTCTTCAGATTGAATTGTTGAAACACTACCTAAAGCCAAGTAAATTAAAGAGAACATCACACTCGTTACTTAAATTCAAAATAACACACATATATAATCTACAATACATACAACACAGGAATATGTTAAGTACACCAAACAAAAAAAATGAAGCACACTACAGTTATTCTCAAATATGTCATATTGACTGATCATTACAATAATATTAAAACCACAAACTATAAGTAAATTGAAAATGTAACAGAGGATCTTACATCATTCTGAGTTCAGAAAAATGTATTAAAGCATATCACAACTCTTCGCACAATAGAAAGCCAACAACTCTCCGTGATTGGAAGTACTGTACTTCGACTTACACAGATCAAACCAAGAATACTGTTTCCACGAGGTGTCGAATCAGTGTTTCTACATATTTAACATAATGTAAATAAAGCTGGCAAGGAAACCAAGTAGCAATGACTAAATAAGTAATATCTTCAATTACCAGGAACAGGTGCGTCGTTAAGGCGGATGAGAGGAAACCTCCCCCCAAAGTTACCAATTTCTTAACAAGTTGGCAAATTAAAATACGTAATCGGCAATTTGAAGAATGTCGTTTTGTTCAATTGACTTATTTGGTTTAACAGTTTCTTAAGTACTCAGTTGTTGTAAATTATTATCAGTTCTTATATAGGCTTCG
The DNA here is from genome assembly GCF_964235325.1 of Thermobia domestica. Lineage (NCBI taxonomy): Eukaryota > Metazoa > Arthropoda > Insecta > Zygentoma > Lepismatidae > Thermobia > Thermobia domestica. Next base: position 211,023,538 of record NC_137454.1, read on the forward strand.
CATACATTTTGTGTAGTTTCCTATCATGAAATATGTTGGTTTATTTGCTTAAAGCTTCTTTACTTGTTGCAAGTGATGACGCTTTACTTTTGCTTATTTGATAATCCTAAACATTTTGAAGAAACTTTAATGGAAAATCGGGAAATTGTACCACATACATAAGCAAAATACAGATGGCGTGCAAAATTAAAACAAATATATAGAGAAGAGGCGTTTCGGTGGCAGGTAGAACATGGAACGCAAAAGCATTTGATACAACAGGTTACAAGACAACAAGCACATTGTGGAGATTAATAACGGAATAATAAGAATTGATATTAATGAAACAAAAACAAGACAGTATCCGCTTAGTATAAACTGTAAATTTGAAAAGAGTTTTTTTCTAATAGTAAAATGTGAAAGGACAGTCTATTTTGATATCAAAGTGAATCTTTTGTGTAACTGTGTCTCCTTTGTGTGTGAATAGACCTTTCATTTTGAAATAAAAGGTGATCATGTTAATACAGAGAACTACAATAGCTTATTTTAGTTCCGTTTTGCAGTATGACTTTCTATTTACAGCCTTTTCGAGTAAGGAGAACTGAACAAAAGTATGTTTTGGGAATGATATCACAGTAGGTTTCTGGGGGGGGGGGTTGTTCGTTGAGGGAAGCTACAATGGATGAGTCAATTCATTTCGTCGCTTCCACTTTGAACTTAAGTGCAAGATTGCAAAAGTCACATTTTTGGGTTCCAAATAGTACGTCTGCTGAGTGAAAGCATAGACCGGTGTGTTTCACTTAATTTTCATACAAATGTGTTGGTTTTCGTACCTTATTTTTAATCCTATAGTTGCTCTTTTAGGAAAGTTAAACAAAAATTGCAATTCTTCCTTTCTTTATAATATTTATAAGTCAAAGCATTACGTAACCATAGTACGTTGTTTATGTACAGTAGCTCATAAGGCCACAACTAGAAGGGTGCAAGCGAGGCACGTGCCCCTGACGCGTGGTTGGTGGGGCTCCTAAAAAGGAGGTTATGTATTAGTATTTTTAGCTAAACTGTCGCAGATGGCGGCCCCAGATATGACCCGCAGAAATGTGTCTTCAACATGGTATTCACTGGCCTTCATGGTGTTTTCAACATGGTGTTTTCAACTGGCCTTCACTAATCAATTTAATCACAAATATTTCTTATTTTCATGCTGCTTTTGCTCTTTCCTAGATACGTATTCATCAATATAGTGTTAGTGTGCACAATTAGTAACTTGGAGCTGTTAAGTGTGGCAAATTACACTACTCACTAAAGACTAAAACAATAGAGAAGATTAAATATCGTGTCTTCCCACTTTGCACTCATAGTGCTACGCAAAATTTTTCTCTTGCTTCGCAGGTTTACTTTATGAAGAATTAAATATATCGATGCTTTTCGTAACTACATACCGTGTGCAATTTGATGAATAAATGTTTTCTCGTTTTTTCCTTATGCATTGTAGAATAAGAAAAGCGATGGTGGACATCTGGAACCCGCGATTAGCAAATATGGCGGCCGTTCCAAGATGGCGGACGAATGACATTTTTATATGTCTCTATCTCGGTTATTTTTCATTCGATTTCGATCATCTTTTTATAACGAAAAGGCTTTAGTAGCTCTATAATTTTATCTATTACGACATTTCTGCTATCTACTTTAGTTTTTACCCAAAATGCAAAATTCATGTTTTTGGTAATTTTTTGTACTTTTTAAAATGTTGTTGGAAGAGAAGTTTGGCATGAGACTAAACTAACTGCGAATATGTAGAAATCAGTTTTATTGGATAACTAAGATGTACGAGATGTGATGGTGAAGGTCTTGGACTCTCCACTGGCAAACATGGTGGCCATTTGAAGATGGCGGACGGATGAAATTTAAACCCATCTCTGTCTCGTCTATTTTTCATATGTTTCCGATTATCTTTTTCAAAAACGAATAGTTTTAGCAGTTCTACTTTTTTGTTTGCCACAATTGTTCTACTATCTGCTTTAATTGTATCCAAAATAAAATAAAACGAGTATAGAAGTCTATAAAAACTACAGTCTGCAGGTAACATTTTGAAAAACTATTAGTACAGGAATAGAAAAAATAAGCTTTATAGACTTAGGACTGCTCAAGGGAAACTTATCACTAAATGATGCATATATAAGTGCAAAATTATCATTGTTATCAACGTATAGTTACTTTATATTATGTACTTAGATGTTAAAACATTGTCAAACTTGAAACAATGGAAAGTTCAACTTCAGAATAGCATGGAGTCTTCGATGTCACTGTTATCATAATCCATTTCATCAAGGATTGCAACATTCTTACATTTATCAGTCCCAGCCTAGCATGACCACATTTCAGTACCATGTTACATCATTTTGCACACACTTGCAGGATGCTAGACACCGTAACTTGACACAAGAACAGCGTACTGATGAAAGTAGTCCTTGAGGAGCACAAGGCATGTCACACATGACAGATAGGTATTCATTTTCCTTTACCATCCAGTCAAAACCAGAAGTTGGGGGTGGAATATTAGGTTGTGGAATGTGAGCTCTTCGCCATATCATCGCTTGGTAATGAAGGCAGCTTGATTCGGAGGCATATTTGATCAATGAATTTCCTTTTTGGTAAACAACCACCACCTTAGCTCACTCAAGGTTTTAATGCCAGTCAACTCGATGCAATTTCTCTATGTAAGCTCTCAGTGCGGCCATTATTATGTGGAGGTCTCTGGAATTGTCAGCCAATTTTGGTTCAATAAAGCCATTTGAAGTTTTTATAGCTCAAGCTTGGTTTGAGTGGTCAAGTGGTTTGAATAGCTCAAGGTCTGCAGTTATGACTAACTTTTTCTCAGGACCGACAACATTTTCATGTACTCTTTCCATCTGTTTTAAAACAAAGTACTGGACAGAAATATCTGTCGGTGATTCTAAATGCAGTGACATGACAGATGCACATGATTTGTGCTTACGATTACATACAAACGAATTATGAACGGACCATGTTAACAACACTTGATTAGATAGATCACTTAGACTTAAATTAGTTATTCCACCCATCATCCATATAAAATCTTGCACTTTTGAATTTGTAAGGAATGGTGCCTTAAGTGATGATGGAATATCAGTACTTATTGTTGGGCTTTGCGGTTTAATACTCTTGGGAAGCGAACGTTCCAAAGGTTGACTAAATGTTGTCTGGGATGTCAACATTTTCTACATCCCGTGTACATTTTTGCGGTTAAATATTAAAGACCTAGAAAAAACTTTCGTTTTTTTAAAAAAAAAAAAGATAATCGAAAGCGGATGAAAAATAGACGAGACAGAGATGGGTTTAAATTTCGTCCATTCTCCATCTTGAAATGGCCACCATGTTTGCCAGTGAGGAGTGTCCAAGATCTTCACCATTACATCTTGTACATTTTAGTTATCCAATAAAACTGATTTCACCATATTCGGAGTTAGTTTAATCTCTACCCAAACTTCTCTACCAACAACATAGAAAAAAGTACAAACACCGACCAAAAACATGAATTTTGCATTTTAGGTAAAAACTAAAGTAGATAGCAGAAATGTCGTAATAAATAAAAGTATAGAGCTCCTAAAGCCTTTTCGTTATAAAAAATGATGATCGAAATCGGATGAAAAATAACCAAGATAGAGACAAATAAAAATGTCATCCGACCGCCATCTTGGAACGGCCGCCATATTTGCAGTCGCGGGTTCAAGATGTCCACCATCGCTTTTCTTATTCTACAATGCCGAAGAGAAAAAGACCAGTCACAATACTTTAGCACAAAAATGCACAGGGTGTAAGAATATTGGTAGTTAGAAAACCCACTAGTTAGTCATTTCAAAAATTACATTTACTGTCGTGTGTCGTAAATTAATCTCAAAGTTTGCGTTACGATTTCACAAATCAATTTTTTGATCGAGTTCTATGACTTTTAAACTGCGATGGAGGATATAGCTTCAGAACTATACTAAAAATCCGTGAATGATATCATCCTTCTTTCTGCGTGTGTGAGAGGCGTTTAGAGGTGTAGTCCCCTATCAAAGACCAAGTTACAAAACGCATCCTTCTTTCCTGAATGATAGCTATTCAATTGAAGTGTGTACTTGCATTCCCTGGGCAAATCCACTTCAAGAGGTCTTGTGCAAAAGCACCGACGAACCTGTGCAAGGTTTCCACTGAAAAGCATGAACGCAATGTAACCGAGTCAGGGCAGGAGCACAGCAGGTGTCTCGCGCGTTTGCGTAGGGCTGCGTCCGTAGGGAGCAGGCGCGTCATCGATGGTAGGAATACGCGTAAACGAGGGTTGCGGTAAACCTCTGCTTTCTCGATATAAAGATATGTGAAAGGTCCTTTCATATTCCGATGAGTTTTTATTGCTTGCACATTCGCTTTCCAAAGTAACATAACACATCACTAACGTAAATTTCGCTAATAAGGAGATATCGTAATTCGGGAACACTTCTATGGTTTCTTGTCATGAGTTAGCACCCTGAATTCAGATAATTCACTTCACTTTGTATACTGTGATTAAAGGCTTCCTTAGGGGTGAATCAATGTTTAAAAAATAACTTCCATTATTGTATTTTTGTGTAAATATACATCTCGCACGTAAGAACACCGTAATGTATTGTGTGTCGCAAAGTTTTTTAGAGCACACTTTACTTCAACCTTATTATACAACCTGTAAAATCAAATACAAAACTTGTTCCGTGGATTTCACAAATTTATGCCCCTATACCATTGGATACTGCTCAAAATTTTGCCCCAATTAACTACATTGTTTTCACATGCAACTTTCCTCTTAGTTTTCGCTCTACATTTATGCATTTCCCTCCATTACAGCAGGATACATATCCTAAGTTACTTAATAAGACAATGGGTTTGAAACACTATCAGATCATGCTCTACTGCCTCCTCATCTCATATCGCATCAATCCGCGAACACATACAATCCACAATTTAACCTATTTTCTCCCCGATTAATCACTCTATAACGATGACCTTTCTAATGGTTGTTACTCTCATTATCATATTTCGTCTGTCTCTGTTCATTTCTTCGTAAAATTTGTATTTCGGAGTCACCATCTGCGGCAATTACCCCGTATTTTTCCTGCCGGTACTAAATACTTTTCACCAGAGTGCGAAATCTTGAAATTGGAGTGGGAGGGGACTGGAGGACTGAACAGTGAAAATAACGTTCTGCTCACTTTTACATTTCAAAGTTTCGATATAGAAAGTGCACATATTTGGGCATCCATACGTACTAAACTTTACAAAATCAGGTATTACGAGTATATCGCAGCTAGATCACCTAATAATGAAATATGAAATACACATTGATTACATTTCAATTACTGTAATTATTTTGCAAACTTCTGACATTATGTCACTGCATTATCCCCCAGAAAGATTTTAGTGAGGAAATTTTGTCAAAAAATATTTAGTGGGGGAACCTCTTCTTGGAGGGTGATCGCTCCTCCATGGATTCGCCCCTGTCTCAGAACAAGCCACCATTCAAGTAAACTTTAATTAATGACATTGGTATAGTGTTCCGTGAAAATTTTAATTTTGAACAAGATGTAGGTTTGCCTGATCTCTCACTGAACCCCTCAATTGAATGTTTATGTAAATTAGATAACCCTATATGACAAACAATAAACATAGCCTACTTTATTCTACGTTTTCTAATGCATTTTTACAACTGATTGTAGCTTTAAAGGTTCTCGTGAGGATTGGCTGACAGGGATTACCTAACCTAGCCATGAGTTGTCAAATTAGCAGTTGTGCATCGTGGGTGATTATTATAATGATCCTGAGTTGACGTGTGGAATTGGACTCAAAAGCGAAACAAGGTCTCTTCGTATTCGTATCTCAGACGAAGCATGGAGTGGGACGAATATGAAAATAAAGTTGCTGTAATAGTTTTCTACGAGGTTGGTAAAAGTTAGACTAAGGTTTTCGAAATACTTGGCAATTTCAAGTTTCATCTTTCCCCAATCTTGTAATGCTCACTACGCTGCTGACCAGGAATGTTTCCCAGCTGTAAAAGGGTTCACATATTCCCTTTGAGCGTGTAATTTATTCCAAAGTTTAGCTGCTAATAGACATAAATAATGAAGTTATGGCAAATAAAGATTTGGGAAAAGTGAATGCAGATAATGGTAAAATTTTAAGTTAAATTCAAATAACTTCAAACATTTTAAAACAATATCTAAGAACTTTTTGTAACATTATACACACTATAGAGGGTACCTAAAGATCATAAGACCAGTACTGTAACTAATACGGTGTTGCTAACTTACTATACACATTTTTATTTTCAAATGACACAACATCATATTGTCAGGTATATGTAAGATAACTGCATAATAGTGAACAAAATATTTGTGTCTAATACATAACACTGTTGCAAACTTTAAGTTATTTATGAAGATCGGTTGCAATAGCTTGATCCATAGATTGCAAAATACACAGAGCAATTCATATCTTTTGACAGAAGTAGTTTCAAAGAAGACTATTCTAATATCAAGTTGTCTGAGAGGACTGTTCTGACACTCAACAGTGTTGTCAGAATAAAAACTGAAATAGTTTCCAAACTAATATAACACATTTTTCATCAAAATATTTCAAGCATAAAAACCGTAGAAATAATAGTGAATGAAACAAAATAATCATTAAAGAATCAAGTCAAGAAAAAAGAGTGAGGTAAACATCGCTAAAATAAACATGATTTACTGTGGCCTGGTGATTAGTATGACTTCTTTTTGCGTGGCAGACAAGAGTCGAATCTTACACAATCTTATTCTTCTTACTGTTTGGATTTTCATTTGGTAAAACAGTGTAGAACAGTAGAAAAGTTTGTACTTACACGAGATATCCTCAAATAATACCATGAAACAAATAATGGTAAATTAAAGTACAAACTTTCTTACATTGTTATGCAAATAAAAGTATTATGTGCTGTATGTTTTGAACAATGTACAACACAAAGTGTCTTCTCACAGTAAAGACAATACATTAGAGAGTTCAAAATACAAAGTGAACAATTCCAAAAATTGTACGTAGTATATTCTTAGCAATTCACGAGTATGAAGTTTGAATATATAAACGGACAGGAGAAGATTTGATGCAAATCAAAGTAACAATATTATTTTACGTTGATACACTTTATGTTGGATTAACTTAAACCAGTGTAGGCACATTTAATGTGACACTCTCAGTAGAAAAGGAACTCTCAGGAAGTTTCAATTTTTGTATATTGACATCGTTTGGCAGTTTTTTCCAAATGTCTTGCCTCCAATACAACACCATACCTGAAGAAAAGGGGGGCATTTACATACTTTCACTTAAACAAGAATTGGAGAAAGTATTTTGTAATTCAAATACTAATCAATGTGTTAGTTCTATTTCCGGATTTATGATCTGAACTTGAGCCTCTACTTACTTCATTTCCTTTGTTACGATGTTTTCGAATATTCCAGTTGGATTCTTTAAATACACAAGAAGCGTGACTCAAACCAGTGAATAAGAATATGGGTATAGTGTGTAACAGTATTACAAACTTCAAGAGAATTTGAAAAGATACAGTGATTCAACCATGATCATTGATCGGAATGGGCCGGATCTGGATTTTTAACAAAGTTACTAAAATATAATTTTATACTTTGGTAACACTGTTTTATCACTAGACATATTTTCGTACTTGAAACTAGAATGGTCATCTTTTAGAACTACTTTAATTGGAAAGTGTTATTTTTTCTAATGTACAAAGTATGGCTGCCTCGATAAGTTTCCAGCAAAGCCATTACTTTTATAACAAGGTAGCAAAGTCATTACCTTAACAATATTTTGCTTGATTATATTTGGCAATACCTCGAATGTGTATAAAGTCTTAAAGGTAAAAGATAAAATGTGGGAGTACGTGAGATTTGAACCCTAGTCTACTCCATTAAGATTCGGTACACTAACCAGCAGACAACGGGGAGAACTGACAAAAGAAATAACCTTTTAGCATTCTTATGTAATTGTTTCTCTCTGATCTGATTCTTTGATGATTATTTTGTTTTATTTTCATTACTTGTTTTCGTATATTTTGCAATCTATGGATCAAGCTGTAGCAAAGGATCTTCTCAAATAACTTCAGGTTTTCAGCACTGCTATTTGTTCACCATTACTAGTCGTCTTATATATCTAACAACATGACATAGAATCACTTCAAAATTTAAAAAAATGCATACCAAATTGGGAATACTGTATTAATTACAAAAATGATGATATAGTCTTTTGATAACCTCTATACTGTACATAATGCTACTAAAAGTTCTTAAAGATTGCTTATACGTTTGAAGTTATTTGAATTCAGCTTAAAATTTTAAAATTGTCCGGGTTACGTTTTCCCAAACCTTTATTGTGTAATAGCCTAATTATTCATGCCAATTAGCTAAAACTATACAATAAAGCACACGATCAAAGTACTATCCAAATCTGTTTTCAGAATATGTAAAACTCCATTTCAAGGTGAGAAACATTCCTAGTTAGTGAAAAATTAATATCTATCAGAATATACGCCTGTAATAATGCTAATAGAAATAAGCTTGGAGAATCAGAATCTCTTGAATTTAATATAATGCTAAAAGAAAGAGTGAAGTCCACCTCCACCATCACTTCATTTGGAGATACGCTTCTGTCACTTCCTGCTGGTGAAACAGAGTTCTGTATTGTACCCTACCTTTTTCAGGATAGTTACATTTATTTATTTCTACTACCTTACATTATATTTTTTATAATAGTCTGAACCTTGTGTTATTTTTTAGGATTTATATTTTGTATTTTTTGGGACAAATATGGCTTTTTTAAAATTTTATTCAACATTTATATTCAGTTTCATATAAGAAAATGCTCAACGGCAAAGTTCCATTGTTTCTTGTTTCAACGATAACCGAGAAAAATTCCCTCCTTTTGTCAATAAGTCTCACATTTCAACAACTTCTAAGTCATTTTCCCCCTTATTCGTTCTTTCGAACAAAGAAGTATATTTTTATACTTTTTCTCTCCTAATCCCTCAAACCCTCGTAACCCCAGACAGCACAATGCACGTACAGTATCCGTATAGTACATGTACAATTGCACGGATGCAACATGTGCATCATCTGTATAAATGCACGCCTGTGCATGTGATGCACATATACATGCCAGGTCCTATTCAACATCTTCACGTGCACAGAACATGTGCAACGTACACGTCCTGCACAAGTGATTTACACCTACTGCGCAGGTGATTTACAAGTAGCACGTATTCGATTTACATGTAGTTCACAGGTGATTTCCATGTAGGACAGCGGTGATTTACCATAGCACACAGGTGATTTACATGTAGCACACAGGTGATTTACACGCAGTAACCAGGTGATTTACATGCAGGACAGAAATGATTTACACGTAACACACAGGTGATTTACACACAGTTCCCAGGTGATTTACATGTAGGACAGAGATGATTTACACGTAACACACAGGTGATTTATACGCAGTACCCAGGTGATTTACATGTAGGACAGAGGTGATTTACACGTAACACATAGGTGATTTACACGCAGTACCCAGATGATTTACATGTAGGACAGATATGATTTACATGTAGGACAGAGGTGATTTACACGCAGTACCCAGATGACTTACATGTAGTGCACAGGTGATTTCCTCGTAGTACAGAGGTGATGCAAAAGCAAATTCGAGATGCACCGAAAAAAGGAGTTTATATATTTGGTGTCTTACGCAGTAACACAATATATAACTGCAAACACATCACCTTCAAAGTATATAACAAGTAACTAATAATTGTTAGTGAGAATTTTAGTTTTGGAGTTTATTATTTGCAACGAGCAAAGCTTTAGGTAGTATCTTTGACATGTTTGCCAAGTAACAAGTAACGCAACATACTCTACTGTAATCGGTCACGAAAATAATTTTGTAAACCTATGAGCTGTCTGACAGTAGTTACGTCAGTACAATGCTGCCACCTGTTGATATTGTATCCTAGCTCAATGGACGTTATGGAGTGTTTTACAATCATTCAGCTGTTATTCGTCGAAAAGTCTCTATAACACCGCCTGGAGGAAAAACGACACCTACCAAAAATGCAGGTTACTTTCTGTTGATGAGAATGAGAGTAAAAGAATGAAAGTAAAAGTATACACTTGCACGGTATTATGGACGTCTCATACACACGTGCAGTAGCCGTGCAAATACCCATGTGCACACAACGGCTTAAGCACCGGTAATTTAAATGTGCTTCATCCACGCAAATGCATATGTGCACATCCACTGCTCAAGCATGGGTTATGCACATGCGCTGCATCCACGCAAAAGCACATGTGTACATAACGGCTATAGCACGGGTTATATAAATGTGTACTTCATCCATGCAAATGCACATGTGCACATAACGGCTTAAGCATGGGTTACGTACGTGCGTTGCATCCATGCAAATGCACATGCGTACATAACGGCTTAGGCACGGGTTATATAAATATGTGCTTCATCCATGCAAATTCACATGTGCACATAACGGCTTATGTACGGATTCCGTACGTGCGCTGCATCCATGCAAATGCACATGCGTACATAACGGCTTAGGCACGGGTTATATAAATATGTGCTTCATCCATGCAAATGCACATGTGCACATAACGGCTTATGTACGGATTCCGTACGTGCGCTGCATCCATGCAAATGCACATGCGTACATAACGTCTTAAGCACGGGTTATATAAATATGTGCTTCATCCATGCAAATGCACATGTGCACATAACGGCTTATGTACGGATTCCGTACGTGCGCTGCATCCATGCAAATGCACATGCGTACATAACGTCTTAAGCACGGGTTATATAAATATGTGCTTCATCCATGCAAATGCACATGTGCACATAACGGCTTAATTACGGGTTCCGTACGTGCGCTGCATCCATGCAAATGCACATGTGTACATAACGGCTTAAGCACGAGTTACGTGCGTGCACTGCATCCACAAAAATGCACATGTGTATATAACGGCTACAGCACGGGTTATATAAATGTGTACTTCATCCATGCAAATGCACATGTGCATATAGCGGCTTTAAGCACGGGTTCTGTACTTGTGCTTCATCCACGCAAATGCACATGTGTATGTAACGGCTTAGGCACGGGTTATGTAAATGTGTACTTTATCCATGCAAATGCACATGTGTACATGCACGACTTAATCACTGGTTATGTACGTGTGCATAACCCACGTAAATGCACATGTGCACATACACGGGTTATGTATGTGTACTTCATCCACGCAAATTCACGTGTACGGCTTATGCACGGGTTATGTATATGTTCATCATCCACACAAATGCACATGTGCAAATGTACGGCTTATGCATGGATAGTGCACATGTGTCGTACACGTACGTGTTGTCTGGGACAGGTGCTTCACCTAGTTTTACTCCGTCCAATTCTCGAAATTATGCGCCAAATGTGTAATTGATCTATAAAATGGACATCGGCTATCTAAAGCTGTTTCTAAAATTTCACTAGTTCTTTTATAAAACTCTAAATTGGTTTTGGCAACTTATCTGTTTATAATGCTGTTCGAACGCCGAATATTAATATCCACTCCTCGGTTAAGCTATCTGGCTTGAAGAATTCATGACCACTGTTTGGCACACTTGCTAAAAAGGTGCATTGTATGGGAAGGTTGTTCGAACTATCACCTACAATCCAGAACCATTCAGTGTATTGGAATCAAAATTGCAATTTTGGTGAAGATGTCTTCAAAGATCATTTGATTACAACTGTGAATATGCAAATTGCTACGTTTAGTAAAGTCTACTATTTTAGTTCCGTGGCACCGTTGAAATTTAAAAAATAAACTAATTTGTAAGAATATTAACAATCTTTTGGGAAAAAGTGTTTGACCCTCGCCTCAAGAAGATTTTGGACATCTATGAAGTATCAAGAAACTTCTACAATTATTAGGATTTCAATCTCCGAGACATGTGGTGATTGATTTCAGTTTGTATGTAGTGTTCCGTTTTTCCTCTGTACTGGAATTTCACAAGGAGAAGGAAATGATTAGTTGGACAGTGAGAGAAGTGAAATATATGAACTGTAACCGTTATGTATTCTGATGTTCAACGCATCCAAACAGGTAATGTTGTTCTATTCATGCTCTATAATTGAAGGGGTGAGCGTAACAGTGGTATAACCCACATTTTTAAAAATGAAGAAAAATCAAGTTAAACTTAAACACACGCGTTTTCTAACAATATATATGTGCTGTTCGAACATATATATAAAAGTTCCCACTCATTCTCTAAGATCAAATTTCCTGACTTCTCCAGGTTTTCCAGGTCACTTCTCAGAAATTTCCAGGTACATCATTTTGTGGCATATTTGTACCGGTGCATAGAAAAATAGAATTTGCACATGAAGGAAAAGAAACAAAACTTTTTAAATTATGATATGTCCCCCACCAAATAGCCAGATAAGGCAAAAAGTGAAATCTGGTAACTTAAAAAAAATATATGAAAATAACCTGTGCGTTATTTATGTACATTTTCTGGTCAATAATGTTGCTAATGAATTTATAAAACCGCTCAACATTTTCAATCTGAGCCTGACTTCACTTTTCACCCTGGATGGGGTATGGCTGTTTATTTTTATTTATTGCTACAAGTATTCTATTATTTTCCTTTTCACAGAAGTAATTATAGTAAACATATACAATCGTTAAAGTTGTTAATGGACGAATTCAGAAGTTAAACATTTTATCATCAGTTTGACTATTTGTGATACTTACTACAGATATATATTTTCTGTCTGTCAAGAGAGCTTTCTGCACTGATGATACATAATTACAAACGTTTTCACAAATCTGATAATTTCTTATCAATATCTGCTTCCCCGTTCTCTTATTTGAGATTGAATGTGTCTGTTGTGCAGTCTCTTTCTATGCTCATCTGATTGTTCACTTTTCTTTTTCTGTAATGCATCTGTATATCTTGAGTATGAGTAATGTACATATTGAAGCATCTTGTTGGTCACGTTCACTTTTAATGAACCACCCTCTACATAAACTGATTCATACACCATCCTTTCAGCCACAACTGTCTCTTCATGCAAATTTTCCACTAGTAAGTCTTTGTTAATAGAAAATCCACTTTCAACATTCGCGTTGCCATGCGAAAGCGTAAGTGTTAATTTCACGACAGACCACAATTCCTTATATTCTTTGTTGTCTGTTAATATGTTTCCGTACATTTGACAAAGATTATAATTTTCAAGAGAAAATTCCTTGAGCCGCTGATTGACTTTAGTATTTGAAAGAAATCGAGTGTACTGCTGTTTTGCCAAATCTGCTTGCGTTGAAGATATGTGGTTATCATCATTTAGGTAGGTGAGTGATGTATTCATCCGATTTTCCGTCTTACTAGTATCTTGAAGGATAACTGTGGGGTTCAAACAAGAATCTGCACTTACAACACCATACTTAATAGGACTTCTTTCGATAGTTTTTAGTATAGTTGCTACAAGAAACTTCTGACACTGATATAAAAATTGTAGCTTCGATTTTTCAGACATTTTACTAATTTTTAGCCGTTTTCTAGTAGAAAATCCTACACCAATAGTTTGTACAAGAAGAAAATTAATTTCGGAATTCATGTCAAATTTCACAGGTTTGGATAATTATTTTGCGCGATCTGTTTCTTTATACAACGACTCATCAAATTGAAAAATACGTCAAGAAATGAATCATACAAGTAAGATATCATTGAATCAGAGGTTTGAAATTTCTTCAAGAACGGTTCAAGTACTGATACAATTGTGTTGAAGAACGCAATTTTCGACAATGCCAATGGATCGTCACAGTCTTCACGCAAATAGTTTATAGACACAGTGGACGGTAATTTACTTGTTGAATTCAAATATTTCTTTACACTGGGAAAGATTTCCATGGCTCTTCTTGAAACGTCTGCATTTCCCAAGAAGACCAACAAAATATCCGGATATAATATATCAGGATATTTTGTTGGCCTTCTTACCTTACAATCGATTTCTCATTTTCGCCACTCCTCTCTCACGCCTCTGTATTTAGTTTCAGCATTATTATTTTCCTCTGAATTATATGTCAACCTAATGCATGCTCAAAGTTTCCCCACTGGTGTAAGCCTTTGTGGTTCGAATACTACGTCGAGCTATAGGTTCATGTCTCATATAACCTCAGTACTGATACAGACGTTAAATTCAGAATGAACCAATCAATTAATGGAAGATTTCTTGGGACATTGGTTCGTTTCTGTGGTATGTGATCCAATCCTTGGCATCACGTTAGGCATCCTTCCGTCATGGTATTTGTATTGTTCCAAAACTTATAAAACACTGTATTGTTCAAAAGACCAAATAAACACATGCGTAGTGCACTTGATTTAAGCCACTTATTTATTCTGTCCTAGTTATACTATTTCACAATTAACCCGCTCAGAGTTATGATACGTTAGAATAATATACATTTACTAATCAGACCTGTACGAAAAAAACGTGTTGCTATTTGTTTTTTTTTTTCAAAATTCCACATATTCTCGATTTTACATAATGAAACTAATGTGCGCTTCTAGCTCTTCGTAAAGCACAATTAATATCAATATTTAGCATATTTTAAAATATACATTCCTAATTGTACTCATATTTAGCAACTGTTTAGAGAATCTTATATTCGATCTTCAAGTATAATTGCAAAGAAAAACGTACATTCAATGTTTTGATATTTATATCTTCTGAAAATATTCATGCTAAAACCCCTCTTAAAAGTGGAACATTCTACGGACTAAGGACATTATCATATACTAGTTTGCAGATACTGTATCTCTCTCTCTCTCTTTCTCTCTCTTCCCGCCCACAGCAAAATTCCAACTAGAGGATATTTTATAAAATAATACAGAGGTAGGAATATAACATACATAAAGTAAGCTACATAACATACATAGAAGTACATAAAGTAAGCTTCTTTCCTGAAACAATTTTGTTTAGCAAAATTATTATTTAACAAAAAACCTATTTGATATACGGGTCATTCCATGCCAAATCACCTGTAGCACTGTGCTTCAATGTCTCAGATTCTCTTCTAATTTCTTTCATACATTAATACTAATGAAATTATCCTTAAAAAAATTCCGATTTTTTGGATTAGAAATGGACCGGGGAGAAATTTTTGAAAAATGTGAATTTTGCTTCAATCTCACTTTTTGGCACTCAGCATCATGAAACTAAATTATCATAACTTCCTTATTTTTGAAGTTATTTGGCTCATCCAGGTGCAAATAAAAGATTAATGTTTGGTCGTTCAGTAAATCTTAGGAAACTTTGCAAAAGGTTACACTGTCAAACATTAATGGGCAAATCAAATTTTACGGTTTTTAAAATTGTGCCGTTGCTCAAAAGTTACAACTATGAAACTTTTGATTTTTTTTTTGTAAATTCATCTTACCACGTAGATGGTGTGGTTAAAAAATAAAGAGAGTGTTTTTTGTATTTTTGTAATTATTATTTTTTATGTACGGAAATATACAGTTTTAAGTTTTGTTACAAAGTGTGTGATTGATCGTAAGTTACAACTATGAAACATTTGAAACTTTTAAAATAGAATCATCTTAGCACATACATGATATGGTTAAAACATAAAAGGTGTGCTTTTGGTATTTTTGTAATTATTTTTATTTTTATTTATTTATTTATTAATTAATTTTTTTTGTATTTTACATGTATAGAAATATACAGTTTTAAGTTTTGTTACAAATTGTGTCATTGCGCGTAAGGATCATTTAAGCACATACATGATATGGTTAAAAAATAAAAAGTGTGCTTTTTGTATTTTTGTAATTATTATTTTTGTACATAAGACTGCAATTCATGAATCGCTCTGGACCTTCTATATTCTACTGGCCAGAAATTGAAGACTTTTGTTGGGTACCTTTTGAAAATATCATCTGGGAAGTTCCTGATCCATCTCTTACAAGCCAATCAGGCCGGACTTACGCAACTGAAAGCAAAATTAAAAGAAAACAACATGCCATCAAAGAAAAGGATGCGCTGTGAAATATAGGACACAACATTTTGTATGTAAATCTATGTAATTCTAAGAAGTATTACTGGTATGTATGTTTATTATTTTCAACTATGTACATTAGTCTATTATTTCTTATTTCTGTTGATAGGGTTTGTAATAATCACTCAACCCCTTACATTGCTGGGCCTATATTTTCCATTTAAAAAACCGCAAGATTACAAAAAAAAAGGAATCCCGTTTTGTTATTTAATCATACCTAGTAAATGCAAACTAATTCATTGAAAATTTACAAAAGTAGTTGTAAGCGATGATACAATTGGAAAAAAAGTTGAAAGTCATAGTTAAAGTACAAATATATAATATTATGGTAATACCGAAACTACACATTACACCAGTTCTATTTTTAAGTATACCTAATATTTACTAAGATGATTATTTGAAAAAGTTTTAAAGTGTGATAGTTGTCACTCCAGAGTAGGGATGGCCAAAATTTTCCGAAATCGGAAATTTCACTTTCCGAAATTTTTCCGAATTCCGAAATTTTTCCGAAATTCCGGAAAGTAGAAATTCCGGAATTGGCCATCACTACTTCAGAGGAAATGCATAATCTGTTAACAACAGTAAATCTGTATATTTCTGTATATTTAAAACACATAATAATAATAATAATAATAATAATAATAATAATAATAATAATAATAATAATAATAATAATAATAATAATAATAATTGCAAAGATACCAAAAGCACCCGTTTCATTTTTTAACCATATCATGTATATGATAAAATGATTAAAGAGAAGCTTCAAGAGTGTCATAGTTGTAACTTATGAGCAACGACACAATTTGTAACAAAACTTAAAACTGTACATTATCGCACACTTAAAATAAAAAATTACAAAAATATCAAAAGCGCCCATTTTATTTTTTAACCATATTATTTATGTGCTAAGATAATTCTACTTAAAAAGTTTCAAATGTTTCATAGTTGTAACTTACGAGCAATGACACAATTTGTAACAAAACTTAAAACTTTATATTTCCGTACACAAAAAATAATAATTATAAAAATACAAAAAAACTCTTTATTTCTTAACCATACCACGTACGTGTTAAGATGAATGTACAAAAAAGTTTCAAAAGTTTCATAGTTGTAACTTTTGAGCAACAGCACAATTTGTGAAAAACCTTAAATTTCTTGTTATGCCTCTTAATGTTTGACAGTGGAACTTTTTGCGAGATTACCTAGCATCTGCTGAAAGAGCGAGAATTAGGCTTTCATTTGACACCTGGATGATCCCAATAACTTCAAAAATAAGGAAGTTGTGGCAATTTAGTTCTATGATGCTGAGTGCGGAAAGTGAAATTGAAGCAAAATTAACATTTTCCAAAAAAATTCTCCTCGGCCCATTTCTCATTTTAAAAAATCGGAAAAATTAATTTAGCATAATTTCATTGGTATTAATTATGAAAAGAAATTTGAAGAGAATCTGGGACATTGAAGCACGGGCATGTTTTAAAATTAGGTGATTTGACATGGAATGACTCACACGTAATTTAAGTTTGTACTTTACATTTGCAATCATTATACACAAGGTAATACCTTCTGATAATAACTATATTTTAACAGCTCAAATATGAAAATAGACACTGCTTTGGACGTATAAAGAAATTATTTACCTTTAATATTATGCCTTTTACAGCGATCTACATCAATGACAATTAATAAAAAGAAATCTTTGAATTTGATATCCCACGATTATGATCTATATAATAGGCTGAAGAAAACAAATCATTAATGAACATGAGTGAATATGAATGAATTGGTGGAATGAAAAGAAGAGACTAAAAGGAAGAACATCGAAAATCTCCATTGACAAGACGTTATTCACCATAAATTCATATGACATGGAATCCAACCTAGGACCCTTTGCATCATAAGAAAACGCTCTACCACTGAGCTACAGTGCCTACCCCTTCTGTCAAACATATGTGTCACACTTGATACCACATATCATATTGAGTATTTAATAATCAAAGTTTGATGTAGATTCTCTACTTCATCCACAGAATCTCCTTTCTCTAGAATTGAGCTACAATGTGAATGAAAATGAAAATGAATGATAGGTCTTAACTGTAAGATGAATAAAAAATTTTGATGATAGTGCAAGAAGCTTCAAGAAAAGTGTATTGTTTTCAACAGATTGGTGTATTCCTAGCTTACTTAAGCTGTGTACATTGTTGGAAGAATATTTTCTATCAATTCCTCAAACGTCGTACTACCATTATTTACTACCTTATTATTGACGAAATCAACTGTGTGTTCGTGGGCAAGTAGCTAGTCGTCGTTTTTCTGAATCCTTTGTTCTTGCGATCATGGAATCAATATTGGGGACAGAACGTTTGCTTTGGATATATGTTTTCTTTTTCACAAGTCTTCATGAATGATTCCTATAATGGTCTCTTTCTTGATGTTGAGAGTTCATTTCTCAGAGGTTCATGAAATTGTCGTCAGCAAGAAAGTTTCTCATGATCTCCATGCTTTTATCACCTGTTTGTGTTCTTGAACGTTAAATCTTGTTGTTGCCCTCCTAGTAGTTCTTGCTCTGGGAATGCTTCGTCTAGACAGTACTTCATGCTCTCAAACATTTTGTAGGAATCAGTATGTGATTTAACCAATTTTACACACAACTTGATTACAACCCTTTGCTCTATGCTAAAAACACAATCAAATTACTGTGCAGCTTGTAGCAATTTTCAACTTGAGTACTTGACTGCTGGACGGAGCTTCTTAACAACCACTTGAGCTCATGGTGCTGTTGTCTTCCCCTAATGGTCCGCTTTTCCTAATTGAAGGAAACAAAGACCAAGAAAAAAGAAAAACAAAGAGTCACCTTCACTTCCACTCTATAATTTATTGTGAGAAATCTTATTTCGAAGTTGTCTCTGGACCAGAGATAATTAGCTACTATAATTAGAGAGTTCTATGAAAACTTAAGTAGCCCCTAGAAACATTTTCTAGGATATTTTTTTTCTGTCCATTGACTACTAGTTGCGAAGGAGGAGAACACAGAATTTCTGTTACTAAAAGTATCAAGTAGCTACTTCATAAATTGACTCTCAGTCTCTATTTACATATAAAACTGGAATTCTACAACATTGTCCACACTTAAGAAATTAATATGTGGTTGTGAGAAATTAATATGTGAGAATAAATGTGGTTGAAAAGTAATTCTGTATTTTATTTAGGTTGCTGAAATACGGTTTACTTTTACGGTTGTTGAAATAAAGTTCACTTTTATCGTGATAATTTGTAAACGTGTAGCCATTCCGTATATCAGCTTGACAATAAACCACGTTTTACAGTTTTATTGTCTACTGGATATGTTTCTTTAAAATAGAACATTTTGTCAACTGCCTTCATTCTGGCAACAGCTTGGTCGAAGAACATTTTGAGCAAATATAAAAGAACACACGAGGAGGATAGTTGAAACATGTATACGCGCCCATTCGCAACTGTAACATCTGTTGACATCTTGAAATTCCCGGATATGATGGAAGGAGAGCTTTTTCGTTGGATTTTATAATTATCTTATTCAGTGTCTTGCTTGGCTAAAATGGTGAGAAAGAATTTTTAATTCCTTGAAGAAATATCAAAATACAAATTGAATACGAAATGAGACTACATGTTAGCAGTAAATCATACAGGCGTTATATTGATAAACAGACTAAGCTCAGTTTGGTCTCGAGTATAAATCATAATTGTTGAGATAGCATATGAATTTTCAGACGTAGTTCATACGTGGTGATATCAAAAAGTTTCGAGACTTGTTCTGTAATATGCTAACAGATGATAGTACAAGGCCCTTACGCACAGTCGCAATCCTTTATAATTCAGTATGTTAAGAGATATCGTCATGAGTGAATCGGTAGCTGTGTAGCTCGTGCTATTGTTACCACATGCATTACCACTCTTGCCATTTCAACTTGAACAGCAATTCAAGTGCGTGTTCATCGTCTTTTTCAACATTCGTAGCATTGTGCACTTAGAATTGGTTCTTAGTGATCAGACCGTTAATAATCACTCTCTGCAAGGATTTAACACTACTAAGCATTACACTTGCCGAAAGCGACCAGAGCTGTGACGCTCAAGAGACTGAATGTTCCATGACAAAAACGCACCTTGTCATCGTTCTTTCATCACTCGTGAGTTCCTCGCAAGACACAACTAGATCTCACTTCCGTAAGCACTGTACTATCCAGATTTGTCTCCTGTAGACTTCATCCCTTCTCAGTGTTAAAAATACAGCTTAAAGGTCACCATTTTGACACCATTCTGGAGATTTAGCATGAATCGCAGAAGGTGTTTGACACACCTCAGATAGTGGACTTCCTTGCATAGTGGATGGCTGTAACTCTGAGATTTATGATTGTTTATGAGGGTTTGGGGAACCACGAGTTACCGACGTAAATGAAGTCAGAGTTACAGTATTTGGAAATGGAGATGCTAAGGGAAATATATATTCTTCATGTGTAATGAAATCAATTCAGAAAATAAGAAGTCGTGGCTATTTAATAAGGCATTGTGATAGAATACTAATAACTAAAGTATGATAGCTCTTAAGAACTCAATTGATAACAAAACCATAGTCGAGTTGGATACACATTTTACGTCATATGCATAATGTATTTTTATTATCTAACATCTCAATAAGCGTATCATTCACTGAGGATATGTTCCTTCTTATGGTACTTGTTTCTGAGCAAACTAGAAAACTGGAAAGATTGAAAGTACTCGGTTCATGTATTTTAATAACTGTCTATGTCAAAACGGAGAAGTTTTTAAGCTCATAATTAATTAAACCAAACAAAGTAAAAAAAAAAATATACCTTATGTGGTCATAATACGTATAACATGGTTCACTGTCGCATATAATACTAACAATAATTGCATGTAAATTTTAAAAGCAATTTTCATTTGTATGAAACGAATGAAGATGAGTTGCCTCAGATTCATACACGCCATATCGACTTTGGAATAAAACCACAAGGAATATCTCCAAATTTTTCTTTTTACGTTAACCGTTTATCCGAGTTTGCGAGATTTACCGTTCACTGTAAGAATCTGCAAGAGCCATAGGCAACGTAGCCTTTATTCCTGAGATATCGAGTTGATGGGAAGACGGAACAATCCGTAGATCTCATAACATCTCACCGGTATTAACTCAAAATCGCAAATTTTGAGATACACCTCTTGAATATTCCAACGTCGAAATGTCTACGTTGCTTCGTCAGAATTGATTATATTGCACGTTTTCGCAGAACTGTTTCTCTAATAAATATGTAACGATTGGTCTATCTAAATTTCTAAATCGATGAAAAAATCATTGTTCCCATGATATCCAGGTACATGTTTAAGAACAAGGGTCATCAAGGCTTTATTATTGTATGGTAATGCAAAACTTTTTTTTTTAAATGTAATGTGTTGTGAACATGTGTATAATTCTGTGAGAATATGTACATTTTGTTGGATACCAACAAAGGAGCCTAACATCGCACAGGAATAGCAACTTTTACGCAAAATGTGTGAAAACAGAGAACTGGCGTTGCCCCTGTCAATTAACAGTCAGCTGACATGCGCAACGGCTTGGACATTGACACTGTCAGAAAACAAAGAAGTAAGTAGAATAAATCATTATTGAAAAGGCATTTAGCGTTGATCCTGTCAATTTCCAGCCTAGCTCCATCCACATTCTCGACTAAAGTTGAGCTTAGTCATCGGAACTGTCACAATTTAACCTAGCGACTCCGAAAACTATAGATTAGACACTAATGTCGGTCATTGTGGACATTCTTGTTGTGGACATTGTGGACATTTTTTTGTTTACTATTCTCATCCCCATGCCGATAGTAATGAACTTGAATGACATCGGAGGTGTCACTATCGATCTCGGCTGCCCAGAATACTATCGTCTGGACACTAATATCAGTTGTGTTTTGATTATTCTTACCTGAAATTCTTTCCTACCTTCTAGAGCTCTAGGAGTGTCTAATACCCAAACCACTTTTTCAAACAGTAAGCCAAATGTGTTCGTAAACTTGCGTTTAAAAATTAGTTAACATACTGAGTTTCACCTTCCCAACATGAGAACCTCGTGAGATGCTCTATTGGTGGCATAGACGTAAAACCATTTCCCCACTATGGATACAAATAAAAAAATCTAGATAACCTACAGTCTTCGATACAGTTACTTAGAAGTATACCAAGTGAACGGTGTGGATTTATACACTGGACAAATACAAAAAAAAACTAATATTCATTTTTATATATAAGATTCATTTACCAACCAAGAGACAACTCTTGTAAATATGCTTCTTTCTTATGCAGAATATTTCGACCAGGGGGTCAATGAGCCCAGAATACATATCCGAAATCTCAACATAATTTGCTAGTGGAAATGTCAAAGTCGTTCTCGTATTTTGTATTTATTGTTATACACGCTCCATTCCAAAAGAAACCGAACGTTTTAAAAAAAACAAAAAAGCAATGTACATTTTGGAACAAATCATTTTTATTAATCAATGTATTCCCCTTCTGCATCGATACACATATTTGCACGCTCCAACAAGTTGTCAAACGACTTCTCCATGTCCTTTATTGGAATGGTCTTTAGGACGGCGGTCGTCGTCTTCTCAATGGCATCAATCGATGCGTGCCACTTTCCTTTCATCGCCAAATGCAGTTTCGGGAACAGATAGAAATCGCACGGAGTGAGATCTGGTGAATAGGGCGGATGATGCAACCGAATAATGTGATTTTTGACCAAAAATTCAGTTACAAGTCGCGAACGATGTGATGGTGCATTATCGTCCAAAAGAGTCCAACTGCCGATTTCGCGATATTCGGGCCGAATACGACGCATTCTTGCCAGCAAACGCTTCATGACGCCCAAGTAAAACTCTCCAGTGACTGTCTGACCGGGCTGAACAGATTCTTTGTGGATAATTCCTTTTGAATCGTAAAAACAAATCAGCATCACCTTAACTTTTGACTTCACCAAGCGACTTATTTTGGGTGTTCCTTCATCCGGCGCTCTCCATTCAGCACTTTGCCGCTTTGTTTCGGGGTCATATTCAAAACACCACGTCTCGTCACCAGTTACAATCGATTTCAAGAAGTTTCGATCCTGCCGAGCACTTTTAATGATGTCTTTGCAATGCGCAAGTCGATCAACTTTTTGGTCTTCGGTGAGTTTGTGTGGTACAAACCGCGAATTAACCTTCTTAAGGCCCAAAACTTCGGTCAAAATGCGGTATGCGGTTGTT
Organism: Thermobia domestica; assembly: GCF_964235325.1. NCBI lineage: Eukaryota > Metazoa > Arthropoda > Insecta > Zygentoma > Lepismatidae > Thermobia > Thermobia domestica. The sequence goes on from NC_137454.1 coordinate 211,046,981, forward strand.
TGAGGAATGCCTAATTCCATTTCAGTAACTTTCACCGACGATTTTTTGTTATGTTTGATGAATTCACGCACTTTTTCGATGTTTTCTTCCGATAATCCGGTTCTGGGACGGCCTGATCTTTCGTCATCATCCAGCGTCTCTCTACCCGATTTGAATCGCCTGAACCACTCGTAAACTTGCGTACGGGATAGACACTCATCATCATATGCAGTTTGTAGCATTTGGTGCGTTTCACTAAAAGTTTTACCCAGTTTAACACAAAACTCAATTGCAGCTCGTTGTTTGAAACTCATTTTCCGACCGATGTACACAACACACTGACAGTTGAAACGCAATAACTTTGTTGCCGTGCATCCAAATGTCATGACATTTATACCAGTTGTCAATGAGGGACTACGCCATCTACCGGTAAAATATTACAACAGATGGCACTAGTGGTACTATTTGTTTTCAAAAGTTCGGTTTCTTTTGGAATGGAGGGTGTAAATTTGCTCTCAACTGCTCCGAAAAGTGAATAAATGAAAGCAGTAAGGACTACATGTGACTTTGAAAATACACTCTTTGAGTTGAAAATTTATTTTTTAAAATGTGAATACATTTGTAGTATATTTTGATACATTTGTAAATAAGATTTGAGTAACCTGGTACCTGCAGTGAATCGTAATTTATACAATGCGGATATTCACATCAAATAATTAAGGATAGGCTTGAAGAATTTGGAGAACAATTTTTAAGACTGTAATGATACTTAATGGTTGTGTCATTATAATGTTGTACAAACATTTTCTTTGAGTCTCCTTACGTTCTCGTGGTTAGTGATCTGGACTTCAATATGCATTGAATTCCATGTTTACACATGTGCTTCGAATTCATGTTAATCTGTAAGCCAACGTGTTACAAAAGGTTATTAAAACTTATATAGAAATTTCTAGTGTTTTCATTTCAACAGTCAAGAAGAAGAGGAAGATCACAAGATGTATGTACCACATTGATAAGGAAAAATAACTAAATCATTTCTGAACGTTATACCGGAACATCAGAATACGCTTCTCTTTTTCCAGAGAGCTCATGACAGTGGTACCAGTATCTATCATTGCAACGTGACAAACAGAATAGTCAAACAGTACGATTGCATTCTACATAATCTTACTGTTAATCTCTTCCTCCTAATGTAACTATTCCATACACAGAAACGAGTTGAAAACAAATTTTAGAAGAATGTGTCTAAACGTTTGTTTTGAAACATTTCACAGGAGGTGTCTATTTATTTATTTGTAGCAACGGCTAATGAGTACATAACTGTTGTTTTGGTGCGGATAGACGAGGCTATTGTGTAATTATTTATCCTTTTAGTATCACTACTTGAAGTGTAAAAATTCATTAATTGCATACCTCAATGTTATATTTATACTTAAACACTATACACTAATTTAAATCCATTAAATTGCTCAGTTAAATAATTTGTTTCCCGCAATCATTTAATCCAGAAAACAGCAAATTACATTGAGAGACATTAGTTAGTTTATCGCTGAAGCAATTTAATAGCAAGTTCAATTAGTTTTTTTCTCTGAGAATATGTGATACATTTGTTTAATCAATCGATTAAATCTTTACATCAGTTTTCCTCACAATCTCATGTATTTAATTAAATATCCACATGATTTACTATTGCTTAATAAGGGTTTAGGTTTAATTTGTCGTCCTACTTCTGGAGCGCCTGTGAAATTTGTTCTCTGTGAATGTTAGTCACACTTTTATATCCTTTTCAACCGAAATTACGTATTTACAATGCTGACCTTCAGTTTTATGTTGAATGGTAATGCTATGTACCAAGTACTCGAACCCACACAGCAAAAAATGAGGTGTTAAAACAACACAAAGTAACTACCACTTTAGCATGTTACTTGTGTGTCAATTCAACACCAAGCACGTCGCCTTAGATCGTATCAAAAATACCTCGTTACTTGCTGTGAGTATTTGTATTGTTTTTTATTGGCTGGTACGAGCAAAGATTTGCGAAATATATTTCACATGTATGGCAAGTAACTAAACACATTCCATGTAAACACAGAGAGCAGTGCTTCCATCTGTTTTCTTTATCTGTTATTGTTGTGTCTTAGCACGTATGAACAGAAGATAACAGAACTGTTGTCTATGTAACTGTTGTCAGACGATTCACAGGTTTATCGATTATAGAAAACATAGAGCATTATTCGTTAGTTAGCATAAGTGCCAAATATACTTCGCAAAGCTTTGCTTATATTAAACGATAAATACCAACGAAAATTCTCCCAGGTAATAAAGAGTTATTTCTGATATGCACGGAAGGCGATGTGCTTGCTGCTGAATTAACACACGAGTAACACGCTAAAGTGGTAGTCATTTTGTGTTGTTTTAACACCTCATTTTTTACAGTGCAGGTTCGGTGTACCAATGACAAAAGCCTTAACAATTTAGTTGACAAGTTATTGTTCTCTGTGAGAAGAATAATTCTGAAATGAGGTAAGAATAAATGTAAAAATTTCTTGATCTAATGAAATATTCTAATATGAGAACCTGCAACTACAAACAGAGAACAAAGAGTCAGAAAGGTATAGACCTTTGATTCTATTTAGACGTGACATATAAGAACTTTAGTTAGACCATCAAACATCTTACTGTTGAAGAAAATGAATTTTTCATTTAAAATCTTACTTTTTTAAAAATAGTATAAAAGTAAATTTCTTCAGCTTCTAAAAAATAACAAAACAATTTAGAAAGATTCTAGGTAATTTAGATGCTAATTTAAATTTATATAGGAATATTCGCAATTCAGAACAAATTTCAAATACCAACAAATCTCCTAAATCATAGGATACGGCTTCCCAATTTCCGTATGTTAGTAAGGATCTTTTTGTAAAAGTATCTTTATCTAGATTCTTGTTGTATTTATTTTTTCTAAATGAAAAGTCATAGATCTATTCTCAACTGTTTTTAATGTGAGAAAATAAAGTTTACAAGACAGAGAAAGTTTTGCTTTTTCTTAGAAACTTCAGATGACTACGAGGTGTGACACACACAAAAAAACGAGACTAAATCTTTAGCTTGAAGAAAGAGTGGAGATGGCAACAACTGTTTTGGTCACCTCTTCCCCCATATCTCCTCTATCCATGCGGCCAGTTTCAACTTAACCGATCACGCCAGTTGGGAGTATTGCATCATTGAGTGAACACGTGCACTTCATTCTGCCGGAAAAATGTCTAATGTGAAAACCGAACAGCGAATCAACTTGCGAACTTAAGAAATTAGCCACGGAAACATTTCAAATGTTAACCGAGGCTTCTGGAGATGAAACTTTGTCTCGTGCACGTGTGTTTGAATGGCATAAGCTGTTTTCAGGGGGGAAGGGACAGTGCACGCATGACAAAATGAAAATTCAAGGCAATATTGATTGTCTTCTTTGACATTTATGGAATTATAATGATTGAGCGGGTCCCCAGTGGTCAGACTGTTAATCAACACTGGTACATTGAAGTACTCAAAAGTCTTCGTGAAAATATTAGGGAAAAAGGCCACAGTTGTAGCGTGATGGATGACTATTGCACCAAGAAAATGCAGCCGCTCACACAGTCCTATCTGTCAAGCAGTTTCCGACCAGCAAAACATTACTGTGATGGGGCATCCTCCTTATTCACCTGATTTGGTTCCATGGGACTTTTTTTATTTCCCAAAGTTAAATCTTGCTTAAAGGGAACACATTTTACCTAAGTTAAAGAGGTTCAGGCAAAAACGGAGAATCTCATAAAGGGCCTTCCAAAAATATCGTTCTAGAACTGTTACCAGCAATGGCAGCACCGAATGCAGAAGTGTGTGAATGCTGAAGGGGACTACTTTGAACGTGAAAATGTCACGGAGAATTGATTCTGTAAGTACAATGATTTATTGGACCAGTTTCGCTTTTTGTGTCACGCCTCGTATACTAATTAATTATAATTCTCTAAAATTAGAGTTATTACGCAGTTGTTGAGAAAGGATTAAAATGCATCATATAGATAGATGATACGTATGCTGACTTGTGATGTATTCTTTAGCAAGTGAAAGTGACGTCATCTCAGTAACAAAGTAATTGGGAATTATCAGTCTTTAAATATCTTCAAAATTAGTTATATGGATATCGTACATGCATTTGTTGCGAGGGATTTGAGTCTAATACCTGGTGGGTGTTTATCTCGCACCTATTCTCTATTGTAAGTTCACATCTCATACAACTTCGGTGCAAAACTGGGGACTAAACTCCAAATCAATCATGTCAAACTCCTTGCCCCTGACACAGTTTTCTTTTGTCCGTTGCAAACACACAAATTATAAATATTAGTTCTATCAATGTTACAGAAGATACGTGGGAAACCATAACTCTAGAAGTATTGAAGAAGTTATATATCAAAATAGATCGAAATACTATACTTAACACTTTCTTAACAAGAGGTTTAATCAATTTTGTGTAGGGAGAGAAACAATATTTTCTTATTTCCTGGACTTCTCATGTTCCTCCTATCTTAAATATGTAAATGACTTATATTTTCTTTTCTTTTGGCTCACATTTTTCTACTCTGACGAATATTTGCATCAGTTTAAATTGTGAAGTTGACATGTCTGCTCCAGATCAATAAACTTAATCCTTCTGCTCATATAGGCAACCAACACAACTCTCCAGTATGTTTGGTTGCATAAATCTTGTGAAGTGTAGCCGAAAAATTAGTTGTCTTGTAATCCCCTTATATGGAATTAGGATTGAACCAGAGTTGAACTCTACAAGACGAAGCCATTTGCAAATGCAATAATGCCTTTAGAATTAATTAATTAAACTTTAGCTTTTGCTATCTTTGAATAACTTACACCGGCTTGGTGAAATGTGTTCAACGGAAGGATATGTATTATCAAAGGTATTCTTTTGTCTTCTTTGTCTCGTCAATCATTACCCTGATCAACACTGAAAATGTTTTGCTAATGTTGGAAATTCGAATCCAAGACATCTTCTTTAGTGCCATTTAGTTACATTAATCATCAATCTCCCGCACTCCACAGGACGTCATCGTTTAACGTAAAACTGGAAATATCATTTCATTTTAGTTCAATATTGTTTCTTGAATATAAGCGTGAACGTAAGAGTGAAAAAGAAAGATACATTTAATTTCTAGTAATAATCTTGTGTTTTCTGGAAACTTTTTGCAGTTGAGAAATACGTAATGAGTATGCCATAATATCGTAAGACTTTTTGAAATCAAGAAGTAAACGAACAATAATAAGTTTCATGAAAGTGAAAAGATAATAAACCAATGTCTGAGAAGTATGGAACGAATCAAAGTAAGCTCACTAACTTTGCGACCAAGAACATATAACTACCTACGCTGCTATTAATGTTACAACTTGATCAAAATTATGTCAACTGCATAAATTAAGTAATCAGCAAATCGAACTTTGTGTCTTTGAAATTTGTAAATGTGTCTTTCAGAGGGATTACTTGTACTGATGAAATTTACTTTACAAATATTGTAAAGTAAATTATTGTAAAGTATATATTGTAAGTTATATACGAACTTTACAAATATTCTCATTCAGAATTTTTACTTCGCTTTGGAATATAATAAATTTCTACATATCTAGCTAACTTGTTTAAAATCACTTTGATCTAATGTTTAAGTTGTATTAATACATATGCATGTTGTCTATACTATAAAGATCGTATTATCAGTCAGATAATACAATAAAATACTGAGACACTACTGAGATTGAATTACCAACTTGAGCGTAAGACTACAATTCAATTTGTGTGCCAATCTTTCTTGGTCTCTTGGTGAATATTTAACATTGTATAACTAGTCGAGTTTTCCGATTCGTGAAGAAGTCCTTCATTGATCTTACTAAATATTTGTTATAAATAGATTCTGGAAAACTAAATGTTTAACAGGTTAATACATACCATTCATGAATCTTTATAAATATTTAACATATTATATGTAGGAACGAGTTTTTCGATTGCAGAATCTTCCTCATAAGTAGATTGTACAGTTGCTTAACATTTAAGGCGTTGGCGTTTAATATTCACTAATTTTTGCGAACATTTAATATGTTATAACTAGTAGTGAGTGTCCTGATTGGAGAGTACAGCTCTTCATTGATCTTGTTGTTCCTTATAAATATATTATGCGGTTACATAACGTTTAACATGTAATGCTATTTTATTTCATATTGTAATAATGTAGGAAATGTTTAAGAATTTTATCTTCAAGAATGAAATCTCTTATAATCATAATTTATATTTCACCAAGATATTTATAAGAAAGCCACATTTAGAGGCGGAAATACACTAAAATGGGTATTATACTTTCACACAACTTAAATAGAAAGGTCTACCTGATCTGCGTATTATCACGGTTACAATGAAACCTATACATACTGACAGTTTTCTAACAGTTCATCTTAGTCCCATTCTTAGTTTCATCTCATTCTTATTCTACGACCTGACGCTCAGCAACATTTGTGTGTTCATCATCACACTTAGCTTTAGTTTGGGGCCAAAACACGATTATGTCATTTGTAATACATAGGATAAATGAAGTAAACCACGTTTGTCTTTGTGCTTCGACTAGAATAGGATTTGAATAATTAATGAGGTAAAAGCAAAGATAGATAGTAGGGCATTTGATGTAAGTAGAAATGTTTTACCTTTTTACAATAGTTTCAGAAAGATGACACTGGAACAAAGCACAGTCTGTCTGTTTCTCAGGTCGTCTTCCTGACAGGTAATTCTAGTGATTCTAGTAATTTCATCATTTATGTTTTTTTAATTAAAAATTAAAACCATATCATGTAAATTGTTAGTTTTTAAAATTTGATATTATCTAAATAAACTTTATTTTGATGTAGGGAATTCGATATATTTCATTTATTCCTAATTAACTTACATATATAGAGTAGCACATTTCCAAAGAGGTCTTTGTCCACCAAGAGAAAATTTTGAGAAAATAAAAAAAGGTCATTCTTGTTTTTTTGGTGGAAACTTACAATATTTTAGTATGCTTTGCTGAAGTAATATATAAATGTTTAACTCATTCAGCACACACACATAATAATCTATATTCTTAAATTGAAAAAATATATTTGGACAAGGGGCGTTTTGGAACTCTGGAGAGGACAAGGGGAATTTAGTTCTGTACAATATGGATGAGTACCTGTTTGCTTTTGTATCTGAAAACAAACCAATTTCCTTTTTAAATAACATTGTAATACATATAAATACATTGTAATACAGACAAATTACTTCTCCGCACATCTCAAAAGAGAGATCTGGAACACTATAATAGAATATTCTGAAAACACACAAATTATATTTTCGAAAACCATTCCAATACGTGAAACCATCGTAATATAGACAAATTGAAAAAAAAAAATTGCAATATTTTTTTCTGCTTTCCCTTGCCCCAAATTCTCTGACGTTTTGGTGATTCATTACTAGTGTACTTCAAAACCAGGTTATACTGATCAGTTTTAAGTGTGTCATAGAAACTATTGGTTGGGTAGAATATCTGCTGGAATCTACAGACATCTTGCAATGTTAAAGCTGAACAATGAAAGTATTTCCTCTCTTAATGGACACATTTTGGAAGTTTTTTGATGAATGTCTAAGTTTCCTTTCGTTATTCTTCTTCCACATGGCAGAAATACGAGTTTTCCTACAGCCTTGATCGGTGATAGTAGGCCTAACATTACCTCCCCATTTCACGGCAATTTCAACTTCATTGGCAGGATTATCTACATTCATGATCAGCGTATGTCCACAAACAAAAAGACTACTCCAAAGAATAATATTTTGGACTGAAATTACACCTCACTGATGTATTACCAACTACACATATTATATTAGTCAACTGTCATCAAGACCCGACATTACCACAGTATAGTAGAAAATCTAATTTCGTTGGTCTTTCGTAATTATTATAAAAATACTATTGACAATGCGTATAATAATACTTTACTATGCAATGCAAAATGAATGCGTTTTTAGAAATAATTTACGATGGGTAAATTAACTCCTGTTTCAACGGAACAATGGACAAAAAACACTGGAAATGCACATATTCAGTGTTTTTTGATGGTAGAGTTCACTAGACAAGAGGCATTATGACTCTGTAGAAGACAACTGTAAAAGAACGAGCCATATTGAATGGAGAGTCCTTTTGGAACTGGACAAGTTTTTTTTTATTTTTTATTTTTAGTAACTTTAGAATCGTTTCATTCGAATAACAAGTATATAATCCCATGCAGATTTATGGGAGGAATCCAACGGTACCAGTAACTCAACTTCCAAAATTTTGGGACAAGAGCCCCTTTGGAAATGAACTACTCATATATTATTTATTTACTTATTGGTTGTTTGTTTTTACATTAATAGTTAGCATTTAAGTTATTAATTGCTTCATTGTTCAAAATCTATATTATAACATTGAAAATGACTGTTTGTGACTCTTAATCTCTTCAACCGCCCGACCGATCGCAATCTAATTTTTAACGTAGATGCGGCTCTAGCCTGGGAGTGTTTTTGGCTGCTCACTTTGACAGTAGAACTTGGGGGGAGGGGAAGGGGGAATTATAAAAAATAAATAAAACTTCATTACTCTTGAACCAAACAATCAATCTTCATCAAATTTTCAACATAGATGAGGTTAGTGCCTGGGATGTTTTTTATCATTTCACTTTGACGGTAGATCTTAGGGGAAGGAAGGAAGGGAAATATATAAAAATGAATAAAACGTAATAACTCTTGAACCACTCGACCGATTTTAATCAAATTTTCCACATAGATGAGGTTCTGGTCTGCGATTTTTTAAATAATTTTACTTTGACGGCTGAACTTAGAGGAGAGGAATGGGAGGGGGAAATATATAGAAATAAATATAACTTAATAACTACCGTACTATCGTACTACCGTACTACCGTACTATACTTGAACTACCGTACCTATTTCAATCAAATGTTTAACCAAGATGAAGCTCAAGCCTTTGTCATATCACTTTGACGGTGTAACGTAAGAGAGGGGAATGGGAAGAGATATTTAAAAAAGATCGAAAATGACCGATATTAGTGTCGAATCTATAATTTCTCGGGAGGATGAGATGAACAGGATACTTTTGATGATGTTGAAATTCACAATCAGCCTCGCCACTTTAGGAAGGGGGAGATATATATATATATAAAATGATCAAAATGACTAATATCAGTGTCGAATTCATAGTTGTCGTGGTCGCTAACATGAACAACGACACTTGCGATGCCGTGCCTTGTAACATGTGGAGAGGAGGGGAGGGGAATATATAAAAATAATCGAAAATGACCAATTTCAAGGAGCGCTTTAGTAACAGTAAAAAGTGATTGATTAACGGAACTTATTACTATTTTTTTCTTAATTTAGCCCAGCAAAGCTGGTAATTGATGCTAGTAGTACCTAAAAGAATTATACTGCAATTAGTCCTCTGATCAGAAATTGCTATTACATTTTTTTAGTTGGTTTAGTTAAATTATATTTAAGTTATTAATTGTTTCGCCTTTTAAAGAGATTCATCACTCTACTACATTTAGTGTAGAAAATAAAATATTTAGTCATTCATTACTTGATTTAACCCTTTCACTGTGGAAGGCGACGGAAAAAAATTTCCCTAACCTGCGAATGTCGATTATAGTCGACGTGTTAAAATTTGTCTGTATCTTGGTTTTGTCGATTGTAGTCGCCAAAGGTTTCCTGTGTGATTTCTATTGTTTATCGAAAACAATAGAACACAAACAAAAATGAACGGTACAACTTTGGCGACTACTCTCGACAAAGCCAAGATACGGATAAACAAATTTTAACACGTCGACTATAGTCGACATTCGCATGTTAAGGAAATTTGGTTCTGTCGACAAAAGTCGACTTCCTCTGTGAAAGGGTTAAGTAAATATTACCAACAATATTAGCCTATTACTGCTATAATGGTAAAGATTTCTGCTACATTAAGATTAATTAATAGAAGGAAGGACGTGACAAAGAGGTTAATATTTAACCTTCGTGAATCATATGAACATTTATCATGATAGTAATGAATTGCTTGATGGAGAAAAAAGTCCTTCATTGATTTTACCAAAACTTAGTTATAAGTAGATTTTGCAGTTCTTAATGTCCAAGACATTAACTTTTAATCTTCATCCATATTTATGGACATTTAACATGTTATAACAATTATTGAGTTTCTCGACTCCAGAAAGAGTTTCTCATTGAACTTGCCAAATTTTACAAGTAGACTAGCATAAGTGACTGTTCTACGCATAATATGTTTATGGAAATATTTGAAACTCCTGTCCCTAAGAATACACACTTAAATGAAAGTACAATCGTAAAAATTCTTAAATACTCTACTTTTTGATATACATTTTTCAACGCACTACTCCCATAAATATGCCTTTTAATAAAAGTGGCATGATAAAACCTCATATTAAATTGAATACTAACCATGCTTCAAAACTCATTTCCAACCGGTCAGCTCTTTTTCCCGACTCAAAAAAAAAAAAAAAAAAAAAAACGCATTCGAAAATAATCACAGTAGTTTTGAACAATTTTATTTTTCAAACTTCCTATCATCCACATCAGTATGGGCTCAACTTGGACTTAAAAACTGGATGGGGGTGTCAGTATCTATCTCAGCGATAAGGAAAACTATGGATTCAACACTAATATTGTCGTTTACGATTATCTTTGTATCTCATTCTTTGCCATACCTAAGATTACATTAAACTCGCTGGAGGTTGAACTTAGATTGAAACATCATTGAGAGTGTCATTAATCATTTTAGCGATCTCCAAAACTTTGTGTTCAACATTAATATCGATCTTTTCGATTACTTTTATATGCCCAGTTATAACCTTCAACCCAGGGAGTATCTTTCCCCTCGGTTAACGGGGGATGTCCGTGTTTTGGCTGCTTACGAGAAATTTGCCAACCCACGCTTTGCTATTGATCGCAGAAATTTAATTTTTGGTCGGTAGATGTGTATAGAAGATCAGCATTTCTATGTTAATGTTTGTGCCTTTTACGCATATGCCATAAGCTCAACTTTTAAGCACAACTCTAAAAGTGTTTGTACCTTTTTCTTGGAAACTACTGAAGGGATTCGTTTAATTTTTATATCGCACACCCTACACTAGCTGGCAATGCTACCGAACAAGGATTATTTTTCTAGGTTACATACAAAGCCAATAATTATTTTTTTTAATTTCGAAGAATTTTAATGATGTGATTTTTTATCTTCACCAAAGAGTAATTGAGACAAATAAAAGAACTATGCAATAGTTCCTTTCAGTAAATAGAGGTACATAAAAGTGAGATTTGTGCAAACTTTGGTTACTTTATTATTCATAGTTTGTGAGAAAATGGTACATGTATGTCCAAAAATGCAATTTTGAGAAATTAAATGTTTAAAATTTACAATGGATGTTCAGCAATAAGACGCATCACAACAATCAGAAAGGATCATAACCATATTCTTCGCTTTTGGCTGTATTTTCTTCACCCTTCCTATACATTCTTTTCTTCATTCTTGATTCCTTGATAAGCTTCAGGGCTCCCAACTCAGATTTTGTTATACGTTTTCTGTCCATGTCTCGCAGTAGTTTCCAGCTGTATTCACCGTTTGAAATTCCCAACTTTTCCAAAACACCGTTTTTTGATTCATGTACGCTACTAAAACACAAAACAGTGTCATACACTGCAATTTGTACGATTTTAGAACTTGCAAATGTATTTTTGTTTTTACATCGTTGCCATATCAGTGCATTGCAACTTTCATTGGGGTTCTGTGTTTTCCTATGCAAACATTTGTGCAAAAAGAGGGATCCGCAAGGACTCTGTAGATAGGTTTGATAGCATTCATCAGTGCAGCAAGGAACGAGTGCTTATGTTCGTAATATTCTCCAGTTGCTTGAGATCTGTTATACTACTCCAGGAAAACTCTCCTTTAGGACAAAGCATATGCGTTGGTTTTTCTTCAGTTGAATATTTATGAAAGAAAGTTGCCCACAATGCTTTCTCCATCTTCTGAAAGTTGCCAACGTTTTTCCTGTTTGCTTTCCCATAATATACCTGTAAGGTAACAATTTCTTTGACATTCAGTCTACATTTACCTCCTATTGACTAAGTTTACTAACACATGCTAATAAGGAAAACAAAGAACTGTGAACACAGAAATAACAATAAGCAAAATAAATTGTGTATTCTTTTAGGAACGACAAAGCAAAAATATATTTACTATATCATTACAGAAGAATGGGATGATAAAACAAACTGAAAACTGAAAATAGATATATATTTAAGCCTGAAATTACAACGGAAGTACACAATAATTTGCAGTTCTTGAAGGGAACCTGATGTCGTACGAACATGAAACTTCCGGCAATGAAAGTTCAAAGACTGTAGATTCTGGAAATGATACTTTTCAAAAATCGAAAATTTTGACCCCAAACACGGATATTCCTCCTTAAACTATTGTTTAAGTATTATTACGAATGTCATACATCAGTTTGCTGACACAGAAACTAATGGATTCAACATAAATATCCATCTTTTACGATTATTTTTAGATGTCACCAGCTAGTGATGCCTTGTTCGCACAGCATGAGTAAGGAGTGTCACTATTCATTTCAATAACTCCGCTAATTGTGAGCTCGGCATTAATATCGATTGTTTTATATTAGTTTTACATGTCACCCAATTATCATCTCCCTAGAAATGATAACAGTCAAGCTCTTCAATATTTGTTTCCAGACTGAATTAATCTTATGTGTACTACCGTAAATTCAAAAAATATAAGAACACCCGTGTTTGAACCACAAATTTGCAGTACAGCCCTTGTCATAAGATTTACCGCAACCTGACTATTTAGCCGTAAAAAGCAAGTAATGTTGCCACAAGAAACTAGGTCGGTACGTAACAGAATCACCTTTGTTATTAAAGGAAAAATCAAATGTCTTTTCACATTTTTTTTTTCAAAATTAAGAATATTTTATCATGTAAGAAAAAATGTACTGTACTCTTTCTGTTCATAAAAAAAAAACATTGCCATAGTATGTACAAAACAACTGAAAACCGAAAAAAAAAAGAATACGATATAACTTTTCGTATTCAAGCCACAGCCACAAAATGGCTCTTTGTAGTTTTTGAACGCAATCCTATGAACACAGTTCGCAACAAAAACATACTGTTAGAAAATGAGAAAAGTGAAAATGTAAAATGTCGTTATGTTTCTATTTCCTGAAGCCAAATTGCATATCAAACGTACTTTATTAGTGTTTCGTGAGACCTCCTTGAGTGTCCGCAGCATGACATTAGTCACATTTTCAAATAGTTTGCGACCTTTCTCCATGCAAGTCATTCCCTGCGAATCGCTGGTTTAGCTCTTCTGTTTTAAAAGTATAATATTTCGTCACTCTTATGTTCAAAAGATTCCATATAGCCTTTGTGAAAGAGGACAGAATGCCATTTTTCAATAGTAACGCGGTGCGGTTAAATCCATTCCAAATCATTCTTTGAATCATGGCAAGGAGCACAGACACTAATGTGTCTTTTCTGTTATTTTTGCATGTCGTCCATTTACCACACCCTTTGTAACCAGTGCTTAGCTTCACATTATTTGTTTCCAAATTGTAATTAATATGTGTACTATAGGTATTTGTGAAATTGCTCCAGGCGGTTCAGAGTTGTGCTGTAATATACATACACAGGACATAGGCCACTAGACTATTATATATATATATATATATATATATATATATATATATATATATATATATACAGAGTGAACGAGAGAGAGAATGCCCCTTGCCTCCTAAACATGAAAATGTCAAAAAAACTGGGACGCATGCACCTTTGTTTCTAATGAGGACTTCCTTGCTTGAAAGGTTCATGGGTTTGGGTGATGTTTAATGTTACGCATTCATCTGTTTCGCATGTTTGTTTTGCATCTCTCTCTGCTAATGTTTCACGTCATGTTTGGCATCGCGTAATGTTTCGCATCACTCTCTGTTCCCCCATTAGATACGGATTTTAATCAAATTCACCTGCTAAAATCTTATCCAGGAAAGTGATAACTGTATTTAAAAAAAAAACTAATTTCAATCTTTTCAATCGGTTTTCCGTAATTCAATCACAATCAAAATCATTCTCGTTTTGACATAATAGATTCTGGAGTTACTTCAAATTTAACAAGTTTATGTTTAATCTTAAAGTGACGTTTATTAAATTTAAAAGTATTGTTCCCTGGTTCGTGTTTTAAATAGCAATTAGCAAATTATTGTTAGCTACTTTTCAAACATTTCCGAAAGTATTACTAAGTCCAGTTCTTAACTTTTATGGCCAATAGGCCCGGAAACCAAAAGTTCGCACAGGAAAATATTGTGCATACGTAATGAGCAAGAGAGCATCCGCCATGCCAAATTTATCTAAGGTGAGATGAGGTCAGTAGGTCCCGCAGTATATACTCGGGAACTAAAAGTATCGTGCAGTAAATCGGGAACGAAAGGTATGCATGGAATTTCTATAATTGGTCACGATTGATTGAGTTCTCTAGATAGAGTGCGAACTGTTCATTATCGTTTTCATTTTAAAAAAAATATTGAATAAAAGATAAAGATTAACACAATAAGGTTGAATATGAATTGATACTACTACATTGCTATTATAGAAACTTCCACAAAATTATATTAAAATTTATCTCATAAAATGAAAGATGTAGACTACTGAGGTATTAATATATTTTATGATGTAGAGTCTATTTTATTTCTATTTCTGAAACATCAATTCGTATTTCCTTAAGAAACAAGTTTCTTGTTAATATAATTGTTGCTACGATATGGGAGATAATAAATTGTTGTATCGTACCTCTTGGTATAACTAAGAATTAACTTTGGTGTGCTGAAACAGATCCAGTAGGACTATATGTACCAGTAAACGCTACATAAATCACTGCTGATATCTGGTCATAAGAAGTTGCGAGTTTCAGGTTAGTACCTGTAGTTGAAATATTATATTATGAAAAATATATGACGAATGACACAATATATGAGAATGCGACATCTATCTGAACCGTATAACAGAATTTATAAAGTAATAAACCATAAAAAAGACCCACATACACATTTATTAAATTTCTGTTTACTGTCCGTGTTGTTGCAAGTCATTTAGTGGTTTCATTTAAATTTAATTAACTTGTAAAACTCTACTCTCATTTTTCCTTCTTACATCTCAAACATTGAACATTCTAAAATATTTACGAATATGAAATAAGATTACACAGAATAATACATTATTAAAATATATATGTTTTACTTTACACATCTAATGAAATGTAAGTTGAAATTATACAGAAATTAACGAAATTAAATTATACACAAAATATAACAAGTAAAAGTGAAGTATAATTTCCATTTTAAAAGAGTTTTATTAGCAAAATACTTCTTTATGTATTTTCTCTCTCTCTCTCCGTGTGCTTGTCCGGAAGAGACAAGTTCTAAAGAACTGCTTTACGGATCACCATCAATTTGGCCAGGATGCAGATCAAAAGTTAGGGATTGAGTTTTTGGGGAGTGTGTTGAAGGAGATGATCGATCTAGTTCATCTTAAAATGTGGAGAATTAAAAATCACTTCCTCATGTATTCCAATGGGAGTAATTACGGTTATCATCCTTTCTTGACAGATTACCTTCAGTGCTGTTGAGATTAGCAGGTTAGTATAATACTCAGGATACAAAATGCTAATCTGTCTGTGGAATACAAGCCTAAACTGAAACTAAATGACTTTCTACTCGACAAATCGAAAAACTTAAATATATTTTAGTTTGAAATACTGTATTCATTCATATGAAAGCATTTGTAAACCTTATTTACGTAGAGTTAAAATGTTATATTTAAGCATAGACTTTGCAAAATTTATCTTACTAAAGAGTTTGGTGTGCCAAACCCATACCAAACTGTTTCATAAAGTGACACTTCTCCTTCCTACAAGTTAACATTAACATGTAAAATATTTTAGTTCATATTTTGAGCTATTTTTTTCTTTCAATGTATACATTGTATGCACTGTAATTTTATTTTATCCTTCTCCAATCATTACTAAAACATTTGAAGAAGAAAATAAATATGTCACATAAACAGTCATATATAACTTTATATTTTTCTTCAGCTATATGAAACAGAATAACATACCCAGTTATCATTGGTTTCTCTTCGTAGAATTTGAAACGTATCAACCCACTTGTTTATATTCTAAACATTGCCATTTCTAGGCCTATCATTTTTAGCATGCACTTCGTTGTATTTCGACGACTGCATCCTTGTGTTCTGTGTATTATTTTTGAACATTATACTACTGCATAAAATGTTCTGCTCCAATTTTATGCATTGAAATCTACATGCACTGGTTGGTACAAACGTTTTGTTACCCTTTGTAATAATTTTTTGGAATGTATCTGCGTACGTTGTAATCCCATGCACTTTACAGCAGCGGTGTTTTTACCAAAACATTCTCTCTTTCAATTTTCAAAAGCCACAATTAAAAGATAGATAATAAAGGATCTTCAACAGAAGTGGTTGAAGCCAACCTTCGTCAACGATATATGTGATTATTACACACACAGATAGAAAAAACCGTGTAGCATATTGACGGTTGATGCGTATCAGACAACCTCACAACACAAAATACATGATTTTCAGGAAATTTGAAATTTGCTAGAGTGAGTGAACTAGCAACATTTATTTCTTTATCAAAAGAAAATCAACACTCTTAGGAAGAATTAAAGCACAACTTCCCGTATCTGATGATCTGAGCTGAGGTATCAAGTGAGCATTTAACATTATTCTATTTCTTTGATGGTTCTTAAAATCAGAACTCGTACCTCATCATATTAAGGATGTGGTTTGTTCCACAACTTCAGAAATTGAATGTCGATCTTAGTGACTCCAATAAGATAATACACCACCCAACTATTGAATAATTGTCAGGGAACAGCTGAATGCAGATTTTCGTTATAGATGGATAGATTCAAGATCATAGCTCCAAGTGACACCTGATTGACGCCTCAGAAGGGCAAACCTTACGTTTTCCGACAAGAAACGGAAATAATATCAAGAAACATATTTTCCAAGACCGATGCAAGGCGTCAGTTACAAAATGTTATAAAGGCAGCCTTTGTAACAATCAGGAAGATAACACTTCATAAAACATAATTTTTTGTCACGCAAATGAGGAGTCCATACAAGCCTTGTGCTGTGTGACAGTGCGACGAATGATAGTTACAAAGATCAACTAAATCCAATACTGTGTATTGTATTGTTTTATTGTTTTTACACCTTTCCGTAGTTCGTGACAACACATTTGACCATCCTGTAATTCAATTGCTGAGTATTGATTGTAGGCTTAATGGAATTACAGCTTGTCTTAGTTTATATGTAATTGATAATTTAAATTACCCCGTTGGTGTCAGTTTCATGTACGGCACCGCATTTACGATCACAATGCAAGTTTTGTGTAGGAATCAAATTAGTTGACGTTTTGTTTCAATACTCTATGGTAAATACTAAGTTATTTTGAATTAAACGAAGATTAGAATTTCGTATTTGTTATTTCCAATTCGTATATATCATGGCAACCAAAGCGTAGCCCACATTAAAGAAAGAAAGAAAGACGAAAGCTCATAAAATATTATGGTTTGGTGCTCTGCATTCTCTCCCAGTTTTCCGGTTTAATTTTCGTTGCAACTCACATCATATAGCGAAATTGGTAATTCATTTTCTTCACCATATTCGTATGATATTTTTTTGAAACTAAATGTTCAGATATCACATTCTCTTCTAAACACATGGTACTTTGTAATTTGTTTTGACGGTTGTTAAACATATAGGAAACAAAAAAATAAAAAATAAAGCAAGTTTGTTTAAACGAATATCGCAATTGAAAATAAATTTTAAAAAATGAATATGATATATTTAATAAAAAAAGGTCATACTTTCAGCATGACTTTTTCAGTTATATTAATTTTCAGTCATATTAAATTTCAATGTATCAAGTGATATCATATCGTAAGGTGATTAATACTTATACAGTTTCAAGTAGTAACTTACTAAATCCCAGTTAGTACTTTCATTAATAGTTATGCATTTTCATATACGGTTATTATATTGACAATTTTGAAATTTATTTCATCAAAGATTTACAAAGTTATATTTATTTTTTTGTGTGTAATAACGATAACAACTGCCAATCTTTCTTTTCAGTTGTTCATATAGAAATTCCAACTTACCAACTTGCTAACATGTTGACAGTTTAATTTTATAATATTATTAATACTCACCAAAAAATACACTATTCAAAGTTAAAACGTAAACCAATCCATGTAACGTATTGAGGTAAACACAATGAAATGTATGAGTGTGAAAGTTTGTGTGTAGTTACCGAGAAAATGGAGGAAAATGGAACTCCTTTGTAAACATAAGGAATAATGCTGTACGAGAACCGTGTCACTTATGGAGGTGAAGCTGATACACAACTGTATCCTTATTAAGTTCTCCATTATAAAAACGATAATCCATAGCACAGTTAATAAGATATAGCCTAAAAGTATAATTAATTCAACAAAAGGTAATTTCTCTTTAATTAAAATATTCTCCATGTATAAAAGGAGTGATCGCAGAGAGGTTACAAAGCCTTCAGTAAAACTTGTGTATATTATTTAAAAATGAAATGAAATTTTGAATTTTACGTCCCACGTTATGCCGGTTAGGCTAAAGGAGACGGTGATGATGAGTAATGAATGAAATGGTGAAAGTGGGAGGAAACGGGAAAACCTCGAGGAATTCTACGCATACGGTGTTTGTCCGCCACAAAGTTCACATGGTGGGGGCTGGGATCGAACCCGGGACCCCAAGCACCAAACGTGAACGCTCTACCACTGAGCCACCGCGGCCCCTGTATATTTTTTAATGCGGCCAATACATTAGGCAACAGATAGTACATACATTAGGTTATCTTTCGACATAGTCTGCATATCGGTTGACGCACTTATCGCATCAAGGGGTGAGTTTGAAGATTCCGTCCTGGTAAAAATCCTGTCCTTGTGTGTTCAGCCACGTTGTCGCGAAATATTTCAATCTCTTCTTCTGAAGCGTAAAGACGGCCTCCTAGGTACTCCTTCAAATGCGGGAACAGGTGAAAGTCTCTTGGAGTGAGGTCCTGGCTGCAGGGAGGATGGTCAATAACATCCTCTGACATGCTGATGAGACATTACACTCTGTCCGTAAACTTCTACCATCTCCCTGTGAATTTCAGCCGCAGTTGCATGTTTCGCCCATAAAAATCAAACAACTGAGCGGACTTCTTCGCGAGACGAGTTTTCCAAACGAATCGCCCGCCATTTGTGTTTACCTACAAATAGTGCCATAGGTTGTAGGTGGCTGAAACTCTATTAGCTAACAGATTTCAAGTTCATTGTTGTCCATTTTATTCTACCTGTGATGCTCACTTCTCTTACGCAGATACTATTATACTTGTGAAAAGGAAGACGTTGCGATTCTAGTAGAGTACATCTCTAAGTTGACAGAAATATTAGTTGTTTCATTTATTTATTTATTTATTTATTTATTGATAATCATTGAAAAAACAAGATGTTATTGACAGTGCGCGTTGTTTACCTAAAGTTGTGAAGAGAATTGAAGAGCTAGGTGAATGGAAGAACAAACCATGTAAAATAAAAATACAGCGTAAGTAATTACAATGATGATATTAGCGATACAATATGAAACTCAATTTAAAATCACACTGTCTCAGCTCTTCCGGGCTTTGTGCGAGACAGCTGAATTTCATTAGTAATGGTACTAGTTGTAGTAGAATACGTGAAATGAAAAAAACAATGCCTCCTCGACCAAACAAATTTCGTATTAGAAACTAGTTGTTTGATGTTTGCTTTACATCCTTAAGTAGCATCCAATCTGTGATCCACATTTATCTGGTATCTGCTACTTACTGGATTCTTAATAATGCCAGGAGTTGAATTCGACGCAGTTCGAAGGTACACTAGCAAACTATGCAAGTGCTTGTCACAGAAAAGAGATAATTCTAAATAAAAGTATATTTCTCGGTAGAGAACTACATTACAGAGCCAAGCTAGAAAGATGTGGTTGGAATTGTGATTTCTGATTCTTATCCTACGAATTGCAGCATAGTAATGGATCTTCGCAAAATCTTGTAGTGTCTTCAAACTAAATTATAAACACCATAATTATAACGTCTAAATGCAAGTAATAAAACACTAAATCTCTAGAAACAAAACAAACGTCGAATGTTATGGGAAATTCAATTGCATAAGTTTTATAGCTCAGTAAAATATTTGGGAGGATTGACGATTACATTGTCTAAAAATACATCAAATATGAGATTTCAGATACCATTACGGTAATAATTCCAATTTGTTAAGTTAAAATTTAGGATATCATTAAGAAGTATCCACATAGTATTTACTTGGATTAAATCAGGCCTTCAACATTCTGCAACTAGATATCAACTGTAGAAAAAGACTTGATTCAGATTTGCAATATACTTAAACTGTTAAAGAGCCTAATAAGTTGCAATTTATTCAGAACATTTGGCCCATTGCAGATTTCGATAATATATTAACGTTTTGAACTTACACACTAACACAGTAATAATATTATCAATTGAATGGTAACTCGTAA
Organism: Thermobia domestica; assembly: GCF_964235325.1. Classification (NCBI taxonomy): domain Eukaryota; kingdom Metazoa; phylum Arthropoda; class Insecta; order Zygentoma; family Lepismatidae; genus Thermobia; species Thermobia domestica. The sequence goes on from NC_137454.1 coordinate 211,067,766, forward strand.
TCGTTATTAATATTCGTATTTTTTCAATCCGTAGGTATTCCATAAAACAAAATAGTGGAGATTCCTTTTGAAAGGATGTAGCGTTCGATACTTGAGTGGGAGAAATAAAAATGATTTAAATAAATCGTGGGATTTTATTGCACCAATGCATTTTATTAATTTAAAGATCTGCGTTGACAGTGATCGTGATGTTGTCAGGAATCTTATGTTGGATTGCACTCTTTAATTTCCCTAAAATTTAACTAATTCTCTAAGTGGATTAAACTGTACATTGTCTCACTATGTTAATTGCTTTTCAGAATTAGTCATTATATTCCCTGTTTGCAACTGACGTGAAGATTCTATTTTGTATCGTTAATGACAAAGCTGTAAAGAGATCAGTATCTGTCTATGAGTATCTTGTTGTCTAATGATCTAATTGGCAACTATAGAGAAGCGCTTATGTTTGTCTCCTATGATTATTAGAACATATAACAACCCATTCACCGAGTTCTAGTGCCTTTTCATTTTGTAAAGGTGACAATCCAGTTTCACCCTTCCCTAGCACACTAATGCAGACTCCTGCTGCATTCAATCAATCCTGATTGTACTGAACAGGTTGACTGGGATGCTGATCATTTGTGACGTCGAACTTCCTCATTGAAGATTTAAACTATTTTTAAGTTTCTTCCGTAGACTGTACAAATGTTACGAACAGTTTCGGAACCTTGGTTGAAAGCGACTAGAGAAGCAGGTACTGAAAATGTTTGTATTTGTGTATTTAGTATGCTTGAAAGCAGAAATTGTAATTCAACTTAAGAAATAAAATAAAAAAAATGTAGGATAAGATCAAAACTGCAAACAAGGAAACATTAGAATAAAACATTTTTCGTTTTTGTGCTGGAGAAGAACTGAACGAATTTTCTTAGATGTTTAAGTGTTGGGTTTTGATGTACTTGTATAGAAAGAAATTATTATGGTCAAAAATATTCCCCTATATTAATTTACAATTGTTTACTAGACCTCCGATTCCACTTCTCCTAATTACTTTTCAGGTGCCTGAAATTATCAGTTCAGTCGATTAGTAATGCCTATCTTGAACGTAAAGATTATGTTTAAATGATATAAGTTAAAAAAGCTTTTATCCAGTATCACCTCATAATAGGCCATAATGATAACTTACATAAATATAATATCAAAATTTTTTGTTAGTTTCTATTAAAATTTTTCATCATTATAAAAATCTAATTTACATAACGACTACACATTATTTAATTTGTCTCTAACTTTAGTCTCGCCTCAAACAATTAACATACTGCCAAACAAATCAAACATCGTAAACATAGCATTGCTAGTATTTTAATATACATATTATAACTAATTTATTGTTTGGTTGATTACTGTCTCTTATGTGAGTATTGAGGCTATATGTGACAGAATCTTTAGCTTAACCCTATGATGAATGGCCAATCATTCCTACACAAATGCATAGCATAGATCTCTCAGGACCACATTAAAACCAATGGGAAATATGTACCTATTGATTTTTTTTCATTTTTAAGATCGATAGCATACGTTATTGAAGTAGAAATCAAATAACTGATTTTAGTTATTCTACATAGACATTCATCTTCACACTGATCTGTACTAGTATAATGGAAACACGTTAAGAAAGTGGAACATACCAGATGAATATGGCGTTGGACCGCATTTTTCCCTCAGAACAGCTCCGATGCAATGTGTAGTGGGCTCGTAAATGTCTTGAATGGTAGCGAGATAAATATTACACTATCCCCTATGCAGTACATGGCTCAGTGTCGTGTGAGAGAATAGAGGCGGAAATCTGCGACGGTTTCATGTCTCCGAAACGGATCACAGATTTGCATATATATTAAGATCTGAGAATTGGGCGGGCCAGGAGAGGTATTTAACTACATACGATGTTCTTCAAACCAACCCGCGGCAATTTCAGGTAAATGAATTAGGTTCATTCCTATTCTACGATATGAAGTGATCGCTTGGAAATTACATCTGGATCTTAGGATACTCGTAGCTCCTTTGGACTGCGACATCACCATGTGGATTGACCCAACCGATAAGCATCAAGACAGAACCCACTTAAAACCAGGGTATTGCAACCCACAACAGTATAACGTCATCACTATGTTCCATGATTGGGTGAAAATACTGTAAATCATACGCTTGTTTGTGAGTTTCTTACACATAAACGTCATGTAGGTTGAGATAACGTGAACTGTAACACATCTTATCATATCTCATATTTCACATCATCAACGGTCCATTTGTGTATTCGCGGCACTATTGATGTCGTAAAAGGAGTTTTACCTCTTTATCAGTGAGTTTTCCCGTGCAACTCGACTAGTATATCCATGTCACATGACTCGTGGCGGACTGTAATTGTCGACATAGGCTATGGAATGTGCTGTTTGAGTTCCTCCGTAACTTGCACCCCAGTTGCTCTACGGTTCTGAATGAAAATCCGCTTTAATGTTTAGTGGGATTTGTCACTAAGGATTCTCGTCGATGTGGTTGTACCGTGAGTTTATAGACCGTCATAACCTTAGATACTGTCTCTTGGAACAAATACAACACATTTTCCACTTTCGTCACGCTTGTATTGCATAACTAAACTCGAATAATTTGTCCTATTTGGAAGTCAGAGAGTTGATTTTGAGTTTAACGTTCCGTTCAGCAGCGAGGCTTATGAGACGTGGACCTACTGATTAACGTGGAATCCGAACCATATGAGCTCCTGCCGGGAATCGAACCCGGGTCTCCAGGAAGTCAGAGAGGTCACTCATTTTACACTATGATCGTCTTCTCAGTTCACACTGTCGTTCTAGTGCTCCTTACGTGATACAGATGTTACCCTCAAACACTATTACAGACTGTCCGCTGCTGTGATCGCCGCCTGAACAGCTTAAAACAAAAATAGCTATTTTCAGCGTTCGATTTTTAAGTTAGATTTAAACTACTCGCTTAGCAAAACAAAACAAAGTTGTTACTCAAATTTAAATCAGTAAATTATTCATTGAAAACTATACAAGCAATTGTTATTCTTTACTATTCCCCAGCCTGAAAAAGAATTAGAATAACCAGCAAACTCATTTACTCCTGGTAAACTTAAAACTGCGATCTGGCGTTGAAGAGAAGTAATTGTTGCATACTTCGGTGAAGGTAATCTGTTCGGGAACCTAGTATCATCTCTATATTCAAAAAAGAAAAATCAAAGAATACCCTGAATGGTAGGAGACTTAAAATACTCGTCGATATTTTATTTACTCATGATACGTAAGAAAAGGCTATAGATGGAAATCTTAAGTAGGAGAGGCTAAAATTCATTTCTGTCCGGACTAATAAATGTCGTATATGAAACGTTATAGGAAGTGCATGAAATATCATCAATCATAGATATTCGAGTACGTTACATGGATACTGAAATTATTGTATATTTCCAAAGAAACGTTATAGAAAATTGCTCTGATGTTTCTCTTTGGAAGTCCGATATGAATTAGTTAATCCTGAACCAAGCATCTGAAGCTAGAATATGTAAAAATTCATTTATTTTAATTTTATATTTCGACTAAATTATCAAAATTGCAAGATATTTCATTTTACGAGCTAGCGACTTCCTTCTATTCCCCCATTCACGACGTTTCCCTTTACAAATTTTCACAATTATGATGCCCTTTTACTAGTACTCTCATACTGCGAATCACTTAAATACACTGGTATTTACTTCAGAAGTGAGAGAGAGAGAGAGAGTATAATTTAGAGTTCATTGGCGGAGATTAGATATGAGATTATCCGAGACTGAGATGAATTCCACTCCTTGCGATAATACCACTAGCCCTCCAAGCGGCTAGAAGATGGGTTACTTAACTACCACAACTGTCTTAAGAGCTCAACAGCAATCTCACAGCCAGTAAACAACACAGAAAACAATTCAACGTCTTCCCGGAATGCAAATCATTAATTGCTGCTTCAGCTCGTTTTCAATATATTACCTGTATAAAATATAAATGTTGAACACCACTGCACTATGTGAAATATATGAAGAATGACTCCAAGGGGTTCATACAGTGGAGTATATCGATGCACAATGTACAGTGGAGTAGAGATATGCAAAGCTTTTCAGCGTTGGGTCTGGGCGTTATCAGCAAAACTGGAAATTCCGGTGTTGATGGTGTTCTACCTTATATGTTACTAGTAGACGTATGAAAATCCATGTATAATAGTTGCTCTTACGCACATATGCTTAGTTCCAACAACATTGAAAGTCACTAAGCGCTTGATATACAGAGAACAGTTTGAACAATAATAAATTGACAATTCTGAAAATATTATCATTCGTTTGACTTTCCGCCCTATTACACTTGGAAATTTACAAAACCCTCTTGTTCCAATGCGTCTTTGTGTCTTATTAAAAGCTGATGGCCATAAAACGTCTGGAGAAATCTGGATGGTCTCCTACATAAAAAAGTGCAGTTTTCATTGCGAAAAAGTAAAAAGAAAATTAGTGACTTCAGAATGTTTTAGCTTCTGTGTTTCTGAGAGAAAATGAGAAATATTACACACAAATAAATGCTGATTAAAGTACATTGTACACTATGGCAAAAAAGTAATGCAGTCTTGGATCCGTTATATTGCTACCCCATTGTAACGTGTTTATTTTTGTCTATTTTTTATATAGCGTTAGATTATAGCCCACAGTTCGAATATGTCTAAATTCTAGTTTAATATTTCATCAAAATCCACTTAAACACACCATCTTGATATTATCTTTTATTATAATATGTAATGAAGGAAACATTTACACCTTTTAAATAACATACATGTTGATTCTACAAGATGGATCCTCTGTTATAACTTATATCTCTCGTTGCTATGACGACCAATAACACATATAATCAAATTGCTATCTTAACAGAACATCAATTATAATATCGGAAAGAAAATTAATTCTAGTTCTTTTATATTTTCTTCTTCTTCTTTTAGCTAGCTTGTGCATATTTTAATATCACGTATTGCCCGTAAATACAAGTAGTAATATTAAAAACACAAGTAATGGTATTAAAAATTACACAATATCGTTATATCATCAAAAGCAATAACTAAAATCAATAAGTGTGTTGTTCCAATCGATGCATTTGTGTGTTGAAATAGGATTTCGCTCCATATATTTCAAATGATAAATTTTCTATGAAGAGCTTCAGAAGTTTCTCAACCAATCAGTAAACCGACCTACCACTGATGAATTTGCTCCTGTTTCACCACCTACAAGCACCCGTCTTTAGCAGGTTCTTCTCCCAAAACGAACATGCCAAACAAATTGTTCCAGATTTCTCCAGAAGCTATAAGCCCTATTCTTCAATCAACCGGGGATCAGTAACCAACAAGGGAAAGAGGCTGTGCCACCATACTAACTAGCAGACAGTATAAAACAAAACTGGTTGATGACAAATTTCAACAGAGTTAGGAGACAGAGAAAGTCTCAGCCAAAAAAGTCGAGCCATTTCAATTTCAATTGAACCAAGTATGGCAGATTTAGTCAGAGGGAAACGCACAGGAAAGACGATGAACATCATTGTACAGCGGGAAAAAAGTTCTGAAAGAAAAATGAAGATTAATATGCTTTTACTACAATGACACCTACTCAAGGCAATATCGTGATGAAGAATGGATTTGTTTTGTTTGTGTGAAATGGGCTCACGATACATGTGAAGGATTTGATGACGATGATTGACAAGGTTCTTATGTGACGATTGTGCAGAAGTGTTCTAAACAGGCGTTTTACTTCTTGAGTTGACTATTCAGTAGATTCTTTCAAAAGGTTCAAAGCTAGAGCTGGACTGATAAAACATAATGAATACTTATTTATCTCTTTTCCATTTTCATATAATTACTTGGGAGGATCTAATTAGCATTGTTGCACTATGTTTGACTACTGCGTAAATAATTCGTTGTATTGAGTAATTTTTTTATAGACTTGAACATTACGGATGTTAGAGAAGAAAAATTTAGAACGATTCGAAATATGGTGGAGGAAGATGGAGAAGATAAAGTGGACAGAAAGAGTGACAAACAAAGATGTTTTAAAACGGATAGGGGAGAAGAGGACGCTTTCAGTCAGTATCCGTAATAGAAAGGCGAATTCATTTGGATACATCATGCAAAAAAAATGTCCTCTTCATACCAGCATAGAAGGAATGATGGAAGAATAGGGAGAAATACGAAGAACACAACTGATCTATTATTTGAAGCATAGAAACAAATATTGGGAGTTAAAAATAGAAGCTGAAGATCGGGAAACATGGAAGAAAAATTTCTAGGCTCAAATTTAATATAAAAAAGAACCTCATTTGTTACCGGACCTGTCAATGAGCAAAATACCTAATAATAATAATAATAATAATAATAATAATAATAATAATAATAATAATAATAATAATAATAATAATAATAATAATAATAAATAATAATAATAATAATAATAACTTTTGATTAAGGACCAATTTATCAATATACCCAGGATGAAAATGTCATTTTGTACCAGAACAAACAGTATAATTTAGAAATCATTAAATGTTGTTTGGCCTCCAATTTCACATAAAAGAGATAACATCCACCCTATTTGCCAACAATAACCCAACCCAGAAAACTAAAAATTGTACGAGTTATAGCCAAAGAACTCTTAAATTGACCACTTTATGTGATCTTCCAGCTGGCACATTAATACACATATAATTGTAGGAAGCAATTGGATTGCGCACACTCTAGATCCCAAATTGCTCACAAATCTTTGTTGGCCTTTTAGAGCACAGATTTTTGTCCAACATTGCCACAGTGATAGCTTTAAAATCTATGCGCAAACAGGGTTTTCCTTCAGGCTAGGATAGAAACAAAAATTAGAAATAAAATGCAAATTATATTGAGGCTTATTAAATAGAAGTCAAGATATCTCCAAAACCAAGTTTTCATATTTATAATCCACATGCTAAAATTTCCTTGGTTGCAATTTTAAGCCTACAATTTTTTAGAAATTTAATTGTTCTTGTCTGATACTCTGAATATGTATCACCTTTAAGTATCTGATACAGTTTCAATATTAAGTTATGTCACCTCAAATCTTCCTTTCTTTGTGTATTGGTATATCCTTTCGTAAATGATCTTAATTTCAATTTTGTTTCTGATTATATCTTCAGCAAAGATAAAATCACTTAATAAATATTTGGACCCGGTGAATAGACTTCTTTATTGTAATGCTTATGAAATGCTTCGGCCTCATTCGTCGATCGAAGAGCTACAAACCGGAAAAATGTGTGCAATTTCATTGCAGCCATAATTGTACACATTAACTTTATCTATAAATGCCACTTGTACGCTTCTTTAGATATGTATATTTATTGTCCATATTGTTGATATCAATGCATTTTGTAATCCAATGCAATAAAAATTATAGTTTAACGTCCCACGAATTGCGTTAATGTTAAATAAATGGTGATGATGCTAATGATGAAATGGTAGAATGAAGAAAATGAGAGGAAACGGAAGAATCCCGACGTAACCCACGCACGTACATGCTTCTATCAGGCACAATACGTTTATTCGTATATTACCACGATATGTTCACATTTATGTATTAATTCATTATGTATATATTTCTTATTCATGTTACTTTTTTGTTTGTTGACTTCGTGTTTATTATTATTATTTCTAGGAATATCAATGACCAATGTTAAGAAAATCGTAGCTGAGTCTGGAGAATTGTTATAATTTCCAGTCAGGTGCACAGTTGAATATGTTTAAAATCATTGTACATGCAGAGACTAATATTTTAGAGCTCTTTCCCAAGTGCACTTATCTATAGAAATAATGGAAGTCGAGGAGATTCTCTGGCAATTCACCAGAGCAGAACGTGTGACTAAACTAATGGTAGCTAATAATCGATGATAAATATCAGGAAGCAAACAGTTTATTAGATATATAGTTTTTCTGTACCAGAGTGCGTTCGAAAGAAAACCATAATATTATTTTTCACTACCTTTGGATGTCTTGGATAAGTTGCTGGCATAAAACTATTAACATGTCAACATAAGCAATATATAATACAGTACAGTCAATTACCTTCTTTTTAGTTTAATTTTAAATGATTACGTTCCAAGGCTAAGGGAGATTGTAAAAATGAAATGAAAGTTTAAGTTTTACGTCCCACAATTATGCCGACAACGCTAAACCAGACGGTGACGATAAGAAATGAATGAAATGGTGGAATGAAAAAGTGGGAGGAAACGGGAGAACCCGAGAAAACCTACGCACACGGTGTTTGTCCACCACAAGGTTCACTTGGCATGGGCTGGGATCGAACCCAGGACCCCATGTACCAGAGATGAACGCTGTACCCCTGAGCCACCGTGGCCCCTACATGCAATTGAAGTGCACATTCATATTCTAAAAAAAGTTTTAAAGATAAATACACAAACTAGCAGGAGATTGCATTTCATAATTAATCCCGACCATACCATCATCGGTAATACGTGTATACTTCCTTTGCCGACTATTATATGAAGATAAGCTTAATACAACAGGCGAAATTTCGTCATGACATCAAATATTCCGACAAAAAATATCTTACAAACAAATTTCCTAATTAGCTGATACCCTTCAGTTAAGATTGAATTTTCTGTAGTATGTACGAGAATTATGCAACACCAAAATCCAGTATGAGAGCACATGAACAAAATAAAATGATATTAGCATTATTTAATGTATAGTCCCTCCAATAAATGGAAATTCGAGTTTATAAAGGTTTAGGATGCAATTATAACAATGCAGTGAATTTGTCGACGAAACCACAGATGTTATGATTGTACTTATCAAAACAATTAATTTTTATTCCAGAAATAAAGCTAGCAACTAAAACGTCAAATCAGTGTTGCCAGATCTACTGATTTTGTAGGAGATCTCCTGCTTTTTCTACGTTCTACTGATCTACTGCGAAAGAAAATGAAAAGTGAACAATCTCCTGCTTTTTCCTTACTTCAAGAAGTTAAAGAAATATATTATTATTAATATTGAATTTTCAATGTTTCCTCACATAAAAAGACGAAATTTCTCTGTTATAATACACAAAGCTCTGTAGAGCATACAGTTATAGAGCTTTACTGTATATAATATGAATCCAAAGAATACAACTGTACGTCATCTTCTATATGCATTATGGTTAGCGTTTTTATGACTTTCTGGAAGATTTACAAGTAAGTGTTGTTTAGATTGGAACTTGCGTTGGAAGAGTGGCTTAGATCGTTTCTCCACGATCGTCAGCAAGAAATCGTCTTACGCCAAGATCACTTCTGACTGCACAACACAGCTACGTTATCGCTACGTGCATGAAAAGACATTTTCCCACTCCTATTTGCTCTTTCACTACGGTTTATTTCACACATATGTGTATCAAATAATATTAATATAAATCGGGACTTTTCCCTTTCATTTGGTCAACTTAGTTCATCGGAAATGAATTCTGGACTGCTTGTTTTGACTACTGCCCCCTTAATAATGGCAAATTTTATTCCCCCTCCCCGGATTTACATTCAAACGCCACCACTGTATGTGTCTACTGCTTTCTCCTGTTTTTTTGTCTTCGAATCTCCTGCTTTTCCAACTGGCTGGTCTGGCAACACTGCGTCAAATATAGAATCTAGATCGAACGAACAATATTATCCTCTTAACACACGAAAGTAGGTATATGAATATATTCACATTTCAACATTATGCCATGTGTACATCCAATATTAATATCGTTATTACGTACAATAATTCGTTATTACGTACAATGAATACAGACATTAATCTTTAATATTTAATATATTTAATCTTTTATATACAGTACTCATCAAAATTTTTCAACATATGATATATTACGTACACTTCGATTACCCTCTCGGTAGACTCTCAGCTATAGATTGAAAAATAGTAATTTTAACGTTAGTATCACCCGAAAATTAATGCAACCACTTTGACTCACAGCTATGACTTGAATAACAACTGTAACAGCTGCGAACTTTTAATGTCTTATTTCATTTTAACAATTTAATCACAATAACAAGACAACATATTTACCAATAATATACAGGGGTTTCAAAACAACACCGACAACGTTTGGGAGGTGGTTCCTCACACCAAGGTAAGACCAAAGGTATAGACCAACCTGGGTGCACAAATGCTTCCTTTTAGAATTTTCAGGCTGCCGAAAACATGAAAAAATATTAATTTTAAAGGTCCATAGCTTCAGAACTATGAGACCTATCGTAGTCGGATCAAGACTTCAGTTAGGAACTAGTATGTGCTTATCCAAACATCCAACTTTCATAATCCTGCCGTACTTCCGCAATAATTTTTGTAGAGATAGTTGGTGAGTACTTAAATTAATTAAATTTAAATAAATCGAACTCAGTGAAAGATTTGGGAGTAATATTTGATCATAGGTTAACATTCAACCAACATGTAGATAACATAACTAATGAAGCCTACAGGAATCTCGGATTCGTAATTCGAATGAGTAATGAACTTAGAAATGAGATGACATTGAAGACTCTTTACTTTTCGTATGTTAGGGCTAAATTAGAATATGCATCATGCCAGAAAGTTGAGCAATTAGAAAATAAATTCCTGAGATATTTTACCTACAAAAAGACCGGTCTTTATCCAAAATTTGAGCACTATACCAATCTTATTGATAATTTTAAATTCAGGACGTTAGAACAAAGAAGAACACTAACTGACTTACTTTTTCTCTTTCGACTTCTGCATAATAAAATTGACTGTACAGCGCTGTTACAAAATTTATTTATTCAAGTCCCGTCCCACAAAACGAGTGCAAAAAATAATGACATATTCTTTTGCCGGAAAGCAAGGAAAAATATACTGTATATGTCACATACTTCAAGAATTAGTGCTGCTTACAATACAATAAGTAAAGAGAATGTGTTTTTGGATATATTCAGTAACAAAGAGCGTCACTTCAGGAACCAAGTTTTGGAAATCCTATAATTCATGGCTTATTTGTACACTTAATGTATTTTATTTGTCTTGTCGTGTTATTGTCTATTTATTTATGTCGTGTATCTAAACTTATTTATCATCATTACTCTTACTGGTAAACTGGACATAAACACTAATGTTAACCTTCTGTAACTGGAGTTTTATACTCTGTTGAGGGTACAAATTCAATTACAAATTAAGACGTACATCAAATTAAATGCCTGTAGCCAAAGTGCCTTTATGCAAATTGTTCCGTGAGTACCTTAGGCTTCTGAAACGTATTTTTGAACAGGATATATATTAGTTTCTAAGTGAAGTCTTGACTCGTTTACGGTGGGTCCCATAGCTTTGGCACTATGGACCTTTAAAGTTCATTTTTTTCATGTTTTCGGCAGCCTGTAACTTCGAAAGAAAACATTTGTGCACCCAGGATGGTCTATAATTTTTGTCTTATCTTAGTGTGAGGAATCACCACGCAAACGTTGTCATTGTTGTTATGAAACACCATGTATGTACGAACAGTATCCTGTATTTTGCAAGAAATTAGAAACAAGTCTGAAAATCATTTATTATATTTTACATATTTTGAACTAAGCATGTCGATGTATAGAAATGCAAAGCTTCCCGAGAAAAAAAAAATTCATAATGTTAAGAATCATTGACGTCACATTGAAAACAAACCAGACATAATGATAACTTGAATTTACATTACCTTTGTCACAAAAATATCTACTGTAATATCCAATAAGCTTGCTAACAAGGGAGGAGTCACGAAGTGGCTCCGCTGAGATCCGAACCAGACAATTGTGTTTGCATTTGATATGCCATAACTAGAGAATCCCAAAGCCACCAGGAGGGATATAATGAGTTACAACATATTTTGTAAAAAAAAAAAAAAAATCTTTTGAGTTTTACGTATCACGGTTATGCCGGTTAGGCTAAAAGAGACTGTGATGATGATGAGAGAAGTCCAATTGTGAAATGAAGAAAGTGGGAGGAAGCAGGAGATTCCCGAGAAAACCCACGAGCACGGTGTTTGTCCACCATAAAGTCCACACGGCGCGAGCTAAGATAGAACCAGGTACCCAAGAACCGTAGGGGAACGCTCTATCACTGAGCTACCGCGCCCCTACAACATATTTTGTAATGCAAAAGCTAGAAAGCTGGTAGAATAGTTCGAACCGGGTCATTTGTTCGGAAACGGTTGGGTAAATGGAAAGCCCGTCGAATACGTATCCCATCATTTTCAAGGGCACACTTGTTGGGGTAAAAATTTTGGCACCAGGGTCCCCCGAGGGTCCCTGACGGGGTCGAACACAAAAGTTTCAAAGGGGTACGCGGTGGCTCAGTGGTAGAGCGTTCTCCTCCGGTGCTTGGGGTCCCTGGTTCGATCCCAGCTCGCGCCATGTGAACTTTGTGGTGGACAAACACCGTGGTCGTGGGTTTTCTCGGGGTTCTCCTGTTTCCTCCCACTTTCTTCATTCCACCATTTCACTCATCTCTCATCATAACCGCCTCCTTTAGCCTAACCGGCATAATCGTGGGACGTAAAACTTAAAGATTTCATTTCATTTTCATTTCAAAAGTTTCAAATGGCAATTTGGGTTAAGTAGCACATCATTTGAAAGCTGTTGTTAAATGAAAGAAGATGGAGCAAGTCTCGACTCTTTATGATAATCCTGTGCAAAATGGCGGTCTGTCAAATGTAAACATAAACTTAATTGAAAATCAATGACCACCTTGAATCCAAGATGGCCATGTAAAACCTGTCATTCATAACAGTACAAATCTCTATTTTTCTCTATTATGTATTTAGAAACAATAGGAAGACTAAAGAACAATTGAAGTTCGCTTCACTTCAACTACTGTTTCATTTCGTTGTTCCTAATGCACGTTTGTCAGGGTTCTCTCGATATCATTTACGTGAATATAACGAATATGCGACGAAAACTCAACTCTGACTTTCTATTCATACTGCTAAACAAAAGTTGAATACCTTCGGGAATTTTCTAATTTTATCATACGTAGTTCATACATGAAGGGCTTGCTGCACCAGTCAGGTTGGAGGCTATATTGTAATATATTCGTGATGGTTACATTTGCATGCCATTCATTGGTATGATCACAATAATTCAAGCAATACCAAATATAGAAAAAAAAGTTCATTTACAAGATTGCCGAGCAGTACCAAATCACGTGTAAATCGAGCTTCGTGGAACTTTGTGGGTTTGGTCAAAATATTCCAAGAAATATCATATTTATATACAAACTTATTTTTCACACTGATAGCCATATTACAGATTATACTTTTTTGATATTTTGTAGATATCTACTATTGACCATAAACGTATGACCATAAACTTAAATACCACGTTTCGCTTCTCCAACTCCCGTGAATTGAGCTTTGCATGTGTTCGTTACATAATGCGGCATTTTGAACTCAAGATGTCGCGTTTTTGAACATTTCGTATCTTTTTGTCACCTACTGATCAACATTCATGCCAAATTTGGTTTTCCTACCTTCAGAAGTTTGGCCATCTATAATTTAAGGTGGTCATAGACTTTTCAGTTAAGCTTTGTTTATATTTTGACACGCCGCGTTTTTGCACAGGTTTGTCGTAGAGATTCGAGATTTGCTCCATTTTCTTTCATTTAACAACAGATTTCAAACGATGTGCTACTGTTGTCATTTGAAACTTTTGAGTTGGACCCCACCTTGGACCCTGCAGGGGCCCTGGAACAAGATGCTTTTACTTTAAATCGTTGTACTTTAAAAATAATGCCACACATGCTTTCCTCCTTTAACATTTGTATCAATATTTTTGATTTATAGGGATGACCATGGACTTTTCAATTAAGTTTTTATTTACATTTTGACCCGCTGCCATGCTTCATAGGATTGTAATAGAGAACCGAGACTTGCTTCATTTTCTTTCATTTCACAACAGCTTTCAAACGATGTGCTACTTAATCCACCTTGCCATTTGAAACTTTTGAGGTGGACCCCGTCTGGGACCCTGAGGAATACACTGGAGCAAACCTTTTTACCCCAAAAAATGTGCCCTTGAAAATGATGGAATTGATGTTTGCCGAGTTTTCAATTTACCCAAAAGTTTCCGAACAAATGACTCGGTTCAAACTATTCAGCTATTTATTTTTTTGTAACTTTTAGATTGCAAAATATGTTGTAACTTACGATAATCTGCCCGGTGGCACGTATAACTTTGGGATTCGTCTAGGTATAACATATCAAATACAAACATAATTGTCTCGTTCGGATCTCAGCAGAGCCAATTCGTGAAAATCCCTTGTGAGTTTCAGCTAATCTTATAAATAATTCATTCTATATTATAATTACCGATATTTGTCATTATCAACAAATTAATATGCGGGGAGGAAGAAAGGTTCTTCATTCAAAGAAAAAATTCATTCCATGAAAAAATGTAACATTATCAGAAATGTATCGCAAATCGTTATTATGAACACACAAGCGAGACTTTAACATTGTAATGTTAATACGTCCGTATGTATGTATGTATGTCCATTGTTACATACGGAAGCTATTTAACCCTTAAACGGAAACATATTATTTTTACTTCTTTTTCGTAATAAATGTCTACAGCAATTATTGTGGTCGAGTTCGTTAATGAAATTAATCCGTTAACATCTTAACGAGTATTCTCGAACTACGTTAATCCGTTAGCCCACACCTTAACTGATGAACAAAAGTGATTTTTTTTTTAATTTTGCTTTTGCATTGTTTAGCAAGAGTGATTATCTAGGTTACCTTAGTTATTAGTGTCAACCCGTTAACAAATTAACGACTTCATTTAGTCAACCCGTTAGTCCACACTATAACTGTTGAACGAAAGTACCGTAATTTTTTTAATTATGTTTTTCTTTAATACATTGCTAGAGTTATCTCGTCCGAGCTCGTTAATACAGTTAGTCAGTTAAAAAGGACCTATCCAGTTTGTCATAAGGACCAGACTGTGTCACGTGATCAGGTCGAAAGTTACGTTGTGTGCCAAACCGAGTCTGGAGATGCCAAATCCAGGTATGAAATTTTCAAGCACGTAACATCCGCGTGGGGTGTCGTGGTAATTTGAAGAAGATGGATATACTTTATCATTGTTACTGATTTTATTCAAACAACAACATTTACCTTACGTGCTGTAAATCATTTTTAAGCTCTTCAGTATGTCTTTACAATAAGTTTTTAATTAGCCATCTCCTTATTACAGTTTTTGGGATATGTGGATTAATTATTTGTTTTTCATTGATTTTTCAGTGACTTTAATGTTCATGTTTCGTGAGCTTTTACTATGTTCCAACCATTTTAGGACAATTTCTTTTTTCAATATAGAATCTACATAGTCTCTTCAACATTTGAGCTGAATTCCAGCAATCTCCACCGAAGTCTGTTAACATCATTGTAACTGGATAGGTCCTTTAATGGGTAATGGTGACTTACACCTGTACGATAGCTCATGAAAAAATGCGAACTTTTAAATGTTTTTAACAATAGGTAGCTAGAGCATTTATTTTGCCTTTGGTAGTTAATTAAGTAAATTCGTTAACATCTTCCAACGGCGGCTTTAACTGTCATACCATTTCTACTAATGGAACAAAGATAGCAGAAGTTATACATCTTGCCGTTCCTCAACCAGCTGGCATGTACCGAACAGCATTGAAACTTCTAGCTCGTGAATCTTTTTGTGTCTATCCTTTATTTTATAATATTTTTCTTGTGTAAAATATAGCGTCACTGGTGAAGAGCGCGCTAAAATCTAATCCAATCCAATTCAGGCTCTTACTGAACTAGACACGTCAAGCAAGGAGCAGAATTCGAAAAACAAAACAAAAGGTTCAGAAACTATATAACTTAAGCATATTTAGCAACCCTATCATCAGATGATGGTGAGAAATGTATAAAATGGCTCCCAAGTTGGTTCTTACTTTCTTCTGCCCCAAAGTGCGTTCAGAATTAGTCATGACAGTCATAACGTGAATGTCTATTCTCACTGGTAATAATTAGTGTTGAGCACAAAAACCGGTTTTTCGGTTTCCAGTTTGAGAAAAACTGAAAGTGGGTTTTACATTTTTTAAAAAGAGAACAATTTTAACCGAAACCAGTTTTGATTTTCTTCAAAACTGGTTATCGGTTTTAATCCAAACCGGTTTCAGTTTTTTCAAAAATTGTTCTATTTCTGACCAAAATCATGTTTCGTTCTCCGGAAACTGATTCCGTTTTGACAAAAATAGTATTGTGTTCGGTGAAATCGAACCGGGTTCTTTTAGAACACCGAAATCGGTTTCGGTGAAAAACCGAGCCAGTTTTTGGAGTAAACCGAAACCTGTTTTGGTGAATAACCGAACCAGTTTCGGACAAAACCGAAATATCGTTTTTTTTTCTCGAAACTAGTTTCCGCTTTTTACAAAACAGGGTTTGCCCATCCCTAGTAATAATGGGACAACTCATTCAACTTAATAGTTCGGAAAATTTAGTAGATTTGCTAGCATGGAAATAATTTTAACATTTGAATGTATTTTGATGGTACTGGTGGCCACTGTTTGAATGAAAATGATGTTTAAAAAGAAAACAAAAAACAACAATATTTTCTTGAATGTTCCTTCGTGACCAAATTGATACCCTGTTTTTTTTTCGTGATAACGGATTACTGAATGAGGGTGGTTTTCTTGGTTACATAAATAGTACAGATTTTGATGCAGTAACAGCAGTAAGGGATGTTAAGTTCAAATCAATCGACAAATAAATTCTCACGCATGGTAATATACTTCTTTCCGAATATGTGATGATTAAATTAAAAAAAAACATTCCAGCAAACGAATAAAGATCCGCAATTGTTTCAATTTCATGCTTCACAGTTACGTCATTATACCAAAGAAAGACAAGGGAAAATAAAAATGAACGGTAGTGGAAGTATAGGTGAAATAAGGAAAGTAGGAGGAAATCGTAGAATTTCAATGGGTATCATGTTCATCGCTGAATTTTAAAATGTGGAATTGAACCATGAACCCCTAGAACTAAATGAAAATGTTCTATGAATCATCGACTGTGTCCCCAATTTCCCAAAGCAAGAGAGATTATTAATAGAACTGGTGAGATCTCGCATTACGGTTTGACTAATCAATACACATGTGTCTATCTTACTGTGCAACCACGCTTTTGCGGCATCTAGCACACCCACGTGTGAAAGGGAAACATGCATACATACCGGCGTGAAGCAAAAGTCAACAAACTGTAAAATCCAAGTTATGAGAAAATTGTATCTTTCGTAATTAACAGCCTGTTCAAAATTAATGTTATGCAAACTATGAAAGGTTTGTTATATCAATAAAAGATATCATATAACATTGTCTTAATTAAATTGTTCTTAATTAACATACTTTTTGTTTAAAAGAACGAACTTAAGATCCAACGTCTCAAGTTCATATACCAAAACTTAAGAAAACGTCACGATGAAAATTAATAAAATGGTAGAATGAAGGAAGCAGGCGGGGATCCAGAAGGGGCGGTCTGGGTGCTCTCCCCCCATAGAAGAGGAAACTTTCTTATTTTATATATAAATAAAACCCCTCTCAGAGTTTGGAGCTCTTAAAAGTAGCTCTAAGTAGCATATTACAAACCATCGTCGCCCACCAAAGTCCGTCCTGGATCCGCTCCTGGAAGGAAGTGAGAAAAATTTGAGAACTCTGTGTAAACGCACACAGACGATATTTGTATTCCACAAAGGTCATTTTGTGGAAACTGGGATCAAACTACAGAGCACATGGACCAGAGAGGTGGTCTCTATCACTGAGCCATAGTGGCACATACATTTACTTTAAATTTGAAAAGTAGTACCTGCTTAGAAACAAATTATCACAACATGGAACTGTCAAATGATAATAAAGTTTTCTCTGGATGATTACCGATAAAGAGTAGAAGAACATATCATTATATAAATAAAGAACAAATATCACTTTGACTTTTGTTTTCATAATTTGCTTCAAATAAAAAATTACGATTCATAATTGATTATACAGTATTTTGAACTTCTTTTAATTTTACTGTGTTTTAGATTATCGACCTCGTAGTGTTTCTATTTAAATATATATATATATATATATATATATATATATATATATATATATATATATATGTATATATATATATATATATATATATATATATATATATATATATATATATATATATATATATATATATATATAAACGTAAAATTCCATTTCTATGGAAGGTATATACCATTTCTAAGTATAAGACAAATACACAACTAGAGAAAGTTCAAAGGAATTATATAGTAAAAAACTATGTTACAATTCAACAGAAATTTAACACAAGTCAGTGGTCCCACCGTCACCATCCTTGCGTGTTTCTGTTAAGACTTTCTTTGTGTTACGATTTGACATAGAGTCAATATTTCGAAACTAGGCAAATAAATGAAGAAACGGAGAAATGGGGACAATGCGAAAGAAATTGTATTTCAATGCCTAGGTATATATGATCTGTTATTATAATTTAGTAACATCCCGGTTAGAATGGTGAAGAGAAGTCATTATTATACTAACACGTATAATATTTATCAACTGCATTGCTCAGCTACTCTCGAAAGTTGTGTATCTCGCAGGTACATAGATACTATAATTTCAAGACTGCACACGGCATCCCATGCATATCATAAATAGTAACCGACGGTATATATTGGTATTATTTTCAAGTTTTTGTCATGGGAAAAGTTTAACGTGGTATATTTGACATTTATAGATTACCAAGTAACGAACAACGTAATATTTCACAAAAATAATTCTGTACGCGTATGCATTTTCTAACAACATTTGCATGAATCGAAAAGCTGCCATCTATTATTCTTATGCATGCTGTGTTCCTCTTTATCGCTGACTGTTTTCTGTTTCACGTAACCGCTTATAAATAATGTGTGCCACACTTTATTATCCCTCATAAGAATCATATCCGTTTTGTAGATATTTTGGGAGCAGGAATGAAAAAAGTGTTTGACATTTTCCAATCCATTCATCAAATACACAATTGTATTACCAAAAGATTTCTCTCATGTCAGATGGTTGATTTAAAGACTACCATTGTAACATATAATTCCAAAGTGCAAGGGAGTTCAAGTAACAACAAATTTTGGTCAAAATTTAACACAACTATGGTAGCGCATAGCCATTGTGTTGAATTAATACCAACATTTCTTAATGTGTAGATTTTGAAATTACTACCGTTACATGTTTATTTACGCTATCGTAGGTAATACGAAAACTGATTTCAATACATAGAATTTCATTGTGAGACACTGACAAGGGAACCTATCCAAGTGTAACTCTGACTTCGAGTCGAGACTTTGGCCGTTGGATACCTTATCCCAAAAGAACATAACACGGAAAGGGATACATCCTCGATCTTAACCGTTCCGGAGATATAAGTGTGAAAAGTTAGAAATTGAGCTCCTTACTATACATTACAAAGTCAGATTCCGGGTCAGATTTTTCGGAACGGTCAGGAAAGGAAACTCAGCGAATTCATATGAAATTAGTGTAGGAAGCCCAGCACATTTTGAATGAAAAATTTGTGTCCCCGGGGCACTCGCAAAGTCCCAGGCGCGGTCCAACTCAAAATTTGCAAATGGAACTGGGGGTCAAGTAACATATTGTATGAAAGCCATTGTGAAATAAAAGAAGATAGAACAAATCTCAACTCTCTACGATAACCCTGTGCAAACGGACAACTGATCAAAATGTCAATACAACCTACATCAGGAAATCTATGGCCACGCTTCTAAATCCGTTAAGTTGCGACAATAACAAAACAGAAAACACGTTTAAAAGTGCAAGGTATTGAAGTAAAGTAAATTGCTGCAGACTCTCACAGAGTCGCACAACGGACCTTATCCAAGTATAAGTGTGACTTCGAATGACCATGACCATTGGATTTCGTGTCCTAGAAGAGAAAGGATACATTGTCAATCGCAACCGTCGTTGAGGGTGAGAAGTTCAAAAGTCAACCGTATATGCTTCGCGAATCGAGACCCCAAATTCACAGAGTGCACCAGGAAATTTCTGTCGAGGGATGTGCTGAACGAGGAACATGGTGGTAAAGACGAAAAGGATTGACCTTGAAACTTTGAAGCGCGTTGAAGAATAAGGTGGTGGAAAAAACGTGAATAATGATCCAAAAACAAAGTATATCGGAGGATGCTTGTCTAGGGATATGGGAAATGGTCAAGAATAATATTTCGTGAAAATATACAATTGGAAATCAGTTTGATAATTGTAAACGTGACAAAGAGAAACAGAAGCATAGTGAAGTGTAGAAGATGAGTAAAAACATTGTGAACGTACGAAAAGGGAAAAGTTTGTAAAAGAACGTTGCTATCGGCGTGATTTACTTGTCAAAGCGTTTGCCTACGGTACGCGTGTGTACGCGTTCAAATTAACTGATATCCCTTGAGAAAGGTGGTTTCGATTGACAACGTATCCTTTCTCTTCTAGGACGCGAAATCCAAAGGTCATAGTCAATGTATGATCCATTGGTCATTCGAAGTCACAATTATACTTGAATAAGGTCCGTTGTGCGACTCTGTGAAAGACTGAAGCAATTTGCTTTACTTCAATACCTTGCACTTTTAAACGTGTTTTTCTGTTTTGTTATTGTCGCAACCGATTTAGAAGCGTGGCCATAGATTTCCTGATGTAGGTTGTATTGACATTTTGGCAATACAAAAGCAAAAATTGGTCATTTAAGGGAATCCACGTGTCTTTCTCCACCCCTCGGTGACTAGACTGGAAATGATTGTTTAATTGTTTTCGAAATACAGTAAGCAAACGAGATTTGGTATCGATTCTAGCTAAAAAAAAAAAAAAAATGTAATCCAATAATAGCTGTCATGTCATTTTACAGTTTCGTGATGACATATATGGAATTTAAGAGCAATAAATTCATTGTTATTCATTTTCAGTTATGCGTAAGCTACTGTGAACAGTGCATATATCTATATATTTGCTTGAGTTTCCGTGAAATAATTTTCGACGAATACTTCTTAATTATTATATAGACGTGGATAATTAGGCTTCTGTGAAAGCTTTGGTTGAGGAAAATATACGTCAATAAATTCAAGTTTAATGAACGAGATTACTTCATAATTGAACTGCACGTGTTGCATCAACTTTTCTTATTTCCTTTAACATACTTTGTTTTTAGATTTTGTGGGATATCATCCTATCTTCACAGATCTTTCCTTTTTAATCATCACAGCCGAATAAATATTTTTCATTTTCAAGAAACCGTGTATTAATCGTTATCCATATGATAAAGTATTTCTGAATTCTGCTAAGATAAGAGACATTCACTCCCTCTAACAAAGTATTTTAGTTACACCAATATGCTCTTTCGCAGGGAATCGAATCTAACATCACGGGTACCAAATATACCTAGAACGAACGGTCCCAGATTCGATTTCCAGTGGGAAATCTCGGTCGGAAAGGTGTGTAAAAGATTTTCCAGGCAAGTCATCTTAAATGAGGTTTTCCTGGGGTTTTCTCATTCGCACCACTTAAATGCCTGGATGGTACCTAACATAAAGTACCAGGTCGCTTCCTTCCTTTCCCAGTCTTTTCTTCTTTCTCCGTCACCCTGGTTATTGTGGTCGCAGAGAAATTTCGTAACTCACATGTGACGGGCTAAAATGATAATAAATGCAGAAACCCCAGAAATATAATTTCTAATCCTAATCCTAATGTTTGTGAGTGAGGAAATGTGAAGATTCATTTTAATGTGACCTGATTTTTTAAAATATGACAAATATTACATGCCTGCCTCCATGGGGAAAATGTTTATCTCAAAATCTTACGTAGAAAGAAATAGTCACATCCGAAGCTCCATGTTTTCGAATCATGGTCTTACTTCAAAGTTAGAGTCATTTAAATCGTGCTATGCGACTTACGTATCATCAACCTAAGTTACTTAGTATTTCTAATACATATTACCAATGGCGTATTTATGTTTTGTTTCGGGGGATCCTTGCTAACTTTATTCCTGGAAATGTGAAAATTCTAGAAGGTATTACATTTACTTTAAAATAATAAGCAAAATTTCGGAGAGGGCTTAAGCCCTGAAGCCCCCCTTTTAAATACGCCTCTACATATTACTACTTCAACTACTACTGGAAAGAAGCTACATCATGTAATTCTGTTTATAGAATTTGCATTTTAACATTTCATTTATTAATTACCTTTCAAGAAAAACGACTTCTTTTAAAGTTTTAATTTGCCATATCTGAAGATGTTCTCCCTCTTCTTGAGGAAATCTAAATTTTGCAATATTTTATATTAGTTACTTTAGAGTCTTTTGTAAGTGATTTCTACACCAGTACATTGCAGTTTGACATTTTTACATTAACAACAAATTTAACACAGCAAGATTTCCACTTGTCTCTTACATACCTGATACCACGTCTTTCCCTGCTAACTCGTGTCACTCAAAAGATGTAATAGTTAGGGCGACAGTTAGTTCAATCACATTCTTGTTTTTACACTATGCTCTAAATCATGTTAATATATAATGCAATGGTATGGTTGATTGTTGATTGTAAATATATCAATTTTGTAATTTATAGATTCGAGTAATGTCCTATTTTCGTTAAAGTGTAGAATTCACAGGGAGAAATTGATCCGTACGCCGTCAGTAGGCAAAATGTGGGGCATACATAATCAACGAAATATTACATGCTCAGGAGATGCCACTACATAGCGAATTATTGCCTAAGCCTTTCCGTATATCGGAGAGTGAAACTTAAAGTAGTGTAGGTTACTTTGTCATAAAGAAAGTCTTAGACAAACAACCAAATCTACGTAAATCAATATATTGACAGAAATAGTAAACGAAGTCAGACCTTTCTCCGGAAGGTGACTGACTTTAACATATGACTGAGAAAGCTGTAACAATAATGTAAACAGCAGTTTCGTTTATTAAGAAAAAAATGTGTTAGTCAAAGAAGAAAATATGGCTTACCCCACTCCAAATTTCACCTATTCATATAACTTCTCATCAACAATTTACCGAAAAATGGATTAACGTCTTTGCTGAGTTAATTAAATCGAATTATTTATAAGGTACCGAATCTCCACATAACATTTGTCACTTTTTTCTGAACATACTTAAGTGTAAGGGTAAGCATTTTAATGGTATATGTAAACAGTACGCACCACCATTGAACATGGTTTTAGGGCACAAACCCTATATATTTTACTCAAGAAGTGGAGCTAACTGATTTTTCCATCCAAGTAGAAATACTGCAGGCGAGTTCTTGAAAATTACAATCAAAATACTGCAATAGCTAATCAGCGATTGTTTCTATTTAAGATATATTAAGCACGGAAGATATTTATTTAAATACTATTTTAGAAAACATGGGAAATTGGAAATAAAGTCACGCTTGGATTTCTCATTTACACTAATAAACATTACAAAATTTCACTGGCAGAAATTTTCCCCACCGTTTCGTATTACGTTTCTCGATAATTATTCACTAGCTTAATATTACATAATCATCTCTTATTATGAGTCACTACAATACATTACTTATTATTATTATTATTATTATTATTATTATTATTATTATTATTATTATTATTATTATTATTATTATTATTATTATTATTATTATTATTATTATTATTAACTCTATATAATATCACAGGCAATATGGATAACAGATAATGAACCACTTAATTAAATTAATTACTGGTAATTAAATTTGGTTGATTGGTTAGGTTTTTTTTGCGTACTTTGATTTGGGGCTCTAGAGATTAACATAGGATGTGAATTACATGAGTTTCAACCGCTAATTGAAAATGTGTATACCAAACGTATATAACGATGCAGGTCACTGATTGATAAAATTACAGTATAACACTGGTAAAGAAAAGAGCTCGTAAAACAAATTTTGTAGACAAATACTTAATGGAGCAAGCATAAAGTTACTGTATCTACCGCACTCCACGGTGAATATAATGCCCCACCAAGCATAGTAGAAAAACAAGGAGGTGTAACCGTCATTAATGTTATTAATGTTAGAAGTCATATCACAAGAATTAGAGATGTCATCGTGATGTATAGCTTAACATGCAAATTCAACATATTGCCACAGTGTATTTGGTATAGTCACAATGCGTTTGATTTTAAAGCTATTGTGCGATCATAGAGCATACGTGTTAAATAGGCAAGATACTAAGTAGACGGGCGGACTGGATTATAAATGAATAGAGTCTGCATCTTGATTCAATGTTGGGGCCACGGTGGCTCAGTGGTAGAGCGTTCACCTCTGGTGCTAGGGGTCTCGGGTTCAAACCCTGCTCCCGCCAAGTGAACTTTGTGGTGGACAAACACAGTGTGCGTGGGTTTTCTCGGGGTTCTCCCGTTTCCTCCCACTTTCTTCATTCCACAATTTCATTCATTACTCATTATCACCGTCTCCTTTAGCCTAACCGGCATAACCGTGGGACGTAAAACTCAAAATTTCATTTCATTTTTTTTTCGATTCAATGTTATGTGTGGCCTTTTATATCTGTTACACATGACTCATTCAGAAATTACAGAAAAGAAATCCCAACATATCTGAACGAATCTGTCGCTGCAGTATCACATAAAGGACGCTGGAAACAAAATAGGGCTATAAAGTTCTCCTCCAGTCATATGTGTCGTTCACACTACCATCGCAACCATTGATCACTATGATATGCAGGGAAAAAGAGAGCCTTAGCACTGGTCCATGTAAATTGATGCCATTATGATATTAAATTTTAAGTGACGACTCTGCTCGTATGTGCATTTCCGTGTTCTTGAATGATTGTTTATACAGTGACCGTACATGTCAAGTACACGAGAAAGCAAAAGGCCGGTTATCTCGCTCAGTGGTGTGACGACGCCATTGGAATTTAGATGTTACTGTTCCTATCTCTTCTCCAGACATTGATTTCTTATTCCATTAATCGTGGCTGCATTCTGTAAGACACAATTGTCACACACAATGTGACACAGCTCTCTATAGGACAAAGAAAGAACCTCATTGGTGTAGTTGAATTCATTTCTTCATGATAAATGTGATAATAGTCGGGGTACGGCAATATTGTGCAAATCGGTTCCGTTACGTAAGTGTGGTTCTCCATTTTTCATTTTTTTTTATATTGGCAGTACCTTTGACGTCACAAGTGATACGTAGTGAAACTGTACGGTTAATCATGTCACTGTCTTCTCATGGTCTTTGAATGTCAGCTTGGTGAGATAAATCATTTGTAGCTCCATTTGCATGTACATCATGAAGAACACTTCGTGCTCGATCAACTGCCGTGATCTAATGGGTTGAAAACAGGAATATGCTGCGCATAGTCCAGCGTATACTTACCTTAAATTTACACTAGTACGTTATATTTTTGAAAACGGCCGAGCGTATACTTCCAAAAGAATTCTAGCACTATATCATTGGTCATATGCCATGGAAATCTAGTTGTACAGTAGATTCTTGAATATACTATTGTTTATAACCATCACATACATTTCTCTGTAATGAAATGAACTGTTATGTAGTTATTTTACATTAAAATTTAAACGATTTCCTCGTTTATTGGTATATGGCATCGAAATCAATAAAATTATACCTGTATAAGGAGTTTTAAGTATTGTAGTTTGAAATGTTATGAGCATTCTATATTTCGTGGTATATCGGAGTAATATTTTATCTTCGTGTTACATCTTGTGAACACTACTAAATTAAATTGCTGTAACTAATGAACATAGCTGTCAGAAAGAAGAATGTTGTTAGGTTAACAATCAATTATTCAAATTACGGAAATGAGGCTTAAAATAAGTAAGCAAGGGTTAAGTAATGTGAAAATAGCATATGCTAGTGTTTAAGTCGTTCTTGTCAGACATGGTGCAAGTCGATACATTCCATTAATGACGCCGACCTTGGTTTTCAATGTCTGAGTCAATGGAACAAGATTTCTTTTCCTTTACTTCTTCCTGTTGGTAACCAGAAAAACAGTCTTTAGCGTCTTGTTGTTTTCGTCTTTCTGTAAAAGCTAATGTAGCTTTCGAAAGATATATCTCGTT
This sequence comes from Thermobia domestica, assembly GCF_964235325.1. Taxonomy (NCBI): domain Eukaryota; kingdom Metazoa; phylum Arthropoda; class Insecta; order Zygentoma; family Lepismatidae; genus Thermobia; species Thermobia domestica. The sequence continues at coordinate 211,093,963 of NC_137454.1, forward strand.
GATGTCAGCAGTTGTAATTTCTTGTTTCTCATAGTTTGAAAAATAAGCGCCCTGTGGTCTTAGTGGCAGCCTACTTAACATTAATTATGAAATCTGACGAGCGTGCTGAGGAAGGAAATTAGCTCCATGTTTATTTCTTCTTCTAATTATGCATCATATGATTTGCATAAAGAACAGACTAATTGAATAAATGATAATGTCTTGCAATGTTCAAATGCCATGGTTTAAAGAAAGACAGAAATTGTCCTCTTTTTTTTAACAACTATACTTAAGGTAAAAGTTTCTGTTCCAAGTAGTTTATCTATGTGTACGGATCTTACGATCGAAGAAAGAAAAATATAGTTTTAGACATAGCCTACTCTTCGGAATTGTATTATTTACAGAAAAGATCAATTTAATCGATTTACGTACACCTTAGTGACACACTTTTCTTCACATACGTGGTAGTGGCATTTTTTTCTTCACACACTTGCGACCTACCTACATAGTAGTGAGTTTCCCTTCTTCACATGCTTCCGATCTACCTACGTGGTAATATCCCATTCTTCATATATTTCCGATCTACCTACGTAGTTTGACGTAACCTTCTCCAGATCTCTCGATCACTATGTCATAGCAACTTTTACAGTGCAATAATTACTAACTTAGGTACTTAACATATTTGGGTGATAATTTCTTCATTTTAAAAAGGATGTTTTGGAATGGCGGGTTAAAGATGCAAAACTAAATGCCCTTCTTCCCAACGGTCAAGAGGAGATTCAAAACAACGAGGTACGTGTATCGAGTTATAAAATAATAGTTTCTAATAATATTCCACACCATCTTAATATAATAAAGTAATAACGAATTGAAGTATTGATCGAATTCTAGTATTAAGAGTTAGAGAGACTAAACTGATTTTGATTTAATTATTTTTGCTTCTTTGAAGCATGTGTTTCATTTTACTGCTACTATTGCGACCTAAATCTCCGAGTGCATTTTCTTGGAAAATATACAACACTGTTACTTCCGATCCAATAACGATGTCTAAAACTTTACCTAGCAACTACTAGTAATTAACAGCTATCTTACTTTCCTTTCCGAACCAATTAGTATGGTGCGTTTTCTTTTTCAGTTACATAATAACTTGTTCTAGATTATCTTCGTGAATTGGATTGTTAGTTTCAGGTAATTGGCCTTTCTTCAATTACACAAGGGAAAGTTTCCTCATTTTGTTTCCCAAATTACTACCAATATAGCATTTCATAATTTAAAGTTATCTGTTTTGTTCAATGTTGCAAAGTTGTAAGTTACACTTTCAGCACTAAAACATGAATCCTATAAAGTGAAATATAAGAACGTTAGATAGAATACAACTGCAATCAAAGAAACTAGGAATAATCATTTTAATTTTATATTGAATATTCCAAGTAAATGTCTATTTCTTTCAGATGTTATACTAGCTGAAATGTTTGTTATTTGCACGGGCAGAATAGGTTAATGAAAAGTATTTGAATCTTTTCCCCTATAGGATATTGTTTTCAGTGGTGTTATGATAAAAACCCGTAAAATAATATATTTTTTGCATAAGTCTTTAAGTCATGTATCCACTTAGTTTCATTCTTCAATCAAAGTGAAATGATGAAAGCCTAACTTGAGTTCGATATTAATTATATTTCAAAACTCATGTCAAGAGGATTTCGATTTCGATTTCGAGACACCTTCAGTGTGCTTGCACTTGTAACGAGAAAGAACCTGTATTGAAGAACTCTTAGATATAGTTAAATCAGTGAACAGGACCAACGGCGCCCATGTTGTTGTTTCCAAGGCGGGGGGGAGGCAAGTCTCAGCAACATTTCAAGTATAGTTTTAAATTTTGCTGTAACTAATGTAAACATTCTATTGGGTTTTCGATATTCCAAAGTATAATTTCCTCTTAGGGAGGGTGAGCGCCCCACCTTGCCCCCCTGATGGGCCCTTGAACAGGACAGTACTAGTCAAAAATTACACTTCAAGATTATTTCAAAAAATTACATTATGTTCATCTACACATAAAACTCATATTTAAATTTTGTAATAACCGTTATAAAGTTATATAATAACTTATCTTTGTCCATAGGTTTAAGTTATTCAATGCATTCAAGATTCTGTTTACGTATAATAGCTAATTTTGGGATTATACTGTTCTTCCACTCACCAATTCAATTGAGATGCCTATCATTCATTCATAATCGTATTCATTCTTGAATTCTTTCAATAGCTATAAACGTTAGGATGTTATCGAGTGTAGAGTCTGCTTTTAAGTGTCAACCACGATGGCTTTGATTGTCAAGAGAGTTTGTTTGTTTATACTTGTATACCAAAGGAGGAGTACATTTCCTGCATGGACAGAGCAGTGTTGTACAGAGCTATACCAAATAAACAGAGAGAGGTTTGTTATGTCATTTGACAGATCTCTGTTGCCATATATATTATAGATGTTTCACACTTGTATATAACTACATTTGATTTTAACTATAAGATAAGTGAGTTTCGTTTCACATTCCGAAACTGCGGTAGGGATTCCTCACTATATGAATTCAGTACCGAAATCGAACACTACATTTCAAATTTCCAGTTGCTATATGTAGGTAAAGTTATAGATGAAACCTGTTCTTCGGATGCTGAATAAAAACAAGAAAATCACATTTTATCTTAAAATTATTATGATTATATAGAAACCAATATTCCAGCTGGAATTCAGGCTAGTTTTTACTCCTTCCCATTTCTGTATAAGAAACAGAAGCTGAGATGAAATATATTCTTGGGATGCAGAATCCATATCAGGAAACAGTTTGTTGTCTCTTACTCTATGGGAATTAGTATTCAAACCGGAAACGATAGTAAAGGTCTACCACTAGACGAAGAAAGAAGTTGGAGTTACAATCTATTCTTGCGGTACTTAGTCCATATCTCGATATCAACTACCGTTTTTTCTTTCACCATGGTGATCAGTATTGAAACTCGAAACCATAGTTTTCTACCACATCCGGTTTCAATAAGGAAAAAAGTCAAGATAACACTCTGAATACTAAATCTGTACCAAAATGTCATACTTAGCCATATTTCTTGCCGTTTTTATTCTTTGGAGTCTACTACTGGATTCGGAAAGTGGTAGTAGATTTATATCATATCTGGTTGCAACAGGGAAAGAAACTTGGAAATAGAACCTATTTTAAAGGTATGAATCCATAATAGGAAAATTACTCCCTGGTATCTACTGCTGTTTTTACTCTATGGTAATTAATGTTGTGACCTTGAATGGTTGATTTCTACCACTTCCGATTTGATTATAGGGTCAATAGAGCAGATGGAACTTTCTTTTGAACTCGGAATAATCTTTAAAAAAGATTTTTACTATCTCTTACTGCTCTTCCTCTGATACCTGTCCACAGACAGGCAGAGACGGACAGACAGACGTGCCCTTTCTATAGGACCTCCTGTGATTCTGCATAGCATAGTTTCTGTAATAACTGCAGCTTAACCTGAATTAGTTTAATAAATTGAAGCCAGAAAGTTTAGTGCGATTCCCCCGTACCTTTTGCTTATCAACTCAAAGTGATATGTGGCAACAACCACACTTGACGTCGGTTAATTGTGTCGAGTTCGCCCTTCTTTCCCATATAGCCTAAGGTTTCAAAGATAAGCATGAAAAAAAAAATGCTTAAGACTTTTAATCTAATGAGATTTAATTCTGAAATAAACATGCTTCAGACAAAAGTATAAACTATTTTTATTTTTATTCAAATTTTAAATCATTAATCATTTATTTATTTCATTTTCGTCATTAAATACACTTTTGGGACCAAAGCATATACAGGTGAGAGCACCTGGTGCATGTCTGGTTGCTCAGTGTGTCATTCCACCCCTGCACTAAAGGCATATCGTATTATTTGGCCCTCTTTATGCAGAGACCTACAAGAAAATCTGTGGTCACCTACATTTCGTGGTCTTGGTTTCTGTTTTGCGTGTATTGAGGCCGGCCTCACATTAACCAGAGAACAGAACAGCCAAACCTAGGTTCAGTACTGTCAGTAATGCAACAAAGCATGGTACTGCGTATTCATTCTAGCACGTCCTAAAAGAAGGCCTCCTTTCTCCAACATTGCGATTGAAACACGCGATCAATGCATTTAAGCTTCTCTCTGCATTCTCTGTTCCTTTCCTCTGTTTCGGCCTGCTTAGCCTCCCTCTGGTCAATGTGCTACCGGCTTGAGATTAGCACATTTTTTTAGCTTTAAACACTTAGGTTTTACATTTTGCCTGCTTATCCAAGAACAAATAATGAGTTCAAAATGAAGCTTTTTAAAACCTTTTTTGATCTTGTTTTCCATTAAAGAATATATCTGAATGTATACATTTCCCATTTCTTTCGTTTTCATTTTTCCCTTTTATTTCTAATGACGATTGTTCATTGTATTCCTGTCCCCACTTAATGTTTCATATGCTGTGCTGTCTGAGAAAAAGAAAAGACTACTAAAAATAAATATAATTGATATAATTTATGGAAGATGAAGGCCTACTTACGTTAAACTATTGATAGTAATATTTGTCAACCACAACATCTACAAATCCACGCTAGAATAATTTCAGGCCAAACAATAAAAGTAAGAACCCTACCTTGGAGCGATATATATTACTCTCAGTGTGACAGGATATAGTTATATTCTGTGCAACCGGAATGACTATTATCGCATATTTTTCTCATGGATGTATATGTTTCGCTCAGCGAGCTTTTATTTAGGCTTCCGCTTGGAAACACAAGCACGTTTTTTTAAGTCGTGCTTGTTTTTTAAGCAAGAAGTCAAATTCAAAAATCGTAACAACGAATCTCTTAGTCATAGTTTATAATACGTTGTAATATGGTAAAACCATCATATTCTACTCTGGGCGATTTTAGAATAAATTAGTTGAAACTGTGAAGCAACCACGTATAAGTATGTTTCTTGGACACAAAAAATCCTAAATTTCACTATATATCGTTCCTCTCGAGACAAAGGGGCATATCTCATTTTTTCAACTTTTCTAGGAGACAAGTTTAAAGATGTTATCATAAATTTATTTTATCGTGTTCTGTCAAAATTTAATTTGATCTCGTAAATTACATGCCTCACACGAATGATTAAATTAAATTTTAAAAGAACACGATAGAACAAATAATAAGAAAAAATTTAAAGTTGACTTCTGGAAAAGTTGAGAAAATGAAATACGTCCTTTTGTCTCGAGAGGGACGATATATAGGCTTCATACACAGGTTATAACAATGTCTCTTGAAACGAAGTTGTAACTTCTAAAATAATAGGCTATAAAACTGAGATTCTGTACGATCAACAGCAAGAAATCGTTTGATTTATTATGTAATACCACCAGGGAAATGTTTCGCCATCCCAATATAAAGGCATATGTTTCTCAAATGAACTAGTCATATGATACATACCTTTTTCTTATACAATAGTACGACCTAGACTTTCAATAGTTCAACGTTCTTTGGTTTACAGGATTCCTAAACTACAGTACGAAACGTCACATACATCCATAGACTTATTTAATTGTGAAGCTGCATATAATTCCGCACTACGACATCATTTTAGTGGTTAAACTTTAGTCAACTGTTGTCAACCTTTCTTGTTATCATTTACATGTTATTATTAGTATAATAATAATAATAATAATAATAATAATAGACTAATAATAATAATAATAATAATAATAATAATTATTATTATTATTATTATTATTATTATTATTATTATTATTATTATTATTATTATTATTATTATTATTATTGTATTATGACATATTTTAGGTATATTACATATTCCAGTGTACACTGGCGCTTAGCCGTATGTGGAATTATGTTTGTAAATAAATAAACATTTCAACTTTACGTGTTAACACTTTCAATCCTAAGCCCGAGTAAGTCTAACAGTACATTTTTAATACAATAGGACGGAGCCCTAGTCTTGGTAGGGCCTTAGACGAGTCTCCCAGTTACTTTCTTCAAAGTGTGCTCGGTTGTCGATTGTGTGTGAAATTTACTTAGCCTCGTATCCAGAAAACACATTCTCTTCCTGATTTTTAATGTTGAAATTACAAACGTCTTTCAAGCTGGTAGACCATTTGCAAAGTGTACTTCAGCATATGAGCTCCATCGTAGCTAAGCGGTTAGCGTACGTGCCTTAGCTGTGGGAGACCCGGGATCGGTTCCCGATTCCGATGCTTATCTCAACACTATTCATGAACTGACAAATCGCAACTTTTAAAATAATGTAATAAATTTAGAAAACATGAACCATGGCAACAATTGCAAAGTGACAGTTGGAATCGTAAAACATGCGGTGAAAATTATTAGTGTTGCTAATTTGAAAGATCAAATAATGGACGTTTGGTGCACATTAGAAGCACTTCTAAGTTCATACTGGTTAACTATAGAACAAAAAGAAGCATACTATTGGCTTCTAAGTGGGGAAAATTTGCTATTAAAATGAGGTGTCACATGCTATGGTTTTCATTTTTTAAAACTTCACTTTAATTCAAAATGGCGGATTTCAAGATGGCTGCCGTCAAGGTTATCCTTACCGTACCACTTGCCTCTAGACATAATATGTATTAACGAAGCTTTTGTCCACTTATTATCATTAATACGCGGGTTAGAAGCGGAGGTAAAGGACTTACGCACATCATAAGCATAAATAATTAATATGCCTGTAATTTTTCCCCATACGTGCGTATCTTAAGACTAACTTCACCATTGTTTTCCTTATTTAATTCTAGCCCGAAATTATGTATCATATTACCCTATTTCCATTTAAACATGACCTTAATTCACAATGGTTGATTTGAAGATGGGTGCCGTCAAGGTCATACCTACCATACGACTTCTCCCTAGGCCTTATATGTATCTACATGGTTGTTCTTTCATTAACACTCCGTTTACAAAGGGTAGTAAGGGACTTCTGCATCTGAGGTAATCTCTAATAACTACATCACAACTCTTAAAAATTATATATAAAAAATAGAAAACATGCACCATGGCAAAAGTTTCTGTCATCACAAATAATGCATACATGTCTTGTATCGAAAAAAAATCATTGAAATCAGAGCCGGACACTTGGGTGATGTCTCTTGTAAGCCATGTTGTAGAGCAAAACAAGATCTATTATTGGGATGGAAAAAGCTTCAGTGGGATCTTGTAAGTTGGATAAAATTTCATATAATTTGCCACAAACTCAGGAACAAAAGGCTTATGGAACAAAATACTATGCTAGCTTCTGAAACAGATCGAAGTCTGTGAGCGTCTAATCTATCATTGAGATCGAAGAAGTTCGAATGAATTTCTCTCTCAGTTCCTTGAGCTATAACTTAGGGAACCAAAGCCTGAAGGACACTACATTAAGCTAGCATGTTGACGAAATCATGATGTATCGTCATTCAAAGTTTCATTGAGATCGCAGACGTTCGACTGAAGTTATTATTTAACTCCATGCGCTAGGAAGTCGGGAAACAAAAGTATTAATAACAAAAAGTGAAGTGCAGGCCAAGATTTATCATGTGAAGTTCCATCGAAGCCAGAGAAGTTCGACTAAAGTAGTTCTTCAGTTTTATGTGGAATAATGTCGGCAACTAAAAGCATGCAGAACAAAACCCTATTCTAGCTTGTGGACCAAGGGTCATGCAAAGTTTCATAGAGATTAGAAAAGTTAGATTGATTTTTTTTTTAATTTTCGTTTGCTATAATGTTGGTAACGAAAAGTCTGCGGGAAAAAATACTAGATTAGCTTGTAGAGCAAGATAAGGTATATCACCATTCAAAGTTGTATCGAGACCAGTCAATTGGATGGAATTAGTTTTTAAGCTAGACGGACTATGAACTCGTGTACCGAAAGCCTGAGGAACACTATTTGGCTAACTAGTAGGTGACTTGTTTAAGTGAAAATTATTCAGAAACATAATTTTACAGCTGATACTGAATTCACTCTCCTTAGCCATAAATGATGTCAAAATACAAGCAATAAATCCCACTAAGAAGTCAGAAATGAAGCAAACATTTGTTTAATTAAAACCAGAGATATTTTACGAATTGTATCGTGGAATATGTTTTAAAATTCGAGTAAGATATATTTACTCAACTGAAATGGAATGATTTCAACTTTGAACATCAGAGACAATTGGGAAATCTAAAATCAAAAACACGCTATATACCACCGTTGTTTTAAAAGTAACATGCTATTTCTAATATACATAAATCGAAATATAGCACATCAACTTACTCATCAATTTCAATCTCAAGCAGTAGCTATTGTTGCAAACGTTTATAGGAAACATGCACCTATTGCATCAAAATCATTCGTGAAACATATTTATTTTAAAATGAAAGATAAATTCACCTTTTATTATTTATCGAATTCAGCTCAATGCAACATAGACAGTAGGAAATATTAATTTTCTGTCGAAAATTAATTTTCTTCGTCGTGTATAAAATCAATGGGAAACAGTAATGTATACGTATGTGTGTATTCTTAGCCTAGTGGCTAACGCGGGATTTTTGTATGCGAAATCCTGGATCAGATTTACTGTGAATGTACGTGCCATAGGAACCAAACCAAGTAGCTGTTTGGATTCTAGTTTAAACAGCACGCTTTCTTGTTCCCGCACTTTAAATATTAGGTAAGGAGGAACTCTTGCGACACCTTAATATCCAGATTTCGGAAGTACGCAGAAATAACTCTGACCTGAAATTTCTTCATAAGAAAGTTAATGGGAACTTGAGATCGGAAACCCTTCTTCAAGAGCTATCCTTACGCATCCCTCCCCGCAAAATCTGTAATATCCACCTCTTCCATCTTGCCTATCCTAGGTTCGCAATTATACAGAACTCTCTTTCACAGAATACCGACCGAGCTATTATAATCATCCAGCAACTGAAGTAGACAGTTTTTTGCGAGCTACCCGGTGTTTGACAGGTCAATTAAACGCATGCTGCTCATTAATAATATTACTTTTGCACCCTTTTGTTGACATTATTATTGTTATTGTTGTTGATATATATATCTTTTATTTTTTCCTTTTTCTATTTTCCCCCTGTTTGTTAATATTTCGCTGTATAAAATGGCAAATTTATACTGTATCTGGAAATCTGTTCAATAAATAAATAAATATAGACTCGGCAATGTAAAGCGTGTTGAACGCATATTAACCTCGTCCTTACGAGCAGCGAGACTTCATCGCGAGAGAAGGGTAGTGCTGAGAGAGCGGCTTCATTTATCATTCATTAATCATCCTCTCATCTCCATGTTCTGAGCCTTACCTCTCAACACTGAGAAACGCCGCCAGACTTCTAGGTGGTTTTGTAGAGTTTGGGAAAACAATGATCTCTGAACGTCTCCCTCGAACAGAATCAATTATGCAGACATTCTGACCTGCTAGTGTGCGTTTAGTTTGTGCTGCGTAAATAAAACTTCCAATACCAAAAATAATTATCAACAATACAAAATGTTGAAAGAAATCCTCACCACTGGTCTCAAAAGCCCCTGATTATTGTTGGTCTTAAGGTATGTCTTTTATTAATTCAAGGTCTTTTTTCGTCTCTTTTGTTCTGTATTCTTCATTTTATCTAAGGCCATTTGCCTTTCGGCGACAGGAATAGTGTTCTATTGTACGTACATCCTCTTTCCTTTGACCACATCGAATCTTCGTTCATCCTACGGTGGTGACATGCCTACAAGATTGCTTGGAGAATAGCATTAGTTGTCCCTGTGATTTCTTCGATTTGGTGTTGTGGTAACCGCAGAGAATTTTCACTATTATCATATTCCACAACAACTCACGGCTTTAAAAAAATACATTTTTGCTTCCGAGCTCTCGTAAAATATTAAATCTGACTTGAGTGACACTAAACATCAAACTGATGTAGGAAATGCAGATAGGACAAATGTAGAACTTCTTGTAGTTATATATATTGGAATGAAAGAAAAATATTCTCATAGTGCCAAGCCAGAATTTAACTGTCCGAGTTGATTAACGACATAATCTATGTTGTCATAAATGAGGGTATTACATAGATGATCGGATAAGGACACAAAAAAATATGAAATGGACCGTTATTAATGGAAACAATCAATGAGGAACAAACAGAAACAAATATTCAAATTAGAGATCATTGGGCCACTTCTACTATCAGTAGTGCCGAACTGTTTATTGAATTGTGCTCGTTGAATAATTTCATTTTAGCATCTTTTGATGTCACCAACGAGAATATCAAGGACACTGGAATGACATGGCATTGGAAGTAGCTCGAATGAAAAGTAAGAGGTTAGGTGATTTGATTCGAACATAGTCACTAAGTTAAAATATTCTTATTAGAGAATGCGATCTACCAAGTTCCTATATTTGCTACTTCTCGGAAATCTGTTCGAAACAAATAACTGACTTTCCTATCAGACTCTGTGCTTTGTTTGATACAGTTGGTCTGAAGCTGACACGGCTTCATTGTCACTCGCCATATTCCTAGCATGAAACTGAACCTACATATAACGTCATCTTAACGACCTTGTCTTCGCTCAGACAAAACAGAAATCTCTATCTGTTTGCCAACCAATTTCAACTTCTCTCTGAAATATGATATTGTGGAAGACGAACTCAAAGAGAGTGAGAGAACAGTTAATGGTTTAGGATGCAAGGTTAGTTTTACACATTGACATCTCAAAAAAGTAACTTCTTCAATGAAACGTTAGTGTCACCTTTCACCGTGACATATAAAAATAACTGGTAACTGTTCACACACACACAAACACACAAAAGTTTGCTTGTACTTGCAAGTAACTTTGTCAGCAGTTTTCTATTTTATTTCTGTATGTGTGATAAACCAAAGCATGACCACCATCGGTATATTCAATACATTTCAATATCGGTAATCAACATAATTCTCCAGTTTCAAGCAGTTGCCGTCTGACTTTTCTTCCTTCGATTCATTATCGTTTGTTCGTTATATATTGCTAGTTCTAAAACTTTGTCGGCAGCTCATTAGCCTCGACTTTATAACCAATTCGAGTCACTTACTTTCTAGCCACAACATTTCCTAATCTTCCAAAACAAATGCTAAATATGTAACATTTTTTTCTTTTATTTTCTTTTTGTATATGTTAGATCACGTTTGTTCTGGCCTCATTAACCGCACGTCGAAACATAACTTTGAAGCATATTTCCAGACTGCTCCTAACACATGTTACAAAATCTGTGCTGATTAGCTTTGAATGGCAATTCCTTATCTTTTTCGCATTTACTGAGACACGATGTTTTTACAAACTTCGCGACCATCTTTATACTAGTATCACGGACGGCCATACTTCATTCCAGGGTGCCAGCTGAAACCGCTCACGCGAGGTTAGACGTTGCGCCATGGTCCATCTACTGGTACTTGCAATGAGATAAATGAGATACCATGTAACAGGTCCTGCCATTGTAAGGAACACAATTATTTTTGTTTCATGAAAATTGATTAAGTATTACAAAATATAAACCATGTTCAGTAGGGAGTTAACTCCCGCTATGTCGTTTATACTTTAGATGCAACGTTCTTCATGTAAGATTTGGTGGGGAAAAATGAAATACTCAGTTTAACTTCGCGCGATTATGTTTTTAGAGCTAAGGGAGACGATGACTAAGGCAAATTAATGATGATGAAAGAATTTGTGGAATGAAAATGTGGGAGAAAAGGGTGTTCCCGAGAAAACCCTCGGTCTCAACAAACTTACATGGCCGGGGATAGAACCAGGAACACCACCCACCAGAGGTAAGCGCTCTACCATTGAGCCACAATGGCCCTCGATTTGGTAAAAGAGAAGTTATCCCCTGGAAAGGAAGTATTTCGAAGAAAGTTTAATAAAGCAGTTACTACGTATATTGGCCCAAGACCTGATTTGAAGTTCAACGAACCATTCAGCTAAATATTATTCGTAATTCATGCAACTTTTTTTTTTTTTTTTGGTTGATTGATTCATTTATACTTGTATTGCTTATCGGCAGCCAACTCTGTAGGACAAGTTTAAATTGGAAACCGAACCAAAGTAGTGCATTCAATGGTCTCCTACCAAAACTCGAATGCGGTTTGTTTTTCATCCAAAAAGAATTGCAAGTTCTAGCCCCAAGGCATGGGAGAAAGGATGATGCTAACTTATAGAACCACGAGGGTAGTTTAATAAGTAACTTACTTTGATATTCAAAGAAACAATTGAGTTTTGTAAACGTAATTTATTTTATCGATGCAATTATCTGGAAGTACAATGCATTTGCCCCAACGTTTCTCTAGCTTCGCAATTCCTTCGTAAAAATGCATTTCCTTTAAAATACTTGCTTACTCCCTGTAGAGTCAATCCATTCTAAGTGACCAAGCATGTGCCGCTCGACCATCTCCAAAAAATCTAATTTTTTCATGAATGTTTATCCTATAACAGGGTACTTCAAAACCACAACTAATTATGGCGACGGAGCGGCTGCCGCCATTTTGCGTTTTTACGATTTTAGGCGTTTACGTACGTTGTTTTGAATATCTCAGCATGTATTTGTCCTACGAAATTGAAAATTGCTGGACGTTTCTAACTTGTGCAGAGCTAAAACCTTGATCTCTTAACATTTTTGCCTAAAACCACTTGAAGAGGGTGAAATCAAGGTCTACACTAACAACATTTTTGGACATTAAAGACATGTTTGGGAAGAGGAAGCAACTAACATAGAGGTCTGAATTTGTGTGTGCATGTAGTCCGGGACCATAAGTTAATACACAAAAAATTACAAACCTGTAGCTGCTCCCAAAGGCCTGAAAAAAATCGTAAATTTGGGGAATTATGCCAATTTCACCGTCCAATATCTCCAATGCGCCTGGATGAAAAAATCTGAAATTTTGGGAATAGTTAGTACTTTAGTATGCCATAACACACAACAAAGCGCGTTTTGTGTTTTTGAGCAGAAAGGAGTCAAAGTACTAAGTAATGACGTCATACTCTAGGAGGTGTTTTGTTCATAAAACCTACTGAAAATTTGTTGTTGTGGAGTAAAATAACGCAGGATGAATGGTTAGTCCAGTCAAGGCTCTCAAGCTCGTTTCTTTCCTCTAGTAGTTGTAACACTGTCTTATCACACCCACAGCAGCGCTGATGAAGAATGCCGCTATCAGCAGAAGGCGAGGAAAGTCAAAATGCACACTTGACAAAAAAAAAAAAAAAAAAAAAAAAAGTCCGTAAGTACTCTTTGCTCTTGCTGTTTGATATATCAATGATATTTAATCATGTTTATTTTTAATTTAAATGTCAAGTCATGTAAGAGACTGTTGTCCTTTCGTTTGATCTACATTCCGCAGTGAGTGTTTACAGTGAGTAAGGGGGATGTAGATCAAACGCCACAAGTTTGTAAATTTTTGTGTATTAAATTATGACCCCGGACTACATGCACACACAAATTCATACCTCTACATCAGTTGTTGCCTCTTCCCAAACATGTTTTCAATGTCCAAAAATGCTACCGTAGGCCCTGATTTCACCCCCTTCAAATGGTTTTAGGCAAAAATGTTGAGATCAAAGTTTCAGCTCTGCGCGAGTTGGAAACGTCCAGCAATTTTCAACTTCCTAGGACAAATAGATGATGAGATATTCAATACAACGTAAACGCCTAAAAGAAAAAAAAAATCGCAAAATGGGATGGCGTATCTACGTCGCCATGGGATGTTGTAAAAAATAGTTAATTGTGGTTTTGAAATACCCTCATATAGGTTAAACATTCATGAAAAAAATATTATTATTATTATTATTATTATTATTATTATTATTATTATTATTATTATTATTATTATTATTATTATTATTATTATTATTGAAAAGATCGAGCGGCAATTTTTCTTTTTTCTCGATCACTTTGCATGGATTCATCCTGTACGAACTGATAATTTGACTCAAAATTTGGTCCTGCCAGGAATATTTTGAGTTTCTGGAATATATAGTAGGTAAATCTGGTAAATATTCAGGATTCACGACTCGACCAATTTTTGCTCTGCAACTCGGCTTTATCTCTACTCAAGAGTGAGTAACGCCCACACCCATCTTGGGCAAAGTTTTTTTTTTTTTTTATGTGCTTTACATTACGGAAAATGAACCGAACCACTCAATTGAGTGACTTATAGTTTCTATTAATTCCCTCTCTTTCATTCGTCTGTTGGCTAAAACCAAATCATGACCTTTATCAATGATTTTGTGTGTCACAACTGATTTCGGGCTTCAGGATATACATAGTACATCTTTTATGTTTGTTGTCATTTACCAAAGATCGAATAGTTCCAAAGGATGAATATGAGTCCTCCCAATGTAGGTAAAGTTCTCTCATAAATTTCCTTTGCTATTTTCCCTTCCAGAAAAGATAATTGAATCAAACCACAAATTCGAATTTTATCCATTTTTCAATGGTAGTCGAAACACTTCTTGTTAAGCAACTGTGAAACAACGAATCACTGTCAGAATGACTTAATATAACAGAGTATTTGTTCATTGAAAAGAAACTATATGACTACATATAGGGATGAAATTAGCACCATGTATTAGTATATGAATCAAGTAAATTATAAAACTGCCCTCGTATATGAATGTCGTCAATAACACAGATCAAGTAAATGTTATTATACTAATTGAAATCCCCATTCTTCTCATGGAAGGAATGCGTTTATGGAAAAGATTTGTAAGATATATTTGAATTTCTTTTTCTCCCTTTCGACGCGTATTTGAATCGAAGTGAAGTAATGAAAATTAAGTTCAAAAAAAGTTCTACCTATTGAATTCAAAAATACATTTCGGACGGTACACTCGTTATTTCTTGTGAAACGTTTATAACACTTTCCAATCAAAGCTAAATAATAAATCCCAGGTCAACGCAAATTCTAAGTATGTTTAGAAATACATTTTAAACGGTTCAAACATATGCCCGCTTGTTATTTTATGATTACAAACTTGAAAGTAAATTCTGAAAACTACGCCCCAAATGAAAAATTTCCGATAACATTGAAGCACGAGCTCAATAAGTTTTAATGAGGTGTTTATATTCCGAGTTTTATCTCTATAAAATAAGAGGTTCATGAGATATTTTTGGCGTACATTGTAATCCTCATCATCCCGCAGGATCGCCATTTTAATGAGTCACATTCAGTGCCGGATTTACGTATAAGCTAAACAAGCTATAGCTTAGGGCCCCACCCTCTTGGGGGACCCCCCCCCCAGAAAATTTAAAGACAAAAACTGGCTATAAGATAATTTCCAAATAATGAGAAAAACAAATAAGATAAAAACGCACATACAAGAACGGTATTTTGTATTATTATGCACTAGGCTCTTATGAAGCAAGTAATGAGGGCCTTGCTTGTAATGGGGCACTATTTCCCAACCGTACTTGTAATGGGGCCGTTACCCAACCTTGCTTAGGGGCCCTGTTACCCAGCCTTGTTTATAATGGAACCGCTGTTGACCAGCCCTACTTGAAATGGGGTCACTGTTTCCTAGCCCCGCTTGTAATGGAAACCCTGTTTCAGAGCCCCACTTGTAATGGGGGCCCTGTTTTCCAGCTCAGCTTATAATGGGGCCCAGTTTCCCAGTCCTGCTCACAATGGGTCTCGTTTCCCAGCCAGGATGTAATGGGGCACTTATTTCCTAACCTCGCTTTTAATGTGACCCCTGTTTGAGTCATGCTTGTAATGGGAACCTTGTTTCCCAGCCAATACATTTAGCTACTTTAATAAGACTTCACAGTACCATAACTTTAATAAGTGTTATTTATGGTATCTTGTACTTTTATGCCAAAATAACTCTAGTGTGTCTTTCTTGTATTCTTTAGAATACGACAGCAAACCGGGGCTAGTAACAGTAAATTCATTCAGAAGAAGACATGAAACAACATGTTGGCGAAAGAGTAATAAAATATCAAGAAATTACAACCCTAAGTGGTGATACTTTTTATATCGCAAAATTATAGATATTTCGCTGTATACATTAGAAGTAGTGTCAAGAAGTATTTTTATAATATTCAGAGTTACCATCCGTGACACTTATTTTCGTAGTGATCTATAGAGTATCAATAGTGCTTCATTAAAGGAAAGAGGAGCAGCATGAATCATTCGTTTTAGGCATCTGAGTTCTTCGCTTTTATATGTTAACAATGCACTGTATTTTATTATGCATTGTTGTGTTCAGAACTGCTCAAGTGAATTTATCTTTCGTAAGATAATAAGCAGCAGTCTGAATGTGTTAGGATTATCGGCACTAAAATAATTTTAGTTAATACACAGCAAGATAAAGTACCTAAATCTTTTTACGTCGCAGTAAAAAGAAGCTAATTCCAATATTTATAGGTTTGATAATCATTTTAATCTTAACAGTGACGTTTTTCAACGATATTTTCACGATTTTCAGCGAATTTGCGTCGTACTACACCTCATGTAATTTTCGGGAGTTGCATTCCATTTTGGCCTGAGTTGCTCTAGTAACTTGACCTGAAAAACTCATACGATTGGTTGAAAATGAAATTGAGCTTCAAGCAATTGTGAAGTACCTGTGTATTAACAGTGATGTGATTGTGAGATGACTGTGTAAACTCTTAACTTAATTCTCTAAATTCAATTACTTTATTAAATTACATTTATCAACGACAGAACTATGAACATTTAAAATCCAATGGAACAAAACTTTTTATTAATCTTGTACATTGCCAGACAGCTTGAATAAGCATGCATTTGTTAATTGTGACTTTTGAAATGGTCAATAAACTCGACTAGTTTCCTTCTTGCCTTTCTGCGTTCTTTTTCGCCTAGATGGACACATCCTGGTTCACTGAACGTCAAACTCATTATTTTTCGATCCAGTAAAACCATGGGGACACATCGATTGGGGGCATTTGACACAAGGCTTAGAAAGGTGCAGGATCGTCGTGAAAGGCACGTCGCTCCATTGAAGAACAACCAATCCATGTCTTGGGAGTGCCATTCTGTTGGTTTATCACCGCAGATTCAGTAGAGTCCAATATCTGACTAGTGGAATGAAGGTGTAGAACATCATTGGAAACGCATCAAGACGAGAGAACTCGACGCCCCTGGCAATCCAGCAGGATTGAGTTCCAGTTGTTGGCTGACTCTAGTATATCCAGGCTCCTCCAGGGAAAACCATTCATCATCCAGATGACCAGGACGACACCAAGTTAATCGGATCTATCAGGCTAGTGCTGTTCCTTTATCTCTTAATCATAACCTATCTCTCTCTCATCTATTTCCCCAACTAATCATTTTCAAAATCAAAACATTAGAATTTGATTTAAATTCAATCATATCTTTGCAGATAAATACCGTGTTGTGCATCAGTTTCGTCCCCAACTTGTTGCATTCATTTGATGAGTATTTTAGAGATTATTCTGAGCTACAACTGATGGCACAGCACCGGCACACAATATGTACTAACCCTGGTGATATTCAGACTGTATTTATCTACATTGGATCTCTGGAAACGTTAGAAACTTTACCAAAAAAACAACTTGAATAGAAACAATTTTAAATTAGAAATGTTGTCACCTCCACGTATAGAAGTATGGAGTGGAATTTTGATCATGGCTTAGAAGGAAGCAGAAAAGATCTGTAAGATTCTTAATTGGGAGAAATTAAACTACAGCTAACTTTACATGTTTTCTGTAATATCTTGCAAAATAGACAAAAGTAATCGAAAAGTGAAAACACACTGGGCTAGACATTTTAATTTTGCATGAGATACCGTTACTATGATTCACCAATCTGCTTTCGTTTTGCAACTATTTATAGCTTCGGCATTTATTTGCGGCTCTATGAAACTCTACTGTCCTAATGAACAGTGTGAACTACTGTGATGATATTGACATTATATAAACACATTCTATTAACTACAATTGTATTGTGTGTAAGTTATAAGATAATGTCATATTAAAAATTTTATATACAGGGAAGGTCAACAAGATGGGCCCGATTTCAGAAATTTGTGTAAAATCTAACAAACACATGTTATTATGAAACATGTGCTAAGAATGGTTAACTGTTAAAGTTTTCTTGGAATTCACAAATTTTCTATTTGAGCACCTCGCATAACACGGCACACATCAGGCCGATAGTCTAATTCCTGCCAAACCCTTTCCAACATCTTCCGGTCAATATCAGCAATGGCTGCTGTGATGCGGGCAAACAGGTCATTGAATGTTGTTGGTAATGGTGGTAGGTACACATGGTCCTTTACAAAACCCCACATGAAGAAATCACATGCAGTCAAGTCATGTGCACACTAATTACAGATGTGTTTATATGATAATGAAGCACACAGAAAGATCTCTGCCTTTCATTCAACGCCATTTTTCTTAACTGCTCGCTGTTGATTCCTAGCAGCAGGAAGTGTAAACATTTGGTGGAAACTAAACTTTGCAGGTTACCCTTTCAAAGCGCATGCCTCACAATAACATACCAGTATGTTTAATAGATTTTATAGAATAACTTTATGAAGTCGGGTCCATCATTTTGTTTTGTCCTGTATAATTATTAACAGTTTGCACAATATATTGGCACCTCTTATTATTTCACGCTACCAAGCTTCCAGAAACTAGATTATGAGCCTGTATTTTATTTCTAAAGAATTTTGTAATGTGTTGTAGACCCCCTAAATGTTGTAGTCTGATCAATATGTAAGTTAATAAAATACATATTTGATGTGTAAACGTATTTTGATATTTATTAAGTCCATAAATTGAAATATAGCATATATATTGAAAGCCCAAAAATGCCGACATTTTATCGCTGAAAAAGAAAGCTAGATATATAAAGGGCCATATTACTTTGAATAGCTTAGGGTCCCATCAAATCTAAATCCGGCACTGGTCACATTACTATAACAAGTCGACCCGAGCCAAGTAGTTTGTTTAAAAAGACTTATTTCAAACGGCTCGGTGGTTTTCAAGAGATAAGAGATACTTATGAGATACACAATTTTAGGCGAACATTTTAAATTCTCTCTCTCTCCTTTAGAATAAGCATTTTAATGGAAGTGATAGTATATAAATCCGATTTCATCCAAGTGCTAACTATATTTCTAATTAATTCGAAGCGGTTTAGCCATTATCCCGTGACGATACATCAAGCAATATCGATGTCATGGTTCTATATTTAGAATATAGTAGAAATTATATTCCTCCCCCCTTAAAAGGAGAATTTAAAAAATGCATGAACTTCTGTCCACTTATTTTTAATGAGAAGTTTTTATGCCGTGTTTCATGTTGCTAATTATTTTGCGCGCTCCTGAAATGCTCTTTTTAAGAAAACTTTAACCCTTCGTAAAATACGAATTTTGATCAGTATGACGCGATAATAACCCAACTAAAGGAAGGTACTAATTACTCATATGTTTCATATGAAACGTTTCATCATTTTTTTCCGTGAAGATGAAATACACAACGTTGATTTCATTTTCATAAATATAACACAGGTCACTGTTCTGTTCTTCATAAGGGCATAATAAAGTCTAACAAATACTACATTTATACGATCAAGTATGTCCCTGTCCGTGGCATAGCATCATCAATTATTGGTAAAGTTCTGCCAGGTACAATGATTGAAGAAAGCGGAGCGGTGTGAGTTTGGCTCGCCCTTAACCTCTCTCTTTCTCTGTCAAATCTCAAGTTACAGAGAATCACATATTCAATTATCAGGGCCGGATTAAGGGAGAGGCTTAGGGGTGCTGTAGCCCCGGGCCTCCACTCTGATCAAAATCTCAACTGTCTGTCTGAAAAGAATCATACAAGATACAATTATTACCATAAATTAACATTTGACCAAAAATATGAAATATATTCCCTTAATTTTCCTGCTGAACTTTCACAGAAACGTCTTAGGCGAAGTGAGCGAGGGCCACATATTTATTCTAGAACTGGGCCTCCAGATGGGTTAATCCGGTCCTGTCAATTATGTTAAACGAAAAGTCTAATCACCAAATTTCGTTTCCTTCAACTTGAAGTACGGTATTCCAATATAGACCCAAGTTTTTTGCTATATTGCTATAGTAAGAACCCCTAATATGAGGACAGTTACCTAAATATAGACCCCTGCCTATCTTGTGAAGAAAAAGTTGCAATCTAGTGGAAGCGAGCTAAAACAAAAGGAAATAGCCCCCCACAACACACGAGCTCGTTATGTGGAAAGTTGTTAGGATAGTAGAAGCTGGAAGAAATTGTCCCCCACGAAGTTTTTTTTCTCTTTTTTTTTTAATGTTCACACATTAGGCGCTGAAAATGGAGAAGATAAGTTGATTTTCATTCTATCTTTACTTTCTTTTATACCAGTGAATATGTATATTGTAACATGTAGTTAGTTACCATTTTTCTTCCAATTACATTTGAGATGGTGTTAATCATTTGTACATCGGTCGAATGTCTTATTATGAGATCCTTAACGGGTTCAGTATATAAGACCGATCTCATAATGTGACCCGTATAGTAATATTGGGTCCTATATTAGGAGCTCATTTGTTATCGATATTTCCGTATTCACAAAGTAGTCTTAGACTTAACCTTTACATAGATTTTGTTGGCATTGTGCTGTCATTTTGGACACATTTCTTCTCATTTGGTGCATATTTGCACATTAAAAGAAGTGGTCAAAAAGCGTTGCAGTTTATGTGCACAAAAAGTGTAAAATTTTACAGTGTGTATATTCTAAAATTGAAGAAAATGATTTAGATTGAAAGTGTAACGTTTTATATTTTTGTATCATCACATGATTTGGCTTAAAGACAGTGTTGAATAGTGAACTAATATAAGAATTATTTTAAGATTACACATAAAGTCGGGGTTTCTTATTAGGTTTCCCTCATAAAAATGGCAGTGTAGCAATTTGGGTCACATTTTTCAATATAATTTTTTTACTTTTATATTTTTATGTATTCCAATAGTTTGTATTGTAAATTAGATATCCCACAGAACATATTAAAGTAGCAACAGTGTTTGTTTATGCTATAATTAACCAGTATATAGCATCTTAACTTTTAGGGTCTCATATTCGGGGTTCTTACCATAATAATTTCAACCCCACACCTTTTCTTCTTTATATATTTTCTTTGGAAGTAAATTATTAAAAAAAAATACTCACCCAATTATTTAATTATTTTAAATTAAAAGTCTAAGTATCGAATTATATGTTTCTTATATCACGTCAGAGAAATACCCATCTTATTATAATACTTGCAACATTCGATTTCCCTTGTAGCTAAGTGGTTATCGTATGCGTCTTTGGCGTGGGAGACCCAAGTTCGACTCCAAGCTAAATTATGTGGTTCAGATCCCACGTTAGACTGTGGGTTCACGACTTATATAGCCTCGCTCCTGAAAAGGACGCTAAAATCAAACCAAATGAAATGGTTGCCACCTCCATTTTTCTCTCTTCCTCGTGCAATTCGTAGAATTCCATCCTCGCTTGTATCTGAGTCACAAATCCTATGTGATCTCCAACTTTCAAGTTTCTAGCTTAAGAATTTTAGTTTAAGCTTTGGTCAAGCAGTTAGTTAGGACTTCTTTTGTATACATATATGCTGTGTATGTATATAGTAAAGATGCAAAAGATGGATTTTTAGTCAGAAGTTTGGAGAAGAAAGAAAAGTTTTGCTTTATCTAACTGTTTATAACCATTTTGTTTAAGCAGCACTTTTGTCTACCTGTACTGGATTTTGCAATTAAGAAAATATGTTTAAACATTCTGTACTTGTGAGTCCTATGCTCTATATGTACTGATGCCCTATGTACTTATGAACGATAAACTTTGTTCCAGGAAGTCTACAACACTTTCAGAACAGTTATTGCTAAAGCAATTAACATCTTTACTAAAGGAGTTTTGTCGTTGAACGTCAAAACTAATAGCGCTATAAAAAACTCGCTCGAATAATCTATTGCGTTCACGATTTGGATTTTTCTTTCCTATTGAATGCTATATTTTCTTAGATTCTTGATTACTTTTCAGGATTTTCTCTTCAAAATTAAATAATGAAATGTTTTCTCGTGTTATAATGAGAAAAGAACGGTGGAACGTACTGCTATCTTTCTAGCAAAATTCTTTTTTAAGAAGCCCAATTTTTCCTTGGCAAGAAAGCTACGAAGAAAAGAAACTTCAATTTTTCTTTAAGTTCTTTTTCTTTTCCTCGAGCCATAGCATCTTTCACAAACAGTCTAAATCTTTTATTTACAGCTTCATTATTCGCGGTTTCAACATCTACTGGGAAAATACTGTAAATGCGACCAATTTCTGCATTCACGGAAAAGAATTTCATTATTCGAGGATCAAAAATAACTTACACTAATTCATTTCTAACAATACCTGGAAATATTATATATATATATATATATATATATATATATATATATATATATATATATATATATATATATATATATATATATATATATATATATATATATCGTAAGTAAACACAAAGCAGTTGCTTTAGGTATGCTTACAATGTACTATTATTAAAAAGGAAGTGCCTTTTGGCTTAACATTGATTGTCGAAGCCCCATTCGAGTGTCGGCAAATACACTTGATGTTTTTTTGTTTTTTAAATATACTTGTTGTTTTATGGTTTGGCTTTAAGATTGACATTAGAAATTAGATTTCTCTGCTAGCGGCATCTATGACCATATTAGGCTGTCACATATGAGGGATGAAGTCCTTCGGCAATCACACTTCTCAGAGAATGGTGAGAAAGAAAGGAATTTTGAAGAAAGTAAACGGCCTGGGACCATTATACTAGCTACCATTCCGGCATTTGCCTGGTGTAAATGAGGAAGGCCTCACTCAGAATGGCTAGCCTGAAAAAATCTTTTACAAGTTTTAGACCGAGTTTCCTACCGGGAATCACACCATGAACCACTTTTACCAACCGTCCCAATTCTTGTCGGAACTGTACCGATTTCTGACTTATTTGTCCCGACACTTGTCGGGACGCGCATATCGTCCCGCTTTATCGATTTTCAAAGTTAATTAATACTTTACTGGGCCATTTTTTCAAAGGAATAACTTACTAAGGCATAATTTCATTCATTCTTTAAAGAAATTGATTTGTTTGTGAAAAATCAAACATTCTAGTCTACATAATTTTCTTTTTAAACATTATTTATGTTAAATAAATTACAATTGTTTTGAATTGAATTTGTTGTATGATGATAACCAAGAATAACACTTGATTTTAGTAACACTTTTTGTCAGTAATTAATTAACAATGTTATGCACTCATTTGCGATTAAAAAAAAAAAGTATGTATAGTTTTCTCTTTAAACTTTGTTTATATTAAATAAATTGCAGTTGTTTTGGTTTGAATTTGTTGCATATTTATATTACTCATACGTAGTAATGAGCGGTGAGTTGTAAAATAATAATAATAATAATAAAAAGAAGGTACCACATTCATTCAGGTTTGTTTATTCAGCTCATTGTTAACATTGTTTTCAACGACTCGCTGTACGTGTAGTCGTCTCAGGACGAGGGCGGCGATTCAACACCGATTCTCCCGTCCCGATTTTTTCTTAAGAAAAGTTGGCAACCCTGCCATGAACAGCTCGTACCAAAAATTTTGCGTTTTAATCAGTTGCAATAATACTTTCAAAGAATTGGCAAATATTTTCTCAGCTCTTTTCATCACTATTTATACATCCTGAATATTATAATATCGAGTAACAGTAAAAAGAAGATATTTGCCACCAGAACAATAAATGTTTTTGCCGCTTGCGGCTAAAATGGTGAGACATTAATATCTGACTTTCGTTGTTTTCACACCAACTAATCAAAATGTATGAATTATCAAAAGATACCAAGAGAAAGTCAGGAATTCTATAGCTTTGACTTTGTTGTCTCGGAAAAGTGTGTGATCCAAAATTAAAAAAAAAAAAAAATCGAATAGCATTAACGGTATTGATCAAAAGAGAGAGCATTTATGTTGTGTAATAATTCATGAGAGAACTAAATGTTTTTACACGCCTTTCAAAGAACCTACTTCTGAAAACCCGAGTAGAGGATTTCTAGCATCACAAGGTTGGCTTAACAAGATCAAAGTGCAACACTCATTCAAATAAAAATTGTGAGGACAACTGTATTTGCAAACTCTACACCAGCAACAACATATCCAGATGAACTTTTAAAGTAAATTTCTGAAGACGGATGCAAACCTTCACAAATTTTTCATGAAGATAAGACAGCTTTATTCCGGATAATTGCCAAATACTTTTTTCAATGTTTTTATTTAGTGTTTTCAATGATTCCACGTTATAAACAGTACCTAAACCAAGGATTTTATAAAATAGAGGATTTGCCCATACGTACCTTCATCATATGAACTCAATGAAGCTATAAAACAACCGAGCATCGTCTGAACTGGTACGTCTGATTGGCTACTGTCGTTTCCGCCATGATTGTTGACTCGAAACATTGCGAACTCAGTGGCGCGGAGTGGGCGGAGCAGGTGTGGTGAAGCTGTGACGTATGGCTTCACGATTTTCTTGTTTGGGCAGATCCTCTATTTTGTACATCCTTAACCTAAACACACATGCTGTTGCATTTAAACACAGGCAGTGTTGCCAGTGCGTGTCGTAAAACTTCAAAAACCACGTTTTCGCGGGTACGCCATTAATGATAGAATTCTGGACAAGCTAGTGGTGTAAATGAACTTTTCTTCCTTGACTACCGATCCAACCCACAAATCCGCGCTGAAATTTGTGGGCTGTATGGCCATGGACATGTTTGACATGCGATTTACCATGATTTGTCAATATTTTTTTTACACTTTTACTTACATTTGCCAACACTGAATGTACACACGTAGACATCATTAGCTGCTTTTATGTTTTAAAATATCTACATGGATCAAGCTAAAAATTGGTGTATCATTTATATATGTATCTCATACCGTTCAAAATTTAGCCTATACCTAATTTCAACTTTGGGACACCCTGTATAAACCTCCTTATTGAAAAGTAAAAGTCCTGCACCTGAATTTAAATCGTCAAGAAACAGAGGCACATTGCAGTTTTATTTATCTTAGTTTTAAGTATCACGATTATGATGCTCTTTAAGCTAAGAGAGACGATGATTAAAGCAAGGGAATGATGATGGGTGAGTTAGTGGAATGAGAATGTGGAGAAAACGAGAGCACCCTAGAAAACCCATGAGCTCGATGTTGTCCATCACAAACTTAATTGGCCGGACCCATCAAAGACACACGCTCTACTACTGAAGCAGGGTATCCCCGCAGTTTTGTTTAAATACATCGCGAGATTGTTTAATTAAGTCAGTAATGTACTACTGACCATTACATACTCGTGTTGTTAAAAGGAAAGAAACAAGAATGAGTTATCAATGCTACGATGTGCAAACAAGAGAATCTGAGTTACTGGTATCGTTTTCAAGGTTTGGTTTGAGAATTGTATTATGCCTAATGCTGTAATTTATATAAAGAATAGTAATTTACATTTCAAGGCGGTTCAGCTTTTTGGATAACGCATCAGGCCGTTGTATGAGATTCAAAAACGGTGGCCTTTTTGCCACCAAAAACAATATGTCCTTACTTCAACCCATCGGCCAAAGAACAATTCAAGCCTCTAACCTCTTTCACATAAAGAGAACCAGGACCGTCGCGTGGGGGCGTCGGGCCGACAAATCAACAAAATTCAAGGAATTATGTTGGTAAATGATTTTTTTAAAATTATGTTAATTCAGATATTTTAATAATGACCCAGGCCACAGCTAAGTAAAATTGCCGGTATTGTACTTAAAAAATCGTATAGGATTCTGTGAGAAAAGATTTTATCTTGGAAAACTGACCGAGATCTACTACTTACTACTACTTAGTTCTTATCCGTATGACAGTTTGGTACAAACTGAAGAAACTTCAGTATAATTTAATAATATTTCTTTATTCCTATTCAGTCCAAGAAATGCTCTAATAACAGAATAAATATCTTTTAAGTCATTCAATTCTGTACTAACGTCATACAACAACTGTGTTTATTAACTATCAGGGACGTAGCCATAGAGGGGGCTCAAGGGTCCCACCCACTAAAATGGAAAAATAAATCTTAATAAAATTCAAATTTAGGCTATCCTATATTGGTTTAAACTCGAAACAGTCTTTAAAAGGGCATTACGATGCAATTTTAAGGCTTAAATTTTACAGAAAGTTTCGAAGGGTACTGTCGAACCTCATGTACTCGGGAGGTATTTCCAGATATCCTTTCCCGGTGTCCCCGAATTGGGTCCTTGTCAACTACTACAAGGTCAACAATACAAATCGTTGTCGTATCCACCAAACATATATATATATTTAAATAGTTTTCTATTTTTTATATTTATGTAAGAATGCCTGTCCCATTGGCATTTTAGTAAGTTAAATCTGATTAAGAAGTAGCCTATTTACACTAAATAATGGCCCAAGATTTTTATGTTATCATTATATGATATTTACACTACAGGTTTTGAAACAACGTGTCGTTAGCATTTTCTTGCAGAATACACATTAACAAACCGTACATTTTGATTTTGAACATAAATTTATAATTGTAGGGTTGAATTGAAGCAAACGCAGATAATTACAAACGTTACCTGAAAAAGTTACATCGCAAGGAAATAAAAGTTTTTTAAATTCTTTTTATAGCAAAATCCAGAAAATTACAGTTTTTTTTATCACTTTCATATTCGGCTTTAATATTTGTACACTGAGAAAAAAAATGTAAGTGGCGTACTTAAAAAGATAGGTCACATGCGTAATTCCTGTAGTTTTTGGACTTAACATACAGCAGACGTATAACTGAAAACGCATGTTTTATAATACTTTCTGTATAAGTGTTCCATCTATGCGTACTTTCCGTATGACACAATATAGGCGGTCAGGATCTCACATACAAATGGACATATATATAACATACAGCTGAGGAATGTAACATAAGTATAAGCATGTGATATACGGAAAACTGTTAGATGCCAGACATCCTGCAACGGCTTGATATAACGTCCAAGGGCAGTGCCTATGTAGCATAGCATACGGATAACGTATGCTCCGTACTGATTTCTGTAGTAAGTAAGAGGATAACGTATATTTGTACAATATACCGCTGTCCGGAGAACGGATTTTTCTCAGTGTATTACTATGTTGATGTGTATTAAGTTCAAAATAAATAAGAATAGCACACGATTTCAATATTGACATAATACTAACTTCTTTTATCTCACATTCCATATTTAAATCTAGGAGTTCAGAATTAACTCTGGTTGTTTTTCATAACACACCGGGGGGAGGGGAAGGGTTGCATCTGCGAATTCTCGCTCCGGGCGCTTACAAACCATGCGACGGCTCTGAAGAGAACCCTAAAGTCATATTTGACACTATGGAAAGCATTCTGAACATGGATGTCGTGGCGGTATGTTGAATAAATCTGTAACTAGGGCATTTTGACTACGAACCATGAAAACGATTCTAAACAAATTGTACAAATAATGACTGTATTGAAATTTCAAATAACATAGGATGAGACAGTTTCGCACAGTTGAAACTGAATCACGTTTAAGAATTTGTTGAATCGTAATATGAAAACTTTGCTGAAACGGAATTAGAAGAAATGGTTGAGATTGATTTTAGTGAAGGACCTACAACCAGACCTGGAAAAACAACATTGAATTTATAACGATTCTTCTGGTTCTTAATCACATTAATATTGATCCATTAAAATACACCAATTACCTTTTTTTCACTTGATTTAATAAATATAATGGAGAAGTGTACATTTTACTTTCTACACAAATTTCTAATATGTCTGCTTAACTCACTCAATAATTCTATTTATTTTTGTTGTCATGACGACGACATCGAGATTTAGATTACATAAAAACATTTGAATAATCTTTTTATATATTAACATCATAACTATATTATTTCTTTTTCTTTCTCTTCTTCTATTAGCAGAACCTGCCTAGTGTATATTTAAAATATTCAAAACACATTATAGCCCAAAATTAGAAGTTAATAATTGTTACAAGTAAAAATATACAACATACCGTTGTAAACTAAAAAAAAAAAAAAATGCGTGAATAACTAAGAATGGCTAATGATCTCCGTGGCTTTTTTATAAATATTGATGCACCTATAGACAGAAAATTAAAAAAAAAAATCATCAAGCCACTATCGAATAACAGTTTGAATTCTAAGATCCTTTAAACACTACGAAATAAGGAGAAATAACTAAATTTGTTAAACCACTAAATAAAACTAATAATTAATTACGTTAATTTTGTTAAGAAACTTTTGTTTAAAAAAAATTCTATCATTAATACTTTCTAATATCGTAAGGTGGAAACGTATATCTTATATGTCCGTACATTTTCTTATTACCTATTCTCAATTTCCTCATTCGCGGCATATTTACGGAATACATTCCCCGTAAATAATCATCACTGACAGTATATTGTTAATTAAAAAGTTACAAAGCAGGAGAACTCCAAGAAAGATAGGTCAGACACGAAATCAATACAGTAAGGTTATAGCTGAAACGAAAGAAGACATTCTTTATGTTACATATGCTTGTAATATACTATCCTTTAAAAGTGATAAAGAGAGAGAGAGAGAAAAAAAAAATAAATAAACGAAATTGCCACTAATCACTGTTTGAAAAGGCTTATATTCTTATCTGCAATTATATCAAGTGTATTAATATCTTACTTGATATAGTATTGAGAACGAGGCCCGAACCCACGGGGGTCTAGCCCGAACCCACCGTCTCTATAAATTTTTGCTGGTCCCCCTACAATTTTTACGGTAGGCTTGAATATGAACTGTAATATAGTGATGAATTATAATATGGTTAGATCGGGCCTCCCTAACTTCAACCCTAGGGGAGAAATTTTGGGGCTGGCTACCGGCCTGCCGAGAACTTGGTAAACAATTTACTCAAGGAAATATTCCTACGTGATTTTGATAGTGTAATTTTAAAAAGAGATGAGCGGTCAGGTTTATTTCAAGCAAGAATAATCTTGTGATTATAGATAACACAGAAGGTAGAATGTACAGTATGGGGTAAGCCAGCTTTGACTTTGTTTCGAAAAATGTTTTGTGGTATTTATAAAAAGCAAAAGACAGACAGAAACTGCGAAATATTTGGTACTCAGAGTAAACAGTAAATTTTGAAGCCAAATTTTGTAAATGAACGATTTCAAATTAAAATAGAAAACTGAAATCGAAAGCAAAATTACGTTGCATTTTACGTCTTTGAAATTCAGATCATTTTATCTACGTGATTTGTGTACGTGCCGACGTTTTACAGCTATTTCAACTTCCAAAACCATAAAATTACTATTACTCAGAAGATTACTTTCACTTGATGGCAAAATGCAATACAGAGAGCTATAGGTATTATAGCATGCATATTTATTCTAAGTAGATTTCACTCTCTCCTCTTAACCCTTGTTATCTTCAACCTATCTTTTCGCATGTGTCCTTCTCTTTTTGTTTTTACTGATTCTCTTTTCGTGTCATCTTCCGTGTTTATGCATTCTTTACAATTCCTTTTGCTCAAGTACCGCGCAGACTCGTCGCTTCCAGAATGCCGTCGCTTGGAGAACCAAAGTTTCTCGTACGCTCGTCAGTTTGTCCGAATCACTGCTCCACGTGTTGTTCTCTCTTACGTTACAAGTGCGCGTTCTCTTTGTGTGCGGCAGCAGCCAATATAACGATATTACTTACGTTCAAGTGGTGTGCAATGCACGAAATTTTAAAACGTTGCATAAGCGTAATACATTATTAAATGTTTAGTCAAATTTTCGATTACTTATTGACTTTTCAAATTGTTCTGCCCAATTCATTTTATGTTTGAATAGTATTGAGCGTGTGTGTTCCTGCGTTTTCATTAATGTATCTAACTGTTGTTTGTGGATAACGTGGATTTTGTGCTTCATAATTAAAAAAAAACTAATGAGGATTATAATAATTCATCATTGTTAAATAATTTATACTGGTGAACGAAGAACGCTTTGTTTCCCTTAATGAAAACATTGTATTAGAACTCATTATATGTAAACTTCGGTAAGTATAAAATGTTTTCTTCCTAAACTACTAATTTTATTTGAATTATTATTTCTCTTGTGTATCGTAAATGTTTAGAGGAGCATTTTACAAACCTTTTATTATTGTTGTTGTTTATATTTTGGAAGACAAATTGGTAATTCCTGGATCACATCTATATAAAATTAACTTCTTACGTGCCGGCCAATGACTTAGATATAAAGGTTCAACTCTGCTTTGTTGGGTTTCTGATTTAATTCCACTTCTCGCCAAATGGGCTGTTTGGTGAACAAACACCGTGTGGAGGACTTTGTTCGGGTTCTACCGTTTCCTTCCACTTTCTTCGTTGCACTATTTTCGTTCATTATCATTATCACATTCTATCTTGGTTTCGAAGCAGAAATATGCCACTTTAAACTATTTTTGGGAGTGGGTAATAGCAAATTATTTCGTATTTTGATCATAAAGAAAGTTTAGCTACAGAGCTGCACTTGTCTGACTATTACTACAACAGTCTTGTTCTTAAAATAGTTATTCTTATCGTTTTCAAAGCTATAAATATTAAACTTCTCTATGCAACGTGTATTGTTTTCCGTAATGTCCTAATTTCCTTTGGACACACCCGTCGCGACACACTAGTATGCTAAAACATGTCGTTTGAAAATGGTTAGTTTAGAGTCAGTGGTTTTGGTGTTTTGGTCCATTGGCCAACTACCAGTCATGACACAAAATTTTCAACGGTGATGAAGCATTGTGAAATAACCGGGAAGCTACTTAATTAAAGAAATGGGGAAACACAGTCTAGAAGCTCAGAAATAATAGTGACATGTCAATATGCAGACCACTATTTAATGGATAGTAACGCCGTAAAAAAAAAATATTATTTTCCTGCTTCGTTTTTTTTCCTTTCTTCAAGTTTCCACTACTTCTTAATAACTGAGTAACATTTAAGTGCAGTAAAGAAACCAAATGTACTAAGAACCGTGCAAAAAGGAAGAGAAAAGCTGCTTAGAACTATACGATGATTTTATTCTTGACACTTTCGAAATTTTATGAATTTGCAAAGTATTTAAGCATTTTGTATTTTATGTTTCCTCTCAATTTCTACCGATAACAAGTATAATATGAACTCTGCTAAGGAGAGTCAAAACAAACACGCGAAACTTTCATGTATGGAATATGAATAGCTAGTATTAAAGTTTCTGTTATCCGTGAAGATACTGACAGATTGATTCGATTAACAAAGTCGGTCAAAATAATCACTCTAGCTATTTATTGCGTAAAACAGAATTTAAGAACTCGCTTTCATTCAAGAATTATTGTACCCGTAACGGACGTACATGCTAACCTAATAAAACCGACAACTGTATTTATTTATTTATTTTATTTATTTATTTTATTTTATTTATTTATTTATTTATTTATTTATTTATTATTATTTTTTTTATGTCTAGCATTCAAAATTTCATAAACCATAGTAACTCTTTCAGAATTTCGGGCTGCGGTGGCTCAGTGGTAGAGTGTTCACCTCTGATGCATGGTGTCCTTGATTCGATCCCAGTTCGCGCTAAGTGGACTTTGTGGTGGACAAACACCGTGTGCGTGGATTTCCTCGGGGTTCTCCCGTTTCTTCTCACTTTCTTCATTTCATTCATTTCTTATCATCGCCGTCTCCTTGAGCCTAGCCGGCATAAACGTGGGACGTAAACGTTAAAGATTTCATTTCTCTTTCAGAATTTGAGCTCCTCCGTGGCTAAGCGGTTAGCGTACACACCTTTGGCGTGGGAGACCCGGGTTCGATTCCCGGCGGGAGCTCATGTGGTTCGGATTCCACGTTAATCAGTAGGTCCACGTCTCATATAGCCTCGCTGCTGAACGGGACGTAAAACTCAAAATCAACCAATCAATCTTTCAGAATTTAAGAAAATAGAATATTGTGGTATTTTTTTTTTCGTGGTGGATATCTGAAATTGAAAATATGGTATTACAATAAATCCAAAAAGTGGGCCGTCTGTTAGTCTATTGACTAGAGTGTGCATCTTTGATTCCGGGTTCGATTCCCGGTGGGAGAGCATAAAAAATAATTTCTTAGTTATTTACCTTCATTAATCGTCTTCTTCGTTAGCTAACAGAGCTCAATGTTGAACGTTAAACTAAAATATAAACATTTCACTCCTGAAATTCAAAAGAAGAAAACAAAACTTAATATCGCAAACTTGTATATACAAACACCATAAATGAAGTGTTATCTGATTATCTATAAGAGAATTATAAAGTAAATGATATTGTTGTTGAGGACGGAAAGTAGATTCGTGGTGACCGGAATGGTATAGTCTATCAGTCTGAGGAGTTAGGATGACAATGGTGCGGTGAGACTCATTGGGGGGTTCGTGTCGCTTTGAAGAGCGTGTGCGTTTTCTTAACTGAAATGAAATTAAATATTTCAGTTTAACGTCCCACTATTATGAACTTTAAGGTAAAGGGGAGGATGATTAAGGCAAGTGAATGATAAAGGAAGAATTTGTGAACCGAGAATGTGGGAGGAAACGGGAGTATCCCAAAAAAACCTACGGACACAATGTTGTTCACCACAAATTTACTTGACAGGGAAACGAACCAAAGACCCACACACGCCAAAGGTAAATGTTCTTCCACTATGTCATCGTTCCCTTACGTTCACTCAAGTGTTCTCAAAGTTTCTGGGTTCATGTTCCTCTCGTATTTGATTAAGTAGAAAAGTTAATAACGGGTACTCAGAAGATCATGGAAAGAAATATCCGGTTGAAACACTTTCTTTCAATAATAGAGCACTGACTTCTAATGCTAAGTTTTCTGATTCGACTCCAGAGCATGTGAATTTCTGGTGGACAACATCATGCCCGTGGACTTTCTTGGACCTCTCAGTTTCCCCCCCCCCCACATTCCCATTACACTAATTATTTCATAATCAATCACTTTCGTGAATCACCTGTCTTCTTTAGCTTAAAAGATGTTAAATTAATTGTTTGAAGGTTTTTTTTTTGTTAAAATTCATAACGAAATAAAGAAATAAAAAAGAAACACAATACAAAAAATTGGGAATTGAATTGAATAAATAAGCTGAATGAGTTTTATTTATGACGATTATTTAAATCTTATTTTTGCTTCCAAATGGCTCTTCTCTCTATATTTGCCTGAAATTTAGTGTAGATAAAAGACAGTACGTGGAAACAAACTACAAACCCTATTTCCGAGATTAACAAAAGGAAATTCTACAGAAAGGCAAAGATATTGTCAGCAAGCTTAAAGTTCCACAGTTTGAATGTCTAGCTCAATACACAGGGTGTTCGGAATCAACACCAACTTTCGTGGTACTAACATAAGACAGAAAAAAACTATAGACTAATTATAGTTGTTTGTAGGGTATAGAAATGCCTCTTTCAGCGCTATAGCCAGCAGAAAATTAGTCGAAAAAAATGAGTAAAGGTTTATCCACAACGAAATCTGGGATCAAAGTCGGATAAAAGAAAGCATTCATTGTCTTCAATAGTACAGTGAAATCTCTGAATAACGGACACCGATGGGACATGAATTTTTGTCCGATACTGAAAGGTGTCCGTTACAGAGAGGTTACAAAAATTTCTTACAACGGTAATTTTATGCAGTAATTTTACAGTAAATACATTATGTATGAGCGTAAATACGTAAAATTCAATATGAAAATACTCTATTCAGTACTATTTGAATTACTGGTAGGGATGAAGGAAAAATTCATTTATGTTAAATAATATTATTGCTGCGGATGTATTAATATATTCGTATACTGCAGAAGATAGTGTTTGTATGGTAATTTTCTGAAGTGATGCCAAAGATGTTTGGATATTTTCCTACATGGAAGGCGAAAGCGGGATGGAAAGCATTTTTCATTATTTCAGATCCTGAGAACCTTCTCAAAATATGCATTAGGAACCAACTAACTGGCTAAACTTAACATTGCTCATTGAAAATGTTATTGCAAGACAAACAATGTTTGTTTTGTTATCTATGAAATTGTCGGGAAAGATGCAAGGCTAAGAGGAGAAAGGACTAAATTTGTTAGGGAAGGGAAAAATCTTTGGTATAGAATTCTTGGCCATACGACTGACTCTGCTTGAATGCTATTGCTTATTGAAGGTTTTCTAAAATTTCCGGTAGAAAGCAGTTTATTGTGGGCAGGAAAAAAGAATTTCAAGCTCAACTTGAAGTTGCTCTTTGATGGTTCACCAGGTCCAGACTCATGATAGATACACTTGTGGGGAAAATAGTTTCCTGCCTACTGTAATATATCGCAGAACCGAGAACAATTCCTGTCCGTTATAAAGAGATTATTGAAACGCTTGGGGGGAGGACTGTCCGCGTTCGTATCTGAGAGTGTCCGTAAAAGAAATTAGATAAAAATATTGCGAATTATGCAAAAAAGTAAAGGCAAAAGTAAAACGCGGCAGGTTATACGAGGCCCAAGGAATGAATGAAAATAAATCTCGGTACATACAAAAGGAGGTGGTATAGTCAGCACCAAGATTCTAACTTCAGTTAACAGCTTCAGCAAGTGCCTTCCGCTACCTGTTTTACAGAGGCTGGGTGATCTCCAGCCCCGCATCAGAACAAGAGATAAAATATTTCCCGCTCTCACCGGAGATAGAATATCAACCTCCCAGTTAGTATATAAAACGGTCCTTCTCACTGATCTAATAGCTAAAGTGTACGCCGTTTTATAAGCCCGGGTTCGATTCCAGTGGAAGAGCATAAAAATTTAATGTTATGATCATTCCTTTTTTTTTTTAATCATTCTCTACTTTAGCCTAAAGAGCATAACCGTGGGGATTTGAACAAGAAATAAAGAAATAAGATAATCCCATTTAAATAATAAAATAGAATAATGAAGGAAAGGAAACAAAAGTTCTCTATTCCGAAACATAGAAGCATACTACACCCACATTAATCAATTTAGGAGAAAACTTATAATTTGTTAGAATGAAAACATGCTGCTTCACCATTCCGAAAGTTTTCTTTTGCACTTTCTGTGGGTAAGCTTATGGTGGAATTGTCTTGAGACCCGAACTGTATTGTGTGTGTTGTGTGTGTGTGTGTGTGTGTGCGCGCTGATTTCTTGAGAAAAGGAAAAATGTAAATGCTGTGTACTACATAACTTTATTTTTCGTTAACATTTGAAGATATTCCTAAGAAACATGTTTGATGAAGACTGTATTCTCCAACATAAAAATCGCGAGATGAATACATATGGTTGTGAAGTCAGTAGAAGTATTGATTAATTGTACGTAGTAGGAGATACACCCACTTTATAAATCTGACACCCACAATTGCCATACCAACTTTATAAATCTGACATACCCTGTTTGAGTTTAACGACCCTTTCAGCAACAAGGTTATATGAGACGGGACCTAGTGATTAACGTGGAATCCGAACCACATGAGCTCCAACCGGAATCGAACCCGGGTCTCCCACGCCAATACAAAGTTCAACGCGGATGAAGAAGTAATTCAAGCAGTTACGTAGGAGAGGAGGCACCGCCAAGCGAAATTTATGCTATCGGAATAGAGCTCATAGCAAGATAGCAAAAATGTCTTGTAGAGACAGCAAAAAGGAAATACAGTACAGGTAATTTCATTTCAATAAGAGATTAGACATTAATTTATCGGATATTTAA
The DNA here is from genome assembly GCF_964235325.1 of Thermobia domestica. Classification (NCBI taxonomy): domain Eukaryota; kingdom Metazoa; phylum Arthropoda; class Insecta; order Zygentoma; family Lepismatidae; genus Thermobia; species Thermobia domestica. The sequence goes on from NC_137454.1 coordinate 211,129,775, forward strand.
TGGACACTCCCTCTATAGTTTACATAATGAAGAACACTTCTACAAGACTTGTAATTAACAATAGTGAACTAAAGTTGTATCATCGCATCATAATAACTATTTCTGCCTTTTATTTAGTGAAAATTGTTTGAATTTTTAAGAAATTCATGTAGGATCTCACTGAATATTTCATAAATTTTACATACTTCAGGTCATTGTGAAGCAACAATAGTCTCCCAAATAACAAGTTAAGAAAACTTTAAGGGAAAAAGGGAAAATGAAGTATAAGAACAAGTGCAATCCGAAGACAAAGATATATATAGACAATTCAATTGTGCATTACTCAGGAATGTATACTAAAAATACACTGTGGTTCACAATAGAAAATGTAAGAACAGGAGTTACTAAAAATGGTAAATATATTTGTTAGTAATATATCTCACAAATTAAAAAATAATTTTATAGTATGATAATAGATAAAAAAAAACATTGAAACTCATACACGAGAAAAAAACATTTTAAACATATAGGAAGACATTATTTATAATTACAGTTACAAATGATGCAAACTCAATCGCAATATACACATATTTTTCAGACTTAAAAAAAAATATCGTCACACACTGGAACGATGCTTCTACCGAAATTACAACTCTTTCTACGACAGTATATTGTACATGGAGACAAACTAGACTAATTCCTCTATCAAACATGTGTAATAGCATTCTTTTAATTTGAAGAATCTACTATGATTTCTATGATTTTTACTCGGACTCCGGTAAGAGTGGGAATTATATTCTCGTTATACCCTTCTTTCAATACGGATCAGGGGTTCACTCAGGTTCTGAAAGATGGGCACCTAAGGAAACCTGAGATTAAACATATTAGAAGCTCGATATATCACCTTATTTATGCACCAAATTTTAGTAAGTGTGGAGAGCTATCTTCACCCGCTACTTGGGCTTCACATGACCTATCAGTGCTGGTGTTGCCCTTTACTTTGGTATAATACTAACGGAGTTTTCTAATTCCTTTAATGGGGCCGCGGTGGCTCAGTGGTAGAGCGTTCACCTCTGGTGCTTCGGGTCTCGGGTTCAAACCCTGCTCCCGCCAAGTGAACTTTGTGGTGGACAAACACCGTGTGCGTGGGTTTCTCGGGATTCTCCCGTTTCCTCCCACTTTCTTCATTCCACCATTTCATTCACCTCTCATCATCACCGTCTCCTTTAGCCTAACCGACATAGCCGTGGGACGTAAAACTCAAAAATTTCATTTCATTTTCTAATTCCTTTAATAGGCAAGCCTTTGGGCCCACGTATCTACACTCAACTATGCATTAACGAAATCTACGACTAAAAATAATGGAGGTGTCCTTTTATCCGATATTTCGTTCTCTAATTATGGTTATTTTTGCATTTTCTCGATAATATTTCGGCTAGTCATGGCGCCGAATCGAGGCATATCTATAAAAAAGAAGGATCTTTCTATGCTTTCTCAACCTGTGGTATACGTACACCTGGTCGTACGCGAGCTGCTACTGGGTGGTACCCCGACTTATAGTGCTCTTAATTATGGTGATACGCCAGTGGAAAGTTTTCTTTAGTTTAACGTCCCACAATAATGCAGCGAGGCAAAGGAAGACATGAAATGAATTCTTTAAGTTTTACGTCCCACGGTTATGTCGGCTTGGTTAAAGGAAACGGTGATGATGAGAAATGAACGAAATGGTAAAATAGTCAGAGGAAACGAGAGAATCTCGAGAAAACACACGCACACGGTTTGTCCACTAATAAGCTCACTTGGCACGAGCTAGGATCGAACTGAGGACCCCATGCATCAGAAGTGAACGCTCTACCACTGAGCTACCACGCTAAGGAAGATGGTGATGATGAGATGTATGATAATGGTGAAATGAAGAAAGTGGGAATGAAACGGAAGAACCTTGAGAAAACCTACGCACACAGTGTTTGTCCACCACAAAGTTCACTTGGCGCCGTTGGGATCTAATCACGGACTCCTTGTATGAGAAGTGAACAGCCAGATGGTCTACCAATGCAAAAAGTGGAAAATCTACTTTTTGTCTTATTTTAGTGTCAGGTATCACCTCCGAAAATCTTTCGGTTTTCCTTCCGACCACTTTCTAGATACTGATACTAGACGTTGTTGAAATCAAATTTAACATGACAACTTGGGTGAAAATAATGGTCAGTGTCATTGCCGGTGAAATTGATTATATCGAACCACAGAACAGTATGCACATAATTTAAGTTCAGAAATGTTTCTGCAGAGGGCAGGGAAGCTTGTTTGGTGTATGTCATCGCATTGAATTGTATGGGAATGTTGAACCTTCTTTTACAATTTACTCGAAACTTAGAAAATATGCCATATCATTACGTTTAACCAAGTCGCCCATATATATAAACATGATTCATATTAAAGCACAAAACTGTTGTTTGAGAGAAAATTATAGAAAATATTATGGAAGGAGAACTAAGGAGAAGCAGATGAAGAATACAATTAATAGATGTTGTTAAAGTCCAATTGCAAACTCAAGATCCGTGACCGGTGCGGTGGTGAGATTCTGATTCCAGTCCTCTTAGGGGCGAGATAATGTGACGAGCGAACAATCTATATTTGTAAGGATAAATCTTTGCTCGATGACCTGTGTATACGCCAACTGCGCTGGATTCAAAGTATGGTGGTTCGGAGCCTATTAATTGTAAACATTGTCCTTCAAAACCTTGATGCTGCACGTCACAGAACCTCAAACGTCGTGAAACACGAAGAAAAACATAAATACAACAAAAATTGCATATTAAAATACAATTCAAACACATACAAATATTAACAATAAGCAAATAAACAAAAAGCTTTTTACAGTCCGAAATTACTCAGACCTATATGGTCGCCTACATGAGGATGTGATTAAAAAGTATCATGGTATGAAATAGATTGAGAAAACACGATGTGGATAATTCAATCGAAACGTTTAAAATAGGCGGGATATGTGAATATATACGCGCGTGATGCATAGAGTATTAATTTGAAACGCTTGTAGAAAAATACCTTTATGTAGGGTAAGAATAATGATGATATATTTGAATTCTACTGAAGTGAGTAACAACAATACGAATTACATTAGTGTGGCTCAGGACACAACCTACTTAAAGGCTTGTGTTTCTACGACAATAACCCTTGAGGTGGCCCCGCGTAACGTAGTCGCTAAAGCTCTCGCATTCGGTGTGAGCGGTCCCGGGTTCGATTTCCTTTGGGGCACTCGATCGATTAAGTGTAAAACGCTTTTTTCAGCTACCCTGAATGAGGTTTTTCTGGGTTTTCCTCATTCCCACCAGGCAAATGCCGGGGTGGTACCTAAATTATAGGTCCCAGGCTGCTTCCTTCCTTTCCCAATCCCTTCTTCCTTCCCTTTCCCCGGATAGTGTGCTCGCCGAGGGACGTCATCCCTCAAAATGTGAGGGGCTAAATGGTCTTAGATGTCGAAAGCCCAGAAATCTTAATCCTAAATCCTAAATAACCCTTGGAATTTGAAATGAAACTGAATTTCTACTTTTTCGATCCACAATTATGACTGTTAGGCCCAAGAAGTTGATGATTATTGGAAGTGAGCGCTTGCGAAACTATTAATGTAATGATAATGTAGGAGGAAATGTAAGAACCCTCAGAAAATTAACGGACACGATGTCGTCTACCACAAAGTCTCATCGACTGGATGGAATTAGAGACCCCTCGCACCAGAGATAAGACTCACTACCATAGATTCACTGTGCGGCTCTCCCCTATCGCTTTTTTTCTCACATTTGTTAAACCAAAAAATTTAACGGAAAGTCTTTAATCAGAAGGTCGAGCCGAAAACTGAAACCTGAGACAACCTGATTCTTATACTAGAAATTTAAACTATTCTTGTATGCAAGCTACCACAAAAGCAGTATGTCCATTTCTTTCTCTTGCCGTATTCCTGCGTTGTATTTTAACTAAAGGGAGGCATGTATCATAATCATTAAATATTGCTAGGCTGTGTAACGTGCAAATACTGCAAAACCATTGTCTCCCTGGAGCGGCAATTAGTCAATGACCTAAAAACTAAATTAATTCCCTGCTTTTAAAACCCATGATGGTTCATAACCGACTGACCAGAGTTTTAAAATTTGATAATGACGCACAGTCAGTTGTCAGCACAACAGATCCTGTAACACTGTTATTTCAAAATTGTTCCCTTTCACTTATCACTAATGAGCGGTCACAAAACTCAAATGTTGCCAACACTTTTACCGTAATTAGAATTTGATTATTCGTTGAGGTAAAAGATAAAAATGTAAAATTGTAAACCGAAATAGTTTATATAGATATTTGCAAAACAATGTGAGTAGATATTAAAAAAAAAAAAAAGTATTTAAAAAGGTTCAGGCACTGCCACACTTAGATGCGTTGATTTGATAAGCAAATAATCATTGGAAATAAATCTGCATTTAGACATTTTTTTTAGAAGCAACATTGTCATCCGAATTGCATGATCTCCCACCAAGAATCGAATTCAAGTTTTGCACCCCAAAATCGCACACACGAGCACTACAGCCATGAGAGAACTTCTATGCAGATATTTGTGTGTAGTTATGGACTACCAAAATAACTGTTTGAATTTAGTTAAAATTTTCTCAAAAAATTCACCAACTGCTATTTAGATTAAAAATTATGGGAAACTATATAGAAAAAACTTTAATTTGAGATTAAATGTTAAACAAATAAAAAATAATAAAATATTTCAGTGTGTCCTACGATTATGCCATTTAGGCTAAGAGAGAGAGCTACTAATGGAAAAGTTTGTGGGACGAGACTGTGGGAGGGAACAGATGTTCTCCCAGAAAACCCACGTACATGATGTTGTCAACAACAAACTTATTTGGACGGGGATTGAACCAGGAACCCCATGCACCAGAAGTAAACGCTCCACCTTTGAACCGTTAAGTTATGCTTACAATAGGGATTAGTTAAAATTAGTGAAGAATGAATATTTGCCGCAATCGGGAAGTTCATTCGTATAACTTTTTTTTTCTCTTCACACTGACTTTAGTAATGCATATTAAGCATTTCTATGCTATCCATGAAGGATCGTGCAACTGTGCCCGTTTAATAGTTAGAAGCCTAGAAAGTTAATGAAACTACTTAAAAGTATTACAGCTATAAAACGTATGACATCAATCTTAGTCTATATAATTTTCGAATATCTTAGTCTATAGTTGTCGAATAATCTACTCGTTAAAACCAGAGGTCTAATTATCAGAACTTATGGGTTCAATCCTCGATAAGGCCTCTAGTATTTAATATCTCACTCTAAACTGTGAAGCATGTCTTCAATGGCGGGAACAACGTTAGGAAATTAATTAACAAAGAAATGAATATTTCAAAATGTTATTGTGATGTGATACGCTATTTTACAATAATCCACACACCTTCCTTAAAGAACACTGATGATACCCAGTCTTTCTGTTATAATCGAATCCCACAAATATTTGGGTTTCTACTCCAAGTTCTGTAGTTTTAGCGAAATTTGATGCTGCAACCAGACGCATCAGAAACAAGATATACAAAACATTAATTTAGCCTTAGTGGTCGATTTTTATTTATATATTTATTTTTGTCTTGTACTAGTATTAAGTAGTATACAGGCCAGTATCCAGAGAGTGAGGTCTAGGGGGCCGACCCCCCTTTAAAGTATGGCTTCCCCCCCTAAAATGTTCACGGTAGAGTGGCAAATGATCTATAACATAGTGATGAACTATAATATGGTTGCATCCCCCTTCCCTACATTTTTGGGCTGGCTACAAACCTGGTTGTATATTATTTTAAATGAGGCTCAAATATTATTTTTGATATAGAAATCTTGTGATTTGAAACTCATTAATCTGGTAAAATCAATTTCATATATAGAAGAGCCGGAAATCAATTACACAAGAACAACAACAACAAAGAAAAAAGAGGAGATAAACAACCCTGTTTATGGCCTTAAGCAAAAGGAAACTTCAGTGAACGTCATTATCTCTATTCATAAGAATTAACATATCTTCTTTCCTTATTAGCTAAAAGGAATGTGACTGACAATCCCCTGTAGTTAGCAAAAGTGGAATTGCTTTGAAGTAAATACTTCTGAGATTATTAAGATGCTAAGAACTCAAGATTCAATAAATTTTGGATTTCAAACCAGATACACTTTCAACTTCCAAGTAGCATATCGCGCTTTAACAAGACATTATCCAAAATTTATTCATTTTAGTTTGTTTTTCGTTGTAGAACGAAAACTCTTTGATCCTTGAGTCTATTTAGTTATTTAATTTGTGCTCATTTCAATACCAAAAGTAATTAATAACTAAATGTAATCCGGTGGCATCTGATGCACTTTCAAGTGCATATAAGGTAATTATTATTAACAAGATTATTTAACTCATAACACTAGATGCTAAGAAGGATTCTGACCGTACTGATGGTTCATGAGTTGGGTGATAAGAACTTTATCAGTATTACTTGTTTTGTACATGGTTCGATTTTCCTTAACTCAAGTACTTGTAGAGAGCGCAAATTATACATGGAAACACAACGGTTAATCTTAAGATATTAGTAAGATTAGATTATAGTATTTTGAGAGTTTGACATGATGAAATAAGTATGAATTACTAAATTTAATAGAAAACTAATTTGTTTATAAATTCAATACAAAAGATATTAGCCTACTGTTACTATAAGCAAATGTTTATAAGATTACCTGGTTCTATTCTTAATATTTGTTTATACACCAAACTAATTCTTTCTCCACACATACGAGGGCCATTTGGAAAGTGGTGCCCATTTGTGCAATAAAGACACAGTAGTACATATTAACAAATACACACATTTTTATTGGAAAGAGCATACTTTACACTACTTCTCCACATAATCACCAAGCAAATTGAGGCATTTGTCATACCGTGTGACGAGCTTTTGTATTCCAGCGTCATAGTCCTCCGCCGCCAGCGTATTGAGATACGTAGTCACGCCTCGTTTAAGTTCTTCATCGCTGTCAAATCTTTTTCCCGCCAGAAAGTCTTTAAGCTTCGTAAAGAAATAAAAATCCAATTGTGACGCGCCGATCGTTCCTCACGCATTCGTCTACTGACCTTAGCAGTTCGTCTGTAATGACAGATGGTCTCCCTGAACGCTCCTCGTCGTGTGTACTCCCCCTCCCTAGGTTGAAGTTGCGTCACCAGCGCCGAACAGAAGATTCGTCCATCACATTGTCTCCATACCTCCTTTAATTGGCGATTAATTTCACAAGGTCGAACGTTTCGTGCATTAAGAAATTTAATCCCGGCCCTCACTTCACAACTGGTGGGGTTCTCAATTCGTTTAATCATTATAAACGAGCACAGACACAACACAGGCACTGCTAGCGTCACTCAAACCTCGCACAGAGCAGGCAGACAAGCCACTGACACGGTCTGACCTTGCCCAGTGGCTCCCCGAGTCGTCAGCGCTTCATGCGGCGCAAACGGGTACCACTTCCCGGATGGCCCTCGTAGTTCAATAATATATTTCTTCATTGTATTAACACAAGGTCGCAAGCTCAAAACCAGCTCACACTTTGTGAGACTTGTGTCACATAACATCGTTAGAGATGTGACACCTCATGTGTCCAAATTGTTATTTTTTTTTCGGGAGACAAAAAATCATCACATATATTCACAATATTAATATTTCAGACCTTTATAAAAGGTGCACGCTCAAACAGATGCTCTCATCACAGCACATAGCTATGCCTATAATACATTGAACTCACAGGCATACGAGGTATCACCTGAAGTTGCCAACAATTGACATGCAAGCAAGCACTGTGATACATTGTTTCTCAGCAATCGATGTCTTGTAACGTACGAGGGTTTGCTAGAACATGAATTATTGCTTTATTATCAGGTTTAGGGGGAAAACTCAAAATCACAAAAAAAAAGACATATGAAATACCACATTGTAAACGAACACCCAACACGTGCATTTGTTTCAGTAATTGTAATTTTCTTTTCCTCCACTTTAATTCTATAAATTATGTATTTTCAATAAGAGTTCATTGACCTATAGGCAACGCAATACAGTACGTATATTGTTAAAAAGAAAAGTATCTCATTTCAAAATATTTGAGTCGCTTCTTATACTCAAGTAATTACAATTATATTAGTATAGTTATTTCACTTTATATTACAGAATATTATACTGTATATACGGTATGTGTTTGCCTAAAACGTATTGAGCTCTTGAAGATCAAAATTGAGAATACCCTTATATCATAATTTCAATACAACATTATGAAAGCGCAGGTACACTATTTTAATCGATGACCTGCTATTTTCTCGCCTGTATCGATGACCTGCCAACACAATACTTCTATCGCTGTAGAACTTAGGTGGTTTCTTGACAACAACAACAACTAAAAAGTGTGACACGTGGTTTTCAAGGTCTCTTTTGAAACGAATTTAACACCACTTAAATATTTCTTCAGAGACAGAAACAAATCATAGTCTGACAATCCTAGGTCCTAAATATACGATGGATGTATTAAAACTTACCAAGTAAGTTCTCACAATTTCTGGAGCTTCGTTCAACATGAATACGGTCTGGCGTTGGCGACGTAGTGTAGGACATCCTTTCTGTTGACGAGTTTCGGTCATTTCTTTTGACCTACTAGGTGCACTTGCACGAATTTCCGACAGTACAAGGCCGAGTCTATTATTCTGCCTGGAGAACCCAGCACGATACCCTTCCAATCCCACCTAGGCGTCAGTGTAGACTTTCACGTATACTGTAAAGCCTCTTCCTACTTCGACCACAATCTTTTCCGGCCATTACTGTCGTCCTAGGCAACCCACTGTTCATCACTACTGAGCTACTGATTCAGTAATGACTGGGATTTGTTACTTTTACGTTTCAGTACAGATTCGCAGAAAAAAACATGGATCGAGTAAATGTTTCTGAGTCAGACCGTGTGGCACCGAAACGTCAAGCTTCTTTTTGTAACCAGTATTCTCCAAATAGTTTAGCATTATTTACTTGTGGATACTTTGGTTATTACCAACTACTAATACGCTGGCCTTATCGGACTATTTCAAGAATATCAACAACTTTTGCTGTGGTTGGTCACCCACTACGAGAATGACCTTGGATATCGAAACTTCCAGATCGAAAGCGTATGAGATATCTTTTGATTGTCGCTTTTGATAATCTATCGCGCGCATAAAAGCAAAAGTCTCTTCATAAGTCTTACGAGTATCCGCAGTTTTATCGAAATAAAATTGTAAAATGTAGCTTCCAACTGAGTTAATTTTAGCTGGAGGAGAAACATTGTGGAACAAGATACACAAACTCACTCTCCTTATCTGGAGCAATGAAGAATTGCCACAACAGTGGAAAGAATCAATCATTGTTCCAATTCACGAGAAAGGAGACAAAACTTTCTGTAATAATTATCGAGGCATTTCTCTTCTGTCAACAACCTATAAAGTCCTTTAAAACATTCTATTAGCAAGATTGACAACATACGCAGGTGAAATTATTGAAAATTATTAGTGCGGATTTTGACGAAATCGATCAACTAAATATTTACCATTCGACAAATACTCGAAAAGAAATGGGAATACAATACACCGGTACATCAACTATTCATTGGTTTTAGAAAGGATTACGACTCGGTTAAAAGTGAAACATTGTACAAGGTTCTTACAGAATTTGGAATACCGGTTTAAATGAATCCTAGAGTAAAGTCTGGGTAGAAAATTTTTGTCCACGAGCTTCCACGTCGAGAATGGCCTGAAACAAGGAGATGCGTTGTCGCCATTATTATTCAACTTTGTCCTGGAATAAGCAATAAGGAAAATAGCAACAGGGCCTAGGGTTGAACAGTGTTCACCAGGTTATGGCGTATGCTGATGTAAATTTAATAGGGGATGATAGGACAACAATAGAAAGAAATGCAGAGGTCTTATCAAACGCTTGCAGGGACATGGGTTTAGAAGTAAATGCAGAGAAAACTAAATACATGGAAGTGCGTCGGGGCCGTAATACAGCAAATTATAGATGTGTTAAAATATTAAATAATACTTTTGATAAAGTGGATAGTTTCAAATATCTAAGATCAATATTCACAGATGAAAATCATATTCACGAAGAAATTAAATGTCGACTAAAAGCAGGGAATTCATGTTATTATTCAGTTCAAAATCTTTTGTCGTCGCGAATTCTGTCGAGGAACTTAAAGCTTAAAATATATTAAACGATAATCATGCCTGTTGTTCTATATGGTTGCGAAACATTGTCACTTACACTGAAAGAAAAACATAGACTGAAAGTATTTGAGAACAAGATCCTGAGGCGAATATTCGGACCCAAGAGGAACGGGAATGTGGAATGGCGGAAACTTCATAACGAGGAACTACATAATTTATACGGTTTACCAAACATTGTTAGGGTCATCAAGTCTAGGAGGCTTAGATGGGCAGGTCATGTAGCTAGGGTGGAAGAAAGTAGAAACGCTTTCAAAGTCTTGACTGGAAGACCAATCGGAAAACGACCATTAGGAAGGTCTAGGCGCAGATGGGAGGACAATATTAAGGTGGATTTCACACAGATAGGAATACAAAGTAGAAACTGGATCCAGTTGGCTAAGGATAGAAGTCCGTGAAGAGCATTTGTGAACGCGGCATTGAACCTCCGGGATCTATAGGCCATAGAGTTAGTTAGCGCGGACTTCAGTGGTTCAGTGGTAAAGTGTCGCGTGTAGTGCGTGGGATCATTGGTTCGATCCCAGCTCGCGTCAAGTGGACTTTGTGGTGAACAAACACAATGTGCTTGGCTTTTTCGGTGTTCTCCCGTATCCTCCGACTTTCTTCAATAAACTATTTCATATATTCTTTTCTTCACTTTCTTCTTTAGCCCGTACGGCATAAAAGTGGGACGTAAGATTGCATTTCATTTCATTTTAAAATGTACCATACACTTACAAAAAGTTCACTAATATTTACGGCGATTATGAAAGAAACATAATTATAACACTTTTAAGATGTACTGTCAGCTGCCAAATGACGTTAGGCCAAACTCTCTATGACTCATATACAATGGGATGTGGGAAACTAATGCCACTTCGTGCACAAAAGGGTCAATACTTTTATTACATTACCTGATATTATATTATGTTATGTTATAAGTAGAATGATAGTAATATGACAATAATATTTGTTGTGTAACAAAACATTGTCTTAGGGAATTCAAAATAGAGCTCGTTTTCTATTAAAATGCTCAGGAGTCAAAAAATGCATATTGGTCTATTTTCATGGGGTATTTTATTATTGTGAACTCTAACTTTCGCTATAGATAAAGGAACTTTATAAATATTCAAATTTTATTAAACTGTATATATATCAATATTTATCAACCTTTTCAAGGCTTTAACCCAACTCAAAGAACAAAAAATGTCATTTGAACCTTTTTAAGAAAGGGACATAACTTTCCAAGTGATTATCATTTTTATTTCCCTTGACAGGTGTATATTATTCTCATAGTGGAGTTAAGTGCAATTGTGAAATTTAATGCACATTGACAGTACAGCCTTTATATTGGATTTAGGCCTACATTTTAATTTGGCATATAAAATACATATATAGGTCGAGGATGATAGAACTCAGACTATATATTTCTAAACCACTCGATCCATTAAAAAAAATAAGTAGTATATCAATCCAATATAACATTAAAAGTTGTTTCATCATTTGTTAAATATAATGATTTTTAGAAAAAGGAAGCAAGTAATATGCAATAATATCTATGTATCTGATATTTCTCTGCGACTTACTAATTTGCGAAATATTAATAATGTTGTTCCGGGAAATATGATGCTGGAAATTTCATTTTTGTATCTAGTTATTTAAATATTTGAATTGTACATTCAATCATAAAAGCTCTTTTGTATCGTGTATAATGTCGATATGTATTCTTTTTTTTAAAAAAAAAATCTGCAAATGTTAAATGTTTTAATCAAAACTACGCACATCATACGGAACACATTAAATGACTATGCACATACAAAATGAAAAATGTTCATCCGTAACCAGACACTAAATTAAATACTAAATATCCATCCGTTACCAGTTATTAAATTTTTCTTATATAGAATTTATTCTTCCGCAGTATCATTCGTAGTAAATAATAAATACCATATGTTATTATGCTTAACAAGGGATAATAATTTTCATTTCGAACACAACTGTGGAAATTATTTTCATGACATTAATAGTGAGATAAAAGCAGTCTTGAGCAAAGAAGGATATACAGAATAAAATAATATATTTATCTTTCTATTGGCTCTTATGTAATTCTGAATTATACTTGTTGTAGATAAATATTGTGTACGTAATTTTATGTTTAAGTTCACGAATTTCCATATTGCTGTTTCAACATTCATTATTATTGGAAGACCTGCATTAAATGGTTTTAACATCTAAACCGTGTTTTTTCACAACTTATCATAGTATGAATATTGTGTTATTCATATCATTTGTGGTACACTAATCAGACTATGATAAATAAAATCTAAGAACCATATTCAATAAGTGAAAGAAGTAAAATTAATGATGCTAATTCTCTATGTGTATATTCTTTTCTGTACCTACAGTACATTCTATTCAAACTGGCTGTGCTAGATGAAGTTTCCTATTTTTCTAATTCAGAGTAAATTACTATTTTTATCATATTATTGCTATTATAATACGATAATACAGTAGAATACCAGTATAAGAAAATTTTGAGGACTACATAACTTTTTACACTGATTTCTTTAAAATCTCTTCTTTGTGTCCCTTTCCCCACTTGCAGTAATATTTTGTATTCTCTGCTTAACAAACCTAGTGTCCTGTTTTTATTTTTTTAAATTTCCGTTATAAAATTATAACGGAAACGTTATAAAGTTTACTAACGTACATTACTTTGCTAGCAAAGAAGCATTATAAAATGGATGAGTGATGTGAGAATACGAAAGGCAATATAATTAAACGAAATAGTAAAACAAATTAATAAAATCGTAAGGCTTATTGGTTTATTTTAAACTTTGTACTCCTACTGAACAAATAGTGTTACTTCTTCTATTGAAAGATCAACATAATACACCTTCACATTGGTTACTTTTAAATAACTATCTACTCGATCGATCCCATTTTACATGTATGAAAAAATGTTATTATATCATCTGGACAATAAATCAATAAAAATGTTTATATTATAAAACAGAATGCATTTTTAAAAAATAAATTAAATGTACGCAGAAACACGAAATTTTCTATTGTTATATTAAAACTCCGAAATTTGTTAAAATGTTTTCTTAACAAACATCTAATATGGAAAGAAATAGCGATCCAAAAATAATGTCACAACTCTCAACGAATACTAGGGTCATGCACTGAGACTTGTAAGATTGGGGTGTTAGTACGTCCGTCTGTCCAACGTTCGTCTGTCCGTTATTGTGTACGATAACTCGTGAAGGGATGTCTCGACCGCGTTTGTCAATGAAATCAATCCATTAACGTGTTAAGGGATAAAGTTACTTTAATGGTGGCTATCTATAGCCAATATTCTATTAATGTAATCGTTTTTTTAAAATTCTGTTTCTGCAATAGATAGCTAGAGCGAAGCTTGCCAATGTTGTGAATCCGTTCACGTATTAATGAATAACACCGGTTTTAACTGTGCTATTTATAGCTCATAATCCATATATTTAAGCGAACTTTTAAATTGTGTTTCTTTGTTGCAACAGATACCTAGAGCAATTATCTCCACAAAGTTAAAGGAGTCGATCCTTTAATGTATTAACGGATAACAGCAAGTTTAACCGTTGCTATTTATAGCTCAAATCCCATGAATGTAAGCTAATTTTTGCTGCAGACAGCAATTCTCTCGATCAGGTTCGTTAATCCCTTACCCTATTAATGAATGAAATGAAATGAAACCTTTGAGTTTTACGTCCCACGTTTATACCGGTTAGGATAAAAGAGACGATGATGATGAGTAATGAATGAAATGGAAGAAAGTGGGAGGAAACGAGAGAACACCGAGAAAACCGAGTAGAGCATTCACCACAAAGTTCACTTGGCGGGGGCTGGTATGGAACCCGGGAACCCTAGCACCAGAGGTGAACGCTCTACCACTGAGCCACTGCGGTTCCTACCCTATTAATGCATAACGGCGACTTTAGCTTTATCTAAAGCACATATTTCTTGAATGTAAGTAAATCATCCCTCTCGAGACAAGAGGCGTATCTCATTCTTTCAACTTTTCCAGGGGTCAAGTTAAATATGTTATCATAAGTACATTTTATCGTGTTCTGCCAAACGACAGCTGCCAACAAAGCATTAGCCTTTGGCCCCAATTTCATCTCCCCATGAATTTGCTCGAACTTGAGTGCAAACGATAGCATCGATGCATCGACTCGGAAGGAACCAGAGGGGTCCGATGCACCGTTCCTGCGTTATCGCGTTCCAAAATTTAAGATTCCACGAGATGGTGCCAATATCGAAACGCAGCTGCGAGACTGCCTCTTAACGCCTCGAGGGTATTTGTATAAAGTGTGAAGCTATTATGTTATAGTGGTCACAGATATAACTCCGTATCGTATTAAACTCTTTGATCAAGTTCGTTGTTGCGAGTCTGGAGACGTACAGTAGGATGTTGTTCACACATGGCCACCATTGTTTTGTACTTCTTCTACGGCCACAACTATGAGTTTGTTGTGCCCGGTCATCGATAGTCCAACATTTCTCTTTGCATTGAGAACGCTTCCGATGATGAGGATGTTTCTGATTGAATTTCATAAACTAAGGTGCCACGTCGATCTCAACCTCGATGCTGGCGTCATCTCGTGGCATCCCACACTTTTGGAATGCGGTATCTCAGGAACGGTGCATCTGACCACTCTGGCTCCTTCACCGTCGTGTTCTACGCATCGGAAGCTATCGATTGCAATCACGTTCGGGAAAATTCATGGGGAGACGAAATTGGGGCTAAACCTGGACGCAGTCTTTAGTTTGATCTCGTAATTTGTATACCTGAAACGAAGGATATCAAACTAACGTTTAAAAGACGACGATAGAATAAATAATAAGAAAAGGTTTAAACTTGTTTCCTGGAAAATGATATACACCCTTTTGTCTCGAGAGGGACAAAATAATTGAGTTAAAATCTTCGCAAGAAATACGAAGAGTAAATACATGGACCGAGTTCATTAACGGAGTCAATCCATTGACATAGTAACGGATAACCTCCATTTTACGAGGGACTATCTATAACTCATGTCATATGCATGTAAGGGAACTTTTTAATTCTTGCTTTTTGCAACAGGTGACTAGAACATAATTTTTTCCTGAGAAATTAATCACACAGATACTATATATTGAAAAATAATTAACTACATTCATGCAATCGGGACCACTTTTGTATAATCTTAAACTTTGAGCTGCTATACAAACTTGTAAAATATTATGGTCTGCCTTTAATTCTTAAGTTTTACCTAAACTAAAAATCAAATAAAAGGTAATTTTTGAAAGGAAACGTGTATGTTTCAAGTAGCCCAGTATAAGTCCACATAAAGCTGTTTCCTAGATTTTAGTGAGGAATCTTATGTGCCTGTTTTGGGAGTCAAATTCAAGCTTTTTCCATCAATGCGAAAAAGAAAAAAAAATCTTCTATAGTCAACATGACTCTTAAAGTGCTAAAGTGTTATGATAATTGAGAAAGAGAAAAACAATACTCGGATGTATTAGTTGTTTTAACACCTTAACCGTAATACCGGTCTGTGAGACCTTCAACAATATTTATTTTTGTCGTACGGTAACCCTTATTCACTTAGCTTCCTCTAAGGCTCAGTAGCTTCCCCCCTTTAACCCTCCATTCAATAATCTTCCTGTTTCGCAGTTTGAGTGGACGACTCGATGTTTACAGTTTGCTTTTCAAAACATTCCTGGCGTCAGATACCGGATATTACAGTTTACGTCACTTTCGCAGCGGTCTTTCGCACCGCATATTACGTTGTACGCCATATACGCTATTTCGACTAGTTTTATTATAGTAATGTAAGTTTGTTATTATTTTAGTTACATATGCTTTTCTGGAGACATTTGGAACATCTAAGTACAAGTAAAAAGGTTTCAGTTAGAGATAACAGATTTGTGCCTATAGATCGTATCAGGTTGGCGTTATATGACTGAGAACTTAGTGACAGTGGTAGTGAAATAAGTGATCTTATGGATGACTCCGATGCTGATCCGGATTATGTACTTTCACAAGGAGAAACACGGATAAACTCATGCCACGTGTGTGATTGTGTAGATGAAAATGAGAAAGATGATGAAATGGAATGTGAGATACCGGAGAAGACTGGGCTACTTGTTGATAATAGTAATCTTTCTGAGTATATGTTTGGTCGATTGAGAAAAGATGAGAATGGTCCACCATACATTGGTGCATTTGTACCTTTTCGTAATGGTTTTGTAATTAACAAAAATTCTTAAAGCATATACTTAATTATTTTTGTTGCATTTGTATATGCTTTTGTCAATTACTTGTGAGTTATAATACTTCATGTATACTTGCTAGTTAAAAAAGGATATATACTGAAGACGTTCATTCACAAAATAAGTTTAAACATTTTGTATAACTGTGGAGAGAATAACGTAAACATATTAGTTGCTTTTTGTAGCTTAAATTATAAAAATATATGGTTCATAAATAAAAATCAATGTAGAGGTCTTACAGACCGTGTATTACAGTTAACGTTTCAGATGTTATATTACGGTTACAGTGTTCAGGTTGTTGTTAACAGACTGAAAAATAACCCCAAGGATGAGCTCCAAACGCACTGAACTATTATTCAATTGCGTTGAAGGTGAAGTTTTCTTCTTTCTTATTATGATATTTGTCTTCTTACGCCCGTTTGACATTAATAAAGAAATATCATTTGAAACGCACATTGAGACTTGTTCAGCAAGCGTCAATCATACTTGGTCAATATTGTAACCGCTTAAATGTGTTTCAATGAATTTAAGACAGAATTGTGATTGAAAAAAGTTTAAAAAATTATTTCCCTGTACCTAGGAAACATATGTGTAAGTTTTAGAACAAATATCTCTTATTTGATCAGTATAAATCCATTGTATCTTGCTACAGTCACAAAGGACATTATGTCTAGGTAGACAAATCCCAGTCACAATTATATTTCGTAAATAATTCCAGCAGCGGTATCTCTCAATGTGAAACGTGCTTTAGCAACCGCTTTTGATCCACGAGGACAAAACTATCATTATAGCCATACCAACCATCTCATTAATTTCACTAAAGCAGAAGATTAGAGATATGAAAACTTCTCGGCTTAAAATATAGGTAACTCTCCATGTAGGCAAATCCTTAAAAAGAAAAGTGTATTCCGAATCACTTCAGATTTTTCACTATGATGACGTCAAAAGTCATAGTCCATGAACATTTAGATAACGTTTCTGATCTGATATTTTTAAAATGGAATACCTTATACATTTCGTGTGTTCATAGTCAGTGTCGGATAAACCTGTTGTAACTTGTCTGTGAACTCTATGATGGCAAAGTTATAAATGCAGAATAGTATATACTGTATCTACAAATTTAAAGAGGTAAAGAATAGAGGAAACATGTAATAACATTATTAGTTCAGAAAATAAAAAGCTACATATTTACATTCTACAGGGTTTTCGAGAAGTCTCTGTACCTGTATGTTTGAGCATCCTAGAGAACAATGTTAGTGTAACTCAAGTTGTTGTATTGCTAACACTCTTTCTCGCAGAGAATAATATCTGATACCCCTACTTTCAAACACTGTATGCTACCCCTACTTTCAAAGGACGTGAATTATTTCATTTCTGAAGTCACACCTGGCTTTAATAATTGAAGTTACACAGTTGAGGAACGGTTAGTAACACGTATGAGGGTGCAGGAGCGACCACATACAGGGTACAAGCCTAGACTTTACAACACTAGACAACTCATTGTGGGAAATAATGAAGTTTCTTGTCAATTATCGTAGGTACAGGACCAATGAAGACTTGAGAGAAACTGTAAAGGAACCGTTTTTTTAACGATAACTACTCAGATGCTCCCTAACATGTCAAGGAGAACGTAGAGACGCACACATCTGTATGGATATCACAATGGAACATATACGGATATTATTAGATACTTAGTTCGTACGCGAAGGCACTCAGCTATAGTATATACTAAATAAATAAACTTATATTAACATTGCTCTCTATGATACCCAAAGCTATATGCACAGGTTCTTCTCAAATACCAAATTTAAGGTACAGTAAAACAAAGTCTGTATATCATGAAACAAAGGCTGCTAAGTGTGCCTTACTTACATTGTTACACTATTGAAAACGGCAAAGGAAAGCCTTCCAAATGTTCTGTGAAGTTGTATATATTTTACGATGGAAGGATGTCATTAACTCCCCGAACGTGTGCAAACGAAGAACAAAAGCTACACTATGTGATCAAAAGTATCCGAACACCCCAAAAATATGCCTTTTTCATATTAAGTGCATTGTGTTGCCAGCTACTGCCAGGTACTCATTATCAGCGCAGCTACCTCAGTAGTCATTAGACATCACGAAAAAAGCACAATGGGGCGCTCCGCGGAACTCACGGACTTCGAACGTGGTCAGGTGATTGGGTGTCACTTGTAGCAGAAGTTGAGTTGAGTTGATTTTGAGTTTTACGTCCCGTTCAGCAGCGAGGCTATATGAGACGTTGACCTACAGATTAACGTGGAATCCGAACCAAATGAGCTCCCGCCGGGAATCGAACCCGGGCCTCCCACGCCAAAGGCGCGTATGCTAACCGCTTAGTCACGGAGGAGCTCTGTAGCAGAAGGCTGTACGCGAGATTTCGATACTCCTAAATATCTCTAGGTCCACTGTGTCTGATGTGATAATGAAGTGGAAATGTGAAGGGACACGTACAGCACAAAAGCTTATATGCCGACCTCGTCTGCTGACTGACGGAGACCGCCGACAGTTGAAGAGAGTCGTAAAGTGTAATAGGCAGACATCTATCCAGACCATCACATAAGAATTCCAAACTGCATCAGGATTCACTCCAAGTACTATGACAGTTAGGCGTGAGGTGAGAAAACTTGGATTTCATGGTCGAGCGGCTGCTCATAAGCCACACATAACGCAGGTAATGTCAAACGACGCCTCGCTTGGTGTAAAGAGCATAAACATTGGACGATTTAACAGTGGAAAAACGTTGTGTGGAGTGACGAATCACGGTACACAATGTGGCGATCCGATGGCAGGGTGTGGGTATGGCGAATGTCCGGTTAACGTCATCTGTCAGCGTGTTAAGTGTCGAAAGTAAAATTCGGATGTGGTGGTGTTATGGTGATGTCGTGTTTTTCTTGGAGGGGGCTTGCATCACTTGTTTTCCGTGGCACTCTCACAGCGCAGGCCTACATTGATGTTTTAAGCACCTTCTTGCTTGCCACTATTGAAGAGCAATTCAGGGATGTGCGATTGCATCTTTCAACATGCTCGAGCACTTGTTCATACTGCACGGCCTGTGGCGAAGTGGTTACACGACCATAACTTCCCTGTAATAGACTGGACTGCAGAGAGTCCTGACTTGAATTCTACAGAACACCTTTTTGAGATGTTTTGGAACGCCGACTTTGTGTCAGGCCTCACCGACCTACATCGATACCTCTCCTCAGTTCAGTACTCCGTGAAGAATGGGCTGCCATTCCCCGAGAAACCTTCCAGCACCTGATTGAAAGTATGCCTGCGAGAGTGGAAGCTGTCATCAAGGCTAAGGGTGGGCCAACACCATATTGAATTCCATCAGTACCGATGAAGGGCGTCACGACCTTGTAAGTCATTTTCAGCCAGGTGTCCGGATACTTTTGATCACATAGTGTACTTTGAGTTTTTTTAAAAAAATTTCTCCATTCCAGTTCGACAATTTCCGTACATTTGATTGCAACGTGACACCACATCACACATACGATACGCACAACTTTAGCTCTATTCTAACCTCAACTCCGCAATTTATCTGCCCACTTAATTTAGTGATTTGACTAGAGCTTGTCGCTACGTACTATATATCTCAGAGCTCCAGGTTACTTCCTTTCGGGTGCTTAAAGAAAGAAATTACCTCATATATTCTAATGATCGAGAAACTGAAGATATTAATCTGTCATTAAATACGTAGTATTTCATGATACATGGTACAAAACATTGTGCAATCTTTGTTTACTATTTACAGTACTACATCTTTGTGCACGGAGCACATTATTTAGCGGACATTATTTACAAGCTACATTTAAGTAAATATTGTGTACGGTATCATGTATGATGCATCAAATGAGAATGTGCAACCTTTTACTTCATCCGTCAATAGTTTTAATCGTTCTTTGTAGCTACAAAACGTACCACTCTCTCTTTCTTTTAATATATACAGGGTGTTAATGAACTATATCGACAAACTGTAAGAGGCTATTCCTCACATCAAAATAAGAGAAAAAGTTGATATGGAACTATGGCGAAAAGTGCATAGTTTCAGAGCTAGAGCTGTCCAAATTTGCGAAAAAGCCAAATTTTAACAGGCCCTATTTCGAATTTCAGAAACTGTGGAGGGTGATCCTTATCAGTGTAAAGGAAGTCAAGCATACGCAATCCACAAATGTATATTTCAATAATTTTCAGTGGGTGTATTGAGCATTCCATACAGGGTGAAATTTCCAGATAAGCCATCCACCGAATTTTGAGATATGCTCTGACTTTATGATTGGTCCAAAGCAGGCAAACGATAAGCCTTGGTAGCAATGAACACAGAATCCTTTGGCGCGATGTCGGAAGTGTTAAGTATTGTCAGCAGCACGGCGTCTCGTACTCGGGAAAACGCATGCTGTAATGTTTTCTTTCACGCTTATAAGTGAAGAAAACGTAAGACGAAAAACATCGCATCACGCATTATTCCGAGCACAAAAAACATGGAGCTGCCGGTTCCTAACACTTTCCACTTCCCTCCAAAGCATTGGATGTCCATTGTTGTCAAGGCTTACGTTTCGCCTACGTCGAACCCTCCATGAAATCAGGGTATATGTGAAAACTCTATTGAGAGCATGTCTGAGAATTACACCCTGTAGGGAATACCCTGTGTACCTATTGGAAATTGACGAAATATGCAATTTTGGATTGTGTACGCGTGGCTTCCTTTACGCTGATAAGGACCACCATGCACAATTTCTGGAATTCGAAATAGGACTTGTTGAAATTTTGGATTTTCGTAATTTTGGAGAGCCCTAGCTCTGAAACTACACACTTGTCGTCATAGGTCCATATGAAGTTTTTCTCTTATTTTCATGTAAGGAAACACCTCTTACAGTTAGTCGGTATTGTTCATTAACACCCTATATATATATATATATATATATATATATATATATAATTTGGTCACATGTTACGGACTTATTTTTTCAGTACTGTTTAAAACAGGACTGAACCTCTCCTTAAGTTTGTATTTTATTACTTCATCTTTCTACGAATCGAAATAAGTTTAGGAAAATTACTTTATCATAGTTCAGCATTATTATTTAGACTTCGTAGTATTTTTTGTAATACTTATTGTATTAATCTGAATTTTCTAAAAGAAAACTTTCTTTTTAGATTTTTGATTTATCTTAAATGACTCTTACTAGGATTTGAACAGTTGAGGTTACTGACAGTAGTAACTGTGAGCTATCTAAGTATTACAACTTGATTATACGCCGTTCATGTTATAATGTATTTATATTCATTTAATTTTGTTGTAACTGACATTCTTCTTCAATCAGATATTTACATTTTCATATGGCTTGCTACTTTAAGAACCATCTGTATTTTACCATTCAGCACAGAAATTATTATTTTTAATTCCATTGGTTAACCACTGCTCGCCACCTCTGCTCAAATCTTCCTGTTCTTTCTTTTCCATTTCGATATTCCTTTCCTTATCGTTCTTGTTCTTTTGGTACGAACTATTTCAGTAGTGTTTGCTGTGTCATTTCCTTCTGGGATGCTACTTCTGTTGTGAACCGTACTTGTTCATTCCTGATTCCCTCCTCCTTACTATTTCATAAAAAAGACACTTGGCGTATCAGCCCCTTGTGCACCTGAGTCGCTCTAACAGCGACTGGGTGAACTACGTCTAGCCTAGAGACGAACGGCGAACACATGGTCAGCGTGCTACATTGTCTTGTCTCTAATAGGCGTCTCCATGGGGAAATCGCCGTCGAAGAGTGAGAGGGTCACAGCCGACAGTGGCGGGTCGCCGGTACGGATCATATATGACTACGTACAGAATAAAACATGTTTTTGCCGGCTCGAATCAGAGGAAGCAGGTAGCGGCCGACCCTTTTGCCGACTATATGTCGTCAGAGGCGCGACGTCGCGGCAGAGCTGGTAACAGATCCGACTTCCTGCTGAAGAAACTGAGAGCCTGTGTCCCGCCATCGTTTTCGAGACGACTTAGCTGCTAGGCAGCCTAATTCTCGGTCCTAAACCATCTTTGAAACGTCATACTGGCTATCGTCGTTTGTTAACCGTGAATCTGGTCTGTCCGACGACGTACTTTTATAACCAACGTCATAGATTTCCTGCGCCTTTGCCGATCCAAAATCGACCTGTGGGTAGTTGTTCCGAGTTTTGTAGCATATTTTTCGCGAGTCGGACAGTCGCGGGTGGCCCTTTCGCTGCGGAGGCGGACATCGGCGGCAATTCCTCATGGGGGTACCACGAACTTTCTAGACCTAGTGGCCGTCACGTCTTTTATTCACGTGACTCCCTAGTTTGCCTCGCGACGCTGGGTGGACGCCGAAATGGGGAAGCGCCTGCCGGAGATCGAACCCGGGACCACGCGGATATGAGTCCAACGCTCTAACCAATATACTACGTTGCCCTCTATTTCGTACATACATCTTAGGATTATTGTGTTCACTACACTCGATCTACTCTAGTTCGTCATTTAGCTGCATTGTTTGTATCATGCGTTATGATTGGCACAAGTACAAGTTTATTTACACTTCTCATCAGTTTAATGGAGACCATCTCATATTAGCCAATATCTGCCATATACTTCAATTATTCTATCTTGCTTATAGTCAATTAATGAAACCCTAATCCATATATATTGTTTACAATCGATCCTAAATTCGAATGTAATTTTTCTATATGTCAAAAATCAGGTCGGGTTGTTCGTTGTCTTCCTATTGCAGCACATTGATTTCTTTTAATCCTATATGCCAACTTTTCTTTGGCTTCTTGCGGAAATTGGCGAAGAGCATAATGCCATCTGCTTAGAACAATGCCATAAGCGCTTCTTCTCTTAGTTTCTCGTTATCACTTGCATCACGACATTTCATAAAAATGAATGAGCTGCGTTGCGGCTTCCATTTTCTTCAAAACCGTTTGACTCCTCAACAGTGCCACTAGCATTTACTCCAACTTCCTCTTACATTTTAGTGGGTTTTATAAAACTATGTATTTCTCTAGAACTTTCTTTGCTTCCACAGATATTTGCTTTGCAAACAATTATACAGGGTGATCTAAAATAAGGTATACACCCCTGAATTGATCAAGTATATCATTCTAGCTTATAGGTTTATTTGCTTCGGCTGTTCCGAGCTTAAGATGTAAGTAAAAAGACATTAAGAATAAATAAAGAAAGAAACTAAGTCTATCTGATAGATAACAATAAGAAACGATATAAACGCAATGAGTTGATCAGTACGGGACTGTATACCTACTTTTGGGCCACCTTGTACTAACTAGTAGTTCCGTCTGAGCCTTCCGCCTTGTGAGCGGAGGACTGGTGAATTTGCATAATTTGAATAAATTACTAAAATCATTAATATGCAAAAATGCAAATGTGGGAGGATCTGAATATTTAAACTAATATTTACTTTAAATTACTGTAACCTCCTGCCACAAAGTTAATTTAATGGAATCAGTCAGTCGGTAGAGTCTAAAGATGCATAAAAGTTAAAATTTTGAAAAGAAGTAAATAAGATTCCTACTAGGCATGACACTCTAATTTACAGGTTGACATGGTTTTAACACCCATCCTGTATGCGAAAGATACCCACAATATGATTATCGCAATTACGATCCATAGATAGACCCAGCTTCCGGCCTGAAAAGCAAACAAGAAAGAAAATAGGGTAACACATTACCTTGCAGCCAACTGCGACAATAAAGGAAGCCAACATTCCTTGTAATCCTGCTTTAATGCACCACTTTCGGTAATTGTAGAGCACACAGAAATTATATTTACAAAATGCACTCGCGCGCGCGGTCTCGCTATGAGACCTAAAAAAAAAAAAAAAATATTTCTTTCTCACACTTTGAGCTCTATATTGTTATTGTTTGTGCACTTTGTATTTATCGCGGCGCGTTCTTCTTTCTTGAAGTGTCTCAGGTTTCACTATAGAATGCACTTCCGGCTGTGTTTCTTCAATGTTGTGGACCATCCTCTTTTCCTCCT